>NC_135173.1:11923864-12231364 GCF_041146795.1 Maylandia zebra | reverse complement strand
AAAATTAAACATACTCACACTTGCAATATAGATACTTAAAAAGTGCAATTTTCTAAATTAACTATTTCATAATGCTAAGTGTAGACAAATCTTTTAAGAAGTAATCAATAGATATGCAGTTGCCTCTGGAAAAATTAGCATGGTAAATTAACATTAACTCGCAGATGGTTGGATATGGGGCATCGCAGTGGCTCCAAACAAACAATTGATTAACTTGTAAAATCCCATTGCCCAGCTGTTATTCAGGCTGTTTACCATAAATAAAAGAGGGGGAGTAGAGAAAAGATCCAGATGCTTTGATTGTAGCAGAAAGGCAATATGTCATTGTTCTCAACTAACACTGATGGATGCTGCTTTAAATGGGCATTGGTTTTACTTAAACATGACAAAGTGAGGGATGACACACCACTGGTCAAAAAGGTCTGGAGGTCCAGCAACGCCTCAGCACTTCCTTTTTTTTTCCAGCCAAGACAACCTCTTGTTCATGTATCAGCTGCCAATAAAGAGAAGATGTTGTTGGGAAAGGCATTCAAGTTTATTTGTTTTGCTGTGTGTTCACGCTGAACTTGAGAAATGGAAAAATGATGACAACAGCCTATATCAAGAGAACAGCCAGGACCAGTTCATAAACTACTTTCTTTTACTCATTCCCAGATATTTACTGGTTTGGTTTTGTTTCTTTTTTTCTCTGTTTTGTCCATGTTGGCTCACTAGAGCCTTTAATCAGAGTAGTTGACTTGGGTACAATTATAATTCATTACAAAGTTATCATTAATTGTTAAACCCCTCTGCATATTGGAATGCATTCCAAAATTTAACAAAGAACATTTTGTGAAACCCTAGAAAAATATGCAGAATCACTTAGCAATAAAGTAGTAATCACTGTGTTTTTAAAAATAACCATATAAATTGGCAGTAAACTAAAGAAAGTCTGGAGATCAGGTAAAATCATTATATGCAGATATATATGTTTAGTTATATAGCATGACTTAAAAATGTGAAAAACTTGCTGTGCTTTTAAACATTGCTTTCAATGGACAGATGTACCTCAACCAGACTTCAGAGTGATGTCAGATGGTAAATGGTCCAGTAAAGTCTCTTTTCACTGGCATATAAAATGCATATCAGCTGGTCTGCCAGCTGCAGAAGATCAAATACAGGTTCTCAGAACAGGATGACATCAGAAAACTGGAAGGAAAAAGACCAGCCTTTCTTTGCATGGTAAACTTGTACATCAGACTTTAGAAGTCATGTAGTTTCCCAGACAGAAGGAGGTGAAGGAGAACTGAAAGCAAACCTTTGGGACATTTTAAGTACAGACTTCTGCAACTAATCATCCACTGTCAAAAACGACTGAGATACAATGCAGGCAGAAGTTTTTAGGTCAACTGTTCACATAGGATATAATGTTAATATGATCTGGTATTAATATGCACCAATGCATTTCATAGCAACAATGTGACATGCACAAAAAGTGATAAACATGTAATGCATTTGTCTTCCTCAATGCTTTCATTGCTTCAGCATATGTTTGTTACCCTAAGTTTCCCAAAAATGGATATCTATCATCTTTTCAGTGCAGTAGCTGACGTTAGCGTTTTGCTAACGTCAGCTACTGCACTGTTTGTATTAAACAACAGCTCTCTGCAGAGGAACAGAAGTGTGTAAGCAAGATTAATGAGTTAAGAAGTTAAGTAGAGCCTGACAGAGTTTTCAGTGTTGCCTCTTTAGGTAAGCTTTCTTGTCATTCCTTTCAGTAGTCTTAAAGGCGGCCAATCCATAACTGATATTGTTTCTTTGTGTTTCTTTTTCCTATCCAGATATGTTTTTACTGCACTGGCAGAATGTTTGAGATCATTGTTAAGCTGAAAAATAAAGTTGCTGCAAATCAACCCTTTCCAGATGGTGTTATATGGGGGATCAAAATCACACGATACCTTTCTGTGTTCATTAATCAATCAGTTTTGACAAGATCCCCAACACCATTGGCTGAAATACAGCCCCAAACCATAACAGTGCCACAACTGTGTTTTCATAAAAAAGTTTTACAAAGGAGGCCAAGAGAAATTTAGTTTCATCACTCTCCGAGACCTCTTGCTACCCATTTTCTGTCTATGTCTTGTGTTATCTGGCACACTTCTCCCTGTTTTACTTACTTAAAAATATCTTCTTGACAGTCATCGTTTCACTAAGACCCTGTCTGACAAGGCTTCGGCAAACTGTACATGGATTAGGTAATGGCCAAGACGTATCTCTCAGGTCATATGTCAGGGTTTTTTTTCTTATTTATACATATAAAAGTTGTAACTGTATGACAAAGTTGGGAAGAAAAAGTGATTGTACTTTTTCCATATATCACTTTCAGTTACCTGCTATAGGCAGTCTTTAGTCCTGCCACCTCTTCTTTTGTCCAGAGTTTCTAGTTTTTGCCAGTTTTCTATTTACACACTGAACACAGTGGAGTATCTGCCAATTTTGGAGGAACCACTTGTTGGGCAAAAATATTTTATGCCTGTCAAAATGTGTTACCATTGGCATTTTTCATAGATTGAACAAATCTTTTTAAGTAGTCAAAGTAACTAAAGATACAGAAGTAGTAGTTTGAAACTGGCTCTTTGCTAAGTTGCCTGTTGTGTGCAGACACCAAACATATTCATTCTTTGAGTGAGGTGCTTTTTCATGGTTCGATGAGTCATAGGCCAGTGTTAAGTGACTGAAAAACATTCATCCCGAAAATTGTTACACTACATACCTAGCATAAAAAATAGAGAAAAAGCAGCCAATGTACAAACGAAAACTTTGAAAGAAAGCCCCAGAAAGCCAGGAGACACATTGTTTAAGACCACTTAAAGAAATGAGAGGTGTCTTGAGTCTTTTGCACCATGCTTTACCTTTGCCCTGGACAAAGGTACAGTAAGTGACTAGAATCAACATTTTTTCACTCATTTTTTTCCCAATGACATGCTCCAAGGAAGGTCCAGGCTCTCAAGGTACCAAGGGTACCAAGGGTTACACAACAGCTTACACAACCTACTGGACATATGAATAACACTGAAAGCAAGTCTTGAAGTAAAGTTACCATAGCACAAACTGCCTGCATGTATTGTAACAGAAATATAGAGACAAATATAGAGACACCAGTAAATATATATATATATATATATATATATATATATATATATATATATATATATATATATATATATATATATATATATATATATATATATATATATTATACACTCTCGCCCCTGCAGGCCGTCTATCCTCCAAGCTCAGGTCCTCTACCAGAGGCCTGGGAGCTTCAGGGTTCTACAAAGTATTTTGGCTGTTCCTAGGACTGCACTCTTCTGGACTGAGATCTCCAATGTTGTTCCTGGGATCCACTCTGATTATCACTTGGACCACTGTTACCTTCACCCTCCACATATTTTTGAGCGCTTCTTTGAGCCCTTGGTACTTCTCAAGCATCTCGTCTTCCTTCTTCCTGATGTTGCTGTCATACAGAATTGCTACATCTATCACTACGGCCGTCTTCTTCTATTTGTCTACCACCACTATGTCCAGTTGGTTAGCCACTACCATTTCGTCCGACTGTATCTGAAAGTCCCACAGGATCTCAGCTTAACCACATATATTGCACTCATAACTAGGAAATCAGCTTTGTATCTCAAAGCAACTTCATACCCAAAGTTAGCTAAAGACCAATCAAAAGGCAATCTGTCAACAAGCAAAAATCAGACGACAATTGTTATTACAGCCATCTTGGTGCTCAACAGCAGAACGTCTGATGAACTTAACCAGCAACTCCTTACTTATACAAATTTGGCTTTTCTGACCTCAGTGGATTTTTGTGTGGCAGTGATGTAAACGTATAATATAGGGTTATCTCAGTGGCATCACAGCTGTCACAGCCAGCTGTGGTGATGCTGGATGTGGTGATGCTGACATCAGCAACCTTGAAATCTTCAGTCAGAAAATGATTTGATGTGAAATTAAATCAGTAGTAATTATTGAGTTTGTAGAATTAAAACAAGACTGACATTGCACTCCTTATTTGGCAACGTATAACACAACACTTACTCTATGCAGTATTTTATTATAGCCTTCTAAATACTAGACCTAGGCCCATTTACTTTAACATGGACAATTAAAAATGTGATTTATGATATTTTTCTTTGAACGTGTAATGCACAGTTGCTTTATGTAGACTTGCTGGCAGAAACAGCCAAGTATAGTTCATATGAAGTAAAGGAGAGTCAAAAGAGGAAACAATTAAGTATGTGCAGAGCAAACAATTATTTGCTTGGTGTTGTATGCTTCTATATTATGTTTCTGTATACATACTGCATATGCATATGTAATGTATATGTGTGTCTGTATATAGCAGTGTGTCTATTTGTTAAGTAAAACAAAAAACCTTCCATTTATGTGTTTGCCTGGCCAACAAAGCTGCACATGAAGTTGTTGTTCTTTATAAAGAAACACAAAATTCTAAAATACAACATCCATCCATCCGCTTATCCTTTTCTGGGTCGCGGGGGGCACTGGAGCCTATCCCAGCTGTCATAGGGCGAAAGGCGGGGTACAACCTGGACAGGTCGCCAGTCTGTCACAGGGCTAACACATAGGGACAGACAACCATTCACACCTAGTGGCAATTTGAATTATCCAATTAACCTATCCCCACAAGCTGCATGTCTTTGGACGGTGGGAGGAAGCCGGAGTACCCGGAGAGAACCCACGCAAACACGGGGAGAACATGCAAACTCCACACAGAAAGACCCCGGCCTGATGGTGGAATTGAACTCAGGACCTTCTTGCTGTGCGGCAACAGTGCTAACCACCGTGCCACCGTGCTGCCATAAAATACATACATATGTTTTATAATTTACAAGATATCCACAATCAATAAAGCTTCAAGGTAGACACCTAGTACTATTGTTATAAATTAAATAACCACCCAAATGTGAAAGAAGTTACAGACTTACTGTGAGTGGTCTCTTTTTTGGATGGCCTCTGGTCTTTTGGATAGAATGTCTCATTATTTCCATTCATCACTCTTTTTTTTCTAGTAGACAATTTATGATTAAATTCTAATCAGTTCATCCTTGAGCCCTTGGACACTTGTGGCCAAATTTAAAGAGATTTCCTCATTTTATTATCCCAAGCATTCCTGGGATATTGCATTCACACAAACGGGATGGACAGAGCCCAAAAATATAATGCCTTTCTTAGCAATCACCTGTCCTTGGTGGGGATAAGAATAGATGGGACTCAAGATCCAGTTTTAGCTAAAAAGCAACATTTTTTAATAAATACCAGCAGGTCAAACAGCACTGAAACGTTTGGAAATCTAAATGAATTATATGTTTTGTTTTGTTTTTCTGTTTCTTCTCAGTAATCAGACTTCAGGTAATACAATAGTCATGCTGACAATGAAAACATGTGTAGGTTTGTATTTTCCAAACAGAAAACTGACCAAGAATAAATAAGAAAATCAATAAAGAATTGGACCTATAACCAAAATCAATGAAGACACTGGGATCAATATGCTATCAGTCTATATGGGCAGCTATAACAAACCTACCTAAAACAAACTAATAACAAAGTGAGCCATTAAATTAGATGATGATTTTCTGTGACTTACATTCAAATTAAATCAATTTCATTTGATTTAAGTTTTTTTGGCAAACATCAAAAGAAAAAGGCAAGCCATTGCTTGAAATATAGAATTTGGCATTGCTCTTCAAAGTCAAACCCACACTACACAAGTGCAGGACACAAAAGTCCAAAAATGCTCTTCTAGGGAAAAAGTTTACAAAAAAACAAATCAATCAAGATGCAATTGTGACCTGTCAAAGAATTTACAGATTTATTAATACTTGATGTCAGCCCAGATGCTGAGATGTGTGGATTTGGAAAGTTTTTGTGGGTTTTCTTTGGGAGCTCTGGTTTCTCCTCCAAATAAATAACATTTCATGTTAATGCTGTCATCGACCCATTTTATGATTAAACATTGTTCCAAAAAGTTTGAAAAAGTACTTACAGACCATTTTATACTAATGCCTGATGGAGTTTCAGTGAATCTGAAAAAAGTATTGCACTTAGTTCCATCCAAGGAAAGACAATAAAAAAAACTATGAATAAAAACAAAATTCATATAACGTCTCACTTTTATGTATTTAATGTTGAACTTGTTAAATTTGTTAAATTTAAAATTCAAAGTCTTCCAGGGAGAAAGAGAACAATGAAATATAGCTACTTATTGTGAGAAAATATCCTTTTACTGACAGGTTTTCAATGTGGAGATCCAATATGATTCCAGTCAGTGAGACAGTATGTCAGATCAGCATGTTTTTTGTGATGTTGCTTTTACTTCTCTAATGTGAATCCATGTGGCCAGACTGCTCGCAGACTTGGCCACTGGCTGAAGCCAATTTTCTGAGTTAGGCAGCAGAACACAAGACTCCCCACTTGGAAAAAAGAGAAAAAAAACAGTGGAGGAGTTTTAGCAGTCAGCCCTCAGACAGGAAGACTCTAGAGGAAACACCAGAAAGCCATTAACTAACCACAGAATTATGGTGATCTATTTGCTGGAATGGGCTACAGATAGCTAATGAACAAGCCCCCCCACCCCCCGATCACACACACACGCATACACACACTGCATATACACACAGAGAAGCAATGCTGAGAGAGCTCTTACTTGTACAAAACAGCATGACAGATCAATGCCTGATTCCTAAATCAAGGGAAAAGGTTATTTTCTGTCTCACTGGGATTCCACTTACTATCCCCCCTATATCTAAGACACTCCCATACCCATTTAAACCAAACAAGTCCACCCCCAAACAACACACGCACACACACACATCTCCTAATTAAGAGCGAGGCGGTGCAGCTTTTTTGTGTCTGTGGTTATGCTTGCAATGTTAGTGTCTGGAGTGTGAAAACAGATCTGATGGACTGGTGCCCTCAGTTCTCCCTGATCAGGCTCCAGCAGGTATCCCCCATGATTGACAGCTCACAGGTCATCCGCCCATCTCTCAGTCTGTTAGAGGGTGGGCGGTAAAGAGATTTGGAATGCCTGGGACCCTGATTGCTTTATTGCTCGCCTGTCAGAACCATTGTACAGCTCTGTATTATTAGGGCTTGCCATCTCTCACCGTCTGGTAGGTGTCGCGTCTCAGCTCTGCATAAAGAATCACCACTCCATTCAAAACCCTCTTTCTTTTTGGCTGAAAGGAAGAAAGCACAGATTTTTCCACAGAATCTCCTGTACTGGTTTGTCAGATAATACAACACAAGTGTCTCCAGGGAATGGTTTGGATGGCGCTGCTTTACACTCAAATGAAGAAGATTTGAGATTCCATTTGGCAATAATTTATCACAGTGATACCAACAATAGTCTATAACACTACACTGAAATTACTCTGATGTTCCTGATTATGTATCTAATCATGCTGAATTTTTACTACTCTAGTGTGCACATCCCTGAAACCGAAGAAGATAGCAAGTTTCTCTATTATGCATTCCTCTTTTGTGATGTTTTATTCTATAAACCACAAAGAGGAACCAAAATATCTTTCTTAAATAGAGTGGCAAAAGTTAAAAAGCAATGATCAATTTAAAAGACAATTATATATAAATTGTGCAACACATATAAAAACTGGTTTATCATATCATTCATTTTTAAATAAATAATGCCTAAAGTTACAAAATCCAGCTTTTCAATTGTGAATGTGGACAATGTGTGTGGGGTTTCTTTTGTTATAAATTTTCATTGAAATTAGTATATTATTGAGTTTTCTGGTCTAAGAAAATCAATAATCAACAATTTCAACAGATTCTAGAATTCACTTTTTAAAGAGTTAATTCATCAATAATAAGATCGGCATGTTTAATCAATAATGAAGTTAAAGCTCCATCTCCACTAAGAAAAACTGATTTATTTATTACATTTTGAGAGTGCCCTAGTATTTTGATGATGATATGGTGTAGATTCCGTATAATAAAAATGTTCCAGACTAAACTGTTGGGTTGTACTGTGTCCAGACGTGCATTCTATTGGAATTTGTTTAATATTGCAGTTTAAATATAACAAATTGAATTTTCAATCAAAATGTTTAATCATAAATCGCCAAATTTAAGTTTATTAAATTTTCACATATAAAAATCTTATATAAAATCTTAAGGTAAAGGTAATACAGGGGAAAGAAATGGTTTGAAAAGTATACTTCACTAGCTTTGATTCCCATTGGAACAAAGAACCTCATCCAAAGCTAAAATGGCCCAGTGAACAATGTCTTTACACAAATCCCTAGCTGATTTTTTTTTTCATGTTATTCCCCAGACCGCGATGACAGACTGGCAGGTTGTTGAAGGTCATCAAAGCTATGCCTCCCGCCCCCCCGAAGCCCAGGTGATGGCCAGACTACATCCCCAAGTGATCTTGCTCCTCCAGGCCACAGCAGAAACAAGCCCACTGGGGTACCACGTCACTGTTTCCATGGAGATGAGGTGACAGGCTGGCCGCGGCGCAGACTCACACCTTTATGGTCAGCGACTCAGCGTCTCTGAGGAGACTTCGCTGTCTAACAGCAGTTGCACAC
This sequence comes from Maylandia zebra, assembly GCF_041146795.1. Taxonomy (NCBI): domain Eukaryota; kingdom Metazoa; phylum Chordata; class Actinopteri; order Cichliformes; family Cichlidae; genus Maylandia; species Maylandia zebra. The sequence goes on along the minus strand of NC_135173.1, from coordinate 12,222,749 downwards.
AAGTTGCGGTTGCCCCCACTCCCACCCCAAAACCATTCATTGTCTCTTTTTGTTGTCGTTTTTAAAGCCAGTCCATGCGCAACATGGGACACCCTTCCTCTAACAGTCCAACCCTTCTTGCCCTGGCAGTGCTACCCTTGTGAGCCCTGCTGGGAACAGTGGTGAGATGTTAGATTAGACCTGCAAGTCTGGGCAGGGCCTAAGAGGGAATGCAATGTGAAGGGACTGCCCATTCCGTCTATGGCTCATGCTCCATTGTGGTTTTATATGGGGGTGTGAAAATATCATTCCCCAGTGCTGTCTCCTTTAAGAGCCTCTCACAATTGGCTGCTGACGAAAACTGGCTTGACTAGCTCAGTTCAGTATCCCTGTTGATCTATGTTATCACATCTCATTACACCGACTATATCTGACAGACAGTTGAATAGCAGATGCATACTTTCAAATCTATCCATCACTGACAAGCAGCTTTCATGCCAGTGATCATATTGATTTTTAAAGCGAGACTGTTCTTCATTCTGTATGTGTGTCCTAATCTGAGAAATGAATGATAACCTCTTCATCACTCTACCCCCTGAGTGTTCTTACTGGAAGCCATATTGATTTTGTTAGTCTGAGAGTCCTTGCATTGCATGGCCTTTACCTCAGGGACAAATCTAATTGTTTATCTCTGGACAGACTTCTGCCTTTACTCCCTTCTGTCTCATTATGTGCCAAGATTTGTCAAGTCAAGTCTCTCCACACTCTCAAATCGCGCTTTACAACATGTCGTTCGGCAGAACACTACAGATGGCTTACTTATCAACAGACCCTCCCACATGGAATGCCACAAACATGACAGCACAACACACTTGCAAAAATATACACAAACTGACATACAATGTAATCACACTCTGGAGACACGATTACACATACTGACACACAAAACATGAGTCACATTTTTTAAGAAACACTGATTTTTGAGATCATTGTGTAAGCTTTCTGGAGAAAATTGTAGACATTTTTTATTATTTTGAGGACTGCAATACACTTAAAAATAGTTGTAAGAATATTTCTAAATCTTTATTTTATCATGAATTATTTCCTCATGTCTAGTGAATCATACCAGAGGTGGCTCATAGTAGAATAAACCACCGATTAAAATGAAAAGCTTTAATAACTCATCTGCAAATGCTATCTTTACCAGCCTGGTCAGGTCACTGACCAAAGCTGAATTACAATAGCATTCCTCTACTTTATTATAGCAAACACAGTCCTTTACAGATCCAAGTTCTTTTTTTAAATAAGGAGTGTAACTCAGTGCATTGTGCCAGACTACTTCAGCTGCACTTACAAATGAATGAATGAATCACTGAAGCTACTGATTTACTACAGTGTGAATTCTGCTCAATATATTCACTGCAAAAGTCCTGTTGTATGATGTGTGTGAGTTATCAGGAACGAGAGAATGACAAACGCCTTGCACAACGATGCCAAAACCATTGCAAGAGTCAGTACAGTGCATTCAGAAGGTAGATTTAACCACTTGATTAGATGCATACATAATGCAATCTCATCAGTACAGTCATGGATAGAATGTAAATAGTAAGCAGGTGAACCAAATAATTATGGTTTATATACATACTGTATATTGATTTGATTTCCTACTACCTACTCAACTAAAACATGTTTAAAAAATAAATGACTTTATCAAGTTCAACATCCCAAAATCATGCAAAATTTTAAGATTCTAACCAGTCTACTTGGCATTATAACACTTTTCAAATTAGTAACCCTAACTCTTCCATAAGGACTATAATATGAAAGGTTAATCAAATCTGATAAGGGTTAATGGCTTAGGATGAATAACTATACTCTTTCAGCTGCCAACAATTAAAAGCCTAGGAAGACAATAATTCAGTACAACTTGAAAAACCTGAGTCTGTACAGTTAATAAACCAACTTGAATGAACATGAGGACAAAATATTTTTGTTAATATAAAGACTTTTCTTTCCGATGACCTTTCTCGCTAGCTCTCCAAACTCTTTTAGGCCATTGGAAGCCCTTGGTCAGGCTTTATCAGTGAGTTAACTCCAACGAAGTAGGCTAGATCAATAAGCCCACTCTCAGAAAGGAGCCAGAGCAGAGAGTTAGAGGCGCGGGGGAGAGAGATAGACGCAAGAGGCAGGGAGCAATCAGAGAGCTATGGATGTGTGCCTTCAGGAGTGGATCGATGCACTGACAGGAGCCCTGCTTTGTTCTCACACAGTGCTCAGATGTTAGGCATGCTTAACATGATTGCTTAAAGGTTTTTGTTTGCCTACTTGTGTTTTTGTTTGTCATTTGTCTACTTATAGTATATCATGCTGTCCCTTTTACAATGTAGACAGATCGTTAGGGTTGTTATCCTATGTCCCGTTGTTTTTTTTTTTGTTATTGTTTTTTTCACAAAGTACGTCAAGATATGATTTTTTTTTTCAGCTAGACTTTTAGTAAGCATTTTATTCTGTCAAATTTCTGCAAAATTTCTACAAATGCTTAAGACATGGATAGCAACTAGTCCTTAAGTAACAAATACAAATATTTCAAATATGCTTCTGAATTAACAAACAAACAAGCAAAATTGTGTATTCAGACATATTTTGGCATCCACAATTTTCAGCTATGAAAACTATTTCTTTTTGCAAAATTTGGCTCTTACATCCTTGTCATTTCTCTAGATCAAGGGGTTGTCTTATTATTGCTAAATTGCTTTTTTCATCTTTCATCTCTACATATGGTCGTCCAAAGCATGTTAAATAATTTGCCATACTAAATGCTACGCCAGCAACTGCTTCTAACAAAAACTTGGGTGTGCCTCCTTCGTCACAGAAACGTGTTAACCGCAAAGGACAAGTAGGTGTCAATAGATCTGCTCTCAGAGCGCATGGGCCGTTGAAACGCATGAGCTCTTTTCCAAGGCTTAATAAGATAGCACAGATGTGCCCTTGTCTCAGCCCAGCCCTACGTCTCATTGTACTTTGGCCTCCCAACCCTGCCATTGCAAGACCTCTATAGCACTGGCTGCATGAGAGGGTCTCATTAGGACAGACAAACGAAAACCGAGGGTCAAGGTATATAAAGGTAGCCACAGTTAAGGATCCTGCCTCTAAGATTAGATGGACGCTTCACCACATCCTAGGGCCACCCTGCACACCTCTGGCCCTCCCAATCATGACCTCCAATATCCACCATTATTTGATGAAGCAGAGCTTGATAATTATTTTGCGTGGATGAAGAAGGGGGCACAGTGTGAAAGGAGTGTCTCATTCTAAGGGAAAGGATAGTAGGGAATGACAGAAAAAAACTAACAAAAAAAAAGATCAAAAGCAGGCCTTTCGCTTTTCATGCCTCAGAGGCTCCAAAGAGGATAAAGAACAATTGGGTCCTGGGTATCCTGTCCTCTCTGGCAATTAGACTCAGCTGATGAAGTGAAAGGGATGAATGGCAGGGTTCAAGGCCATCTCTAGGATTCACACAACAGGATGTGTTTTTACCTTCTTCTCCTTTATCTTCAGCTCCCTTTAGAGCGGCAGAAATCCAGTTGAAATATTTCTAGATGAAGACAATGTAATTCAAGGTGCCAAATCTTAATCATAGGAACTGTTGAGACTCAAGAGGTGTGAGTCGAGTGAAAGGGCCAAGAGAGACGTGCATGTAATCGTACGTTCATGTACACATTTTTTTAAGGTCACAAAGACCATTATCTGTTTCAGTGAAAAAATAATGTGAGTGGATATAAATGTAGGATAATCAAGCCTGTGATATGAAATTTAAAAGCTTAAGAGAGTATCTCACAATTAGTATATCTAGTTTTGTTTTAATCTGCCTTTTTTCAAACCACATGACATTTCTTTAACATGATATAGTCACATACCCCTAACCAGTCGTGTTAGATACAACTACACAGCAAACAATAATTCTGTTTTTACTTTGCTTCATTATAACTGTGAATTAAGACAAAACATTTTAACTCAAATAGGCTTTTAATTACTAGGAAGGGTTGCAGGAAGTGTAGAGTTTATATTGTTGTTTCCCATGTGGGCTTGTCAGGGACATTTCGGGATTGAGCTAGGTTTATACACTGTTATGTCTAGTCTGTCATGCTAAATTCTTCATGTTTTTTCCACCATCTGTACAGTTCAGTTTTGTGTGCTGTTCATTATTTACATTTGTGTTAGATTAGTGACGCTGTGACACCATGAGTGCAGTGGGTTGCTTGTCTGATGATACAAATTGCAAAAAAAACCCCTAAAACTTCAGGTCATTTTGGTTGGTCCTTTGGCCAGGTATGACGAGTGGGAATGGAAGCATAATTCAAATATTCACATATATTGAAAACACCTCCGAAAACTGTTTACTGAGGTAACGAATGAAGTGATGTTTATTTTCATTTTCTCACTGTTTTCTTGTGTCTTCTTATTACGACTTCACTGACTTCTTAACACGAACAAAGTATGGCTGTTTGACTTTATGCAGCAACTCATGCCTGCTGGCTATGACAATAACATCCAGTTTGAAGACACCATCTTAGGGGGCTATTTGCACTTTACATACTTTCCATATATACTGTTTAGTGACAAGCCTGTGTTAGCATACACAGTTGTCTTCAGAATGATGCTCTCCTAATTGTTAAATCCATGCCGAGATAGTCAAGCTGCTGACTTTTTAATCAAGACTCAGAGAATACCCACAACTGCAGAAAGAAATAATTAACATGGCAAACAGGATAGAGTCAAAACAAGGCTTTGCATTAACCTAGGACAACTGGTAATAGAAGAAACACTCAGTTGCTAACTAGAATTGTAACATGTCACTAGCACTTTTGAAAAAGCACAGTATGGTCCCACTTTAGGTCAAAAGGAAATAAAAAAAAATTTGAATATAGAAACTAGAAACTGTTATTATGAGTAGATGACACACTGGAAAAATGACCAGAGAAATGCTAAAATTAAAGTTGATTTGTAAATTGTTTTAAAAAGCAAAGCAAATCTCCCCATTGTCATTTTTTTAAAAGTTATTGAACAGTTAATAGAAGTAGAAAAATACATTTTTAGTCCAAAAAAAATTAGACTACTGAGAGGAAAATGTTATACTCTACATCCAGAGGCAAAAAGAAAACTCTAAATTCACATATTAGATTAAAAAAATAAGTCAATTAGCTTGCAGTATATTATCTAAATATGTGAAGGATACCCTTTCAAAAGGTCCATGTCAAATTCTTGACAGTTATACAAAATATATTAAACTTTAAACTTGGCCTGGCATTAAAATCCAAGCCAGATTCTCTAATGTGTAGGAAGAGGTATTAACCTGATACACAAAGTATGCTAAATGTTACATTTTGTCTTAATGACTGTTTTTGCATTAGTGAATCTGGTTTCAGTGCACTGAATTTTTTAGTTTTGGAGACGGAAGATGAAATGGGAAATATGCACGAAAAAACATTTTATGTGATTTGGATAAGGGCAAAGTTCTAGTGTTGTACTTTGAAGGCTACTGGATCCATTTCAGAGGAAAGTAAGTGAAATTAAGAAGAAAAAAATGCTGGGCACCATGTGTTAAGATGCTACTTGGAAGATGCTAAGCAGATACAGTCATGCCCCATGATATTCATATGCTGTATTTTCCACAAAATTGCACCCACACTGCTACTTTAATCTGAATACATAAACTTACAAACCACTTGCTGCCATTATGTTATCATAGATTTCATTGAAAATTCCTTACAGTGCCCATGCCAGTAAATGGATCCCGTCTCTTAACTATACTGCTACACTGCACTAAAACCTTAAGATGATTAGTGATATTCTTTTTTTTTTTTTTTTTTTTTTCTCTTAGATTAGTGATATTCTTAAAACCTAGCCCACTGATAATGTGTTTAAAGAAGCGATACGGCTTTTCCAAGCTTTGAGTTCAAAGTCTGAGAAGCATGGGGTCAGAGTGCCAATGGGCTAAACAAAGAGTAGCCAAAATGGGCTTTGGGGGATTTCAAACTCAGGCCCCTGAACCCCTTTGATCAAAACATAGCTACCGCTATAGAAATACTAAGTATCGAGTGCATGGAACTGTGCTGGTAGCAAAGAATCATGAGTTTGGCTTGTTGAATAAGAAGGTACAAAGTATGCTGGATATGTCACGAATATTATTATATAATAAAAAGACTTTAAGAACTATGAAAATACAATTTTTGTATGTAATGGTAGGTAGATTCTCAAATTATGTTATATAATGGCTTCCAAAGCTGCTATATTTTCAAACAGGATAGATGCAAGGGATGCTGTTGAACCTAGTATATTTGTTTAGATGTTTTATATTTCACTTTTATTATCAATCATCACTTTTAGATATGATTTTAGACAAGATTTCTTTCAAATTTATATATAAAACTAATTACACATAAAGATTAATCAGGTGGTAAGCAGATTTTTCTTCCCCATCTGTTTTAAGGGTGGTATGGGCTAACTCACAAATATTCAACTGGCTAATTAGTTCTACTTTGACTCTCAGTGAATGCCAGTGTACTTAATGAAATAAACAAGAATAAAAATGACTGAAACTCAAACTTGAACAGATTTTCCCATCTTGAACAGCCCTGAGCAATTAAGCAGGTATGTTTTCATATTATTCTAATATTAAATCAATTACACCCAAGAGAATGTGACTGTGTCGGTTATCACGAAACTGTCAATGAGGCTAACAATATAGTATCAACAAATGTACAGTGAAATTGATGTCTTTTTTCTTAATTTAAGGAAAAGAATGTCATGAAGGGAATATTTATTATATGTAAGATATCTAAAGTTGTTAAATGAAAAAAGAAATGCGTATAATGTCAAACTGCACTTAATAAAAAAAGAAAACTTAATTTTATGTGATTATTAGCATCCTTCAGTACAACACCTCTGGGTATCAACAACAACAACAGATTAGTCTGGGAGAAAACCATATTGGCAAATGGAATATATGATGGAGAAGATAATTGCATTGTGAGAATTTCAATTAGCCTATGTAGGTCTTTGAATATTTCCTTATGGCACTGGTGGTTAGCTCATATTTAAACAGTTATCGCTGTGTTTCACAGTCCTTTAAGAATGTTTTCAAAAGGTCCATAGTGAATGATGTAGTGTCTAGTACTTTCAGATAGACCTTATACTACTCCAACTTAGGAACATACAACTGCAATATAAACCACAACATATGTTGCACATCTGAGAGAGGGGCAGTTATGGCTTGTTACACCCAGAGTACTGCAGGCAAAGATTAAAAAAAAGATTAGAGTCTACAAATGAATCTTTCCCTCATTGTTGTCTACCCTAGCTGTGGATTAAATCACTGTTTGGTATGTAACGCCATATAACAACGCTATAAATTTGGTTTTCATTAATTTTCCAACTTACCTCAAATAATTTGCTTCTTTGATTATGTCGCTATCAAACGATTTCATCAAATGCTTGGGTCTAAAACATTGTAGAGCACAAAATTAAGCAACAAATTTTGTTTTTTCCTAGCACACAATGCAAACCAAAGGTTTAATTTAGTATAAGACAAAAAAAAACAGTATAACTATCTTAATAGTGAAGCTAAACTAATCAGTTTTGGGCATTATAACTTGAAAATAACATTTAGTGATTAATTGACTATTAATGGCCATGATATAAAGAAAACACACATTTTATTTATTAATAATATGCATGAAACTCAAACAAAGGTAAATAGTTTTGAAGATTATGATGAATATCATATAACTTTACACCCCAGATTTAAGTCAGGAAAGGTTAACACTTTCTCAACAGGAATCTTCATTGCTTTATTTTTTAAGCTGACACAAACAATATAGCCAATATAGCCAATAGAAAAAGACAAACTTACTGCTATATTTTCTATTTATTCCACCCTGAAAAAGCCAATTACTGCATTAAAACATTATTTTTCAGCATGAAAGATATCTTCCTTTATAACAATGAACAAAATTTCATTTTATTATTTAATCTATTAGAACTGGTTGATGCCTCCTGATGACACAAATAGATGGGATGCACAAAATGTAATAGGCATCTTGTTTTAATTGTTCAAATTTTCTCTCTTTTTTTAAGGTGACAGGGCCATTACTCCAAAGTCACCACTTATCAGCAGTATCACCGAGGATTAATGGTTTCACTTCTGCTAGTAAGAAATGTTTAAGTTGTCCTGATTATCAGTGCAAGAAAAAGAATAATGGTTATTTGTCATTGTGTTAAGCAGTGGGAGAGACTAATCTAACAAAACACCGAGTTAAGAACACCATTAACCCTTTCTAGTGAAGCTGAGTGGGATGTGAGTTGGATTGTGCCCAACAGTGAAGCCCAGTGTCTAAAATAAATGCTTGTCTTTGTAAGAGCTGTGTCAATCTGACTCAGAGGTGCATTATCCATGAGCAGTTTATGCTATAGCAACTATAGTTACTCTGGCTTCCATACTGAGCTTAACATTTTCTACATTATTCACTATTTTTGGACTGTAATCACACTTTTATTGTGTAGGAGACAGTGATCTACAGAGGAAAAAAGGTTTGTTTTTATAATACTGCATAAGAAAAAAGAAAAGCTAATGGGACAACATCTACTTCCTTAAAGTTAATAACAGCCAGTCAGTCAAAGATACACAAACAAAAAAGGAAATTTCATAATGTTACAGTAAATATTACATTCATAACCCCATTGCAGAACACAAACTAAATATGGCAGTAAGTGAAAGATAACATTATAATGGTAAATGTCCAGACATTGAATTTAGTTTAGGACTTATACTTGTTCGCACCAGAACAATTACCACCAATATCTGGCATACTACCGATTTAACACATTTGTCTCGTAAAGGATTTTTTTTCCAGTGGTAGAGTCCCTGAAGCTTTTGTACTGGTGGTGCTGCTCCAGTAATCGCCTACATTATTTTCCTTGTCTGTCACCTTTATAGTATCTATTAGCCACTCTCTACTATCTGTTTGTGGGGCATTTTCTCTTCCTTTTTTCCCATGAATGTTTTATATATTGGAGGGAGAATGATTGTTCTTTGCAATGAGGCTAGCGCGTGGCCTCAGTAAGACAAATTGCTCCAGAACGTCTAAATGGCAGTCAATGATAACTCATTGTAAGGAGAGTAAGTGACTTCCAATGGAGTGGATAGGGGACAGAGAATAATGGCAGAGCACAGGTGAAAAATAGATGTTTGGCTCAGTGTAATTACTCCATTAGGGGGCTCTCTGTTAATCTACCAAGCCACAGCAAGTGTTTTTACAGCGATGAGGAGGTGACAGGCGAAAATGACTGCAACTGGACAGAGAGGAGCCGCGCTGCCTCCCCAGTCACAACACACTCTATGAAGTGTTTACTAATGGACAAATGTACTCCCAGTCTGTGCTCTATGCGGCATGCCATATGAGCTACTCCAGTCAGAAGTTCATATAGTGATAGATGTATTGATGAAGCTCCTCAATGAGCTGACATATTAATTACCTGCAGTATGGTCCCATGCATGCAGAGTGCTTTAACCTTCACTGTCTCTGTTTTGTGCTGAAGGATGGATCAGCTGTGTGCCTGTTAAATATGAAAATCTGGGTTAGAACAAAAAAGGGACAAAGGAAAACCCACCCGCTGGAAATCAACACCCCCATTCTGCTGATTTTCCAGACAAACATAATGATAACAATTTTTTGACCATTTGGTGTCTGCTGCTTCCGCCTGTGGCAATCTAGACAAAAGAAGCCTGGAAAAAAAATGCTCCAATATGGTCTTAAGAGTTTATTCTGACCATACAATCTGTTTTCTTAAGTCAACTTTTAAAACACTGCTACGAGCAGTGCCCACAGCATTATCAGTGAAGCTCAGATTGACCTGGTATTCACCTTTATACCATTTCCCATCTGTTTAGGTTCCACCCTAGAATTCATCCCAGTTGGCTGTAGGCCCACTTTGCATTGGGCTTTCTCCGTGAAACCCTGAACAAAACCCTGTAGGAGCTAGACTTTCTGTTCGGCCTATTTCAGAGGAAGATTTCAGCTTGCATCCCAGGATTTCAGCACCTGACTTTTTCCAAGTGCTTTCCAATGTAAAAAAAAACAACAACAAAAAAAACAACAACAACAAAAAAAACATAAAGACGAAAGCGGAAAAATTTAACCATTTGTTTCAGCGCAACTTTAAATTTAACTCAAATAAGTCGAATATCCCTGCACCTCAACAGCAGTAACTATGGGTTTATATAGTGAGAGGAAAACTGCCTGCAAACAAGCTGGTTACATTAGCCGACAACGAGTTTATTCGAATTTCTTTAAACGCATCTATTTTCATTCAAGTTACATTAGAGGCTACATCCTTGATTATAGCTGTTCTCCTTACTGCAGCTTATTAGATAGGAGGGACCGACCTTCAACTTGATGAGAAAAAATAAAAAAATAAAAATAAAGCTATCAGCAGGCAGGAATGGCTCAAAACACACACAAAGGCACCAATACAAGGCGTCCAGCTGGACAATTTTCTCTGCCCCAAAAGCTACAGGTTGCGGTTAGGGGACTTCAAATGGTAAGGACAGTGAGAGGTGCCATTATCACTCAGTGATGAAAACGAGCACGGTGACCCGATTAAAGCGAGAATTTCTGGGTCATGGTCTTGTTTTTCAATGCTTAATTTGTCTATCGATAGTGACACGGTCCGCGGCTTGCACCTACCTGTAATATTATCTTTCTAAAAGTCGTGGTTCAGACAGGGCCCTTGTCACTGTAACCCAACACGGAGTGAGTGAGCGGATTAGCCCGCAGCGTGTAGCGGGGGGGAAGAGCAGGCTGCCTGCCTGTGCTGTGCAAGTTGCGGGCTGCGGCGCCACTCAGTGGACGCTCCGGTTTCAAGAGCTCCTGCTTCACCGTGGGGTCTCAGTCACTGCAGTCTGCTGTGCGTGAACGATACAAAGTGTTTCTCGAGTTTTTAAACCATACATAGATAGATAGATAGCAAAACCTTCTTTAATACTTCTATTGAAGACAAGTAATGATAAGTAATAGCTGGACCTACATACAGCCACATAAGATATGCATAACAAATGCAAGCGTTGCTTTCTGTCTTACATTGCACAAGAGTATTGGGAATACTATGGACCTACACTTTAGCCTTCACCTGAGCTGAAACTAGGTATAGCTTGTTTAGGTGGCCTTTGGTGTGTGATGTATGGTAACAAATAACAGTTCACAGTGTCTGTGGTCTAGCCTTCTCAGGGCTCCCTTTGCATCAGACACAGTCCCCTTCATCTCATGCTAATGTAGTGCAAAAAAGATATCCAGCTTTAAAGACATGGCAGTGAGTTTAAAAAAAGGCTGTGCTTAGTGTTTGAAGTCATAAATGTGACAGAAGACTTCAAGAGAAAAGACCCAAGACTGGCAGTCTAAAGATGAGTGAGAGGCGGACAGGGAACATGTTTTTTTCCCATCCAGAGGGATATTCTGTGGCCAAGCTTGATTATTAGAGATGAAGGACAAGCTGAGAGGATGTGGGATTGTTAAATTCTTGAATCCTTTCACTAAAGAGCCCCCTCCTATAACATTCTTCCGCGCTCCATTTCTGTGCATTTATGGCGCACCCTTGATTTTGTTCCCTTTTCTTTTTAAGGCCGAATGAAATTCAGATTCCTTGATGATATGCAAAAAGCAGAAGAGAAATATGGAAATATAATTTGAAGCTGGGCTGGCATTTAAAAATAAAACTGCAATATACATTTACAGTGTTTATATTCGAAAACCAAATAATACTGCTACAAAATGACCGAATTTCCTGTTTGACTAGAAATTATAGGCTCACCCCCCCCCCCCCCCCCCCCCCCAAAAAAAAAAAATTAATCACTACACTGTATATGTAGAGAGCACTTCAGCTGTCTATGGTGTTATGTGAAACCCTGGCTGTGGATTCAAAACCTTCTTTCCCCTTTCTGTGAGAGGCTGTGCTTCATTTGATGCCCTGTCCATTATTGCCAGCATATTTGAAAAGTGCTAAGCCTTGAAACGAGTCCCATATTATTTCAGGCCGGACTGAATATTTCACGGCAGGAGGCAGAAAATGAGACCTTCCCTCAAGAGACTGCCTGCAGTGCATTCTACTTGGTGCAGCAATCGGAAGGTCTCATACTGTGCAAAACACACTTGAACAAACAATTATATATTTATCCACCACACTTGTGAGATTTTTTTAAATTTCTTTATTTTTCCTATCCACTTGGTTGTACCGAAAATTAGGAGGGGGGGGATGCAAGTAAACTGTATATATGGAGTTTCCTTTAGTTTTGGGCTTGCAGCTATCGGTATCAGCACCTTCACCAGGGACAGTGAGTATTCACCAACCCTTAGAATAAGGTGTTTTATCACCACCTCAGGAGCAGAAACACATTCTAGGGAAAGAGGAGCTTCCTTTGAGTTGCATCCAGAGTAAACTGCAGCAGGCTAAAAAAAATTAATAAATAAATATAAGCTAACCAGATTGATACCTGAATCCCCTCTGCCTTCTTTAAATCCTATCTCGTTCTTGTGAGATTAATCTGTGTTCTGGTGCATGATTTCATGAATGTGTAACAGACTCTTCTGTGGACAGTTGTCTCTCTCTTTGACTGATTCACGAGAGTTAGATAGCGGCATAGCGCTCTGAAATGTTTGCCGGCAGAATATTCATGAGTTAGGAGTGGCAGAATGAGGAAAGTTCCCGAGAAAGCTGTAACACTTACTAGTAAAAAAGAACTCAAGAACATATGTAGGTGTGTTAAAGTCACCCACTCAATTTGCCCTCTGCACATTTATACATTATTACTGTTTGAGTCATTCCTGGATTATTCTACTTGGCAAGCACCAATAATACTATGTATGTAGATATGCATTAGGGCATTATGGTAACAAAAAAAAGCTGTTTCTGTGGAGATGTGTTCTTTTATCTGGTAACATATATAAATACATACACATATATTCCCCTTTGACATTTGATTTTATCATCTACCTTCAAATTATAAAATTGTGGTCGGCCACAAATGACATCTATTCAAATTTAAAGTTGACATATAAAATGTGCTTCAATTTTATACCATAATAGTGAACAAACTACTCAATTTGCACCTAAAAGTAGATTTGCTACAGGAAAAAAGTCAGACAACAAAGCTTTGCTTAATCATTAAAACTTCAGCTGCCAGTGACCTTTGGGAAGGATCCATATCTCTGTTCCTGGAAGAAATGATGTGAATGGCAAGCAGTTGTGTCCTTTGTGTTTTGGGAAGATATTGAGTGTTTGAAGTGTTAACCCTGACACTACGCCTTTGGGGCGAGCAGGCGAAGGAAACATGTCACACAATAGGATGGGACTTGGATCTTTGCTTCCCCTATCCTGACCTCTGACCGTTATTGGTTTTAAGGGTTGCTGCAACCCCAGCTCCTTAGGGGCAGTGTCGGCCTCTATCATATCAACCCAATATGTAGAAATAGTACCACTACTAGCTAATAATTTGTACTTTATGTAAAATAGTCTCACTGCCATTTTAATTATTTCTTTTTGTTTAAATGTATCATAAATTCAATATGTTGGTGTGATGTTATAAAGGATGTTATGTTACCATTGCAACTGCTGTTAACAAATTTCTGAACAGCGGTATAATGATTTTTTCAACCCAGTAGGACTGCAAAATTATAATTTCGATCCTCGCTTCAAGGTTTTTTTCATTCAGCCTGTTTATAATATCCTCATTGTGGCTTCAAAAGTCTTGGCTGTCTATTAGGTATTTGCTGTCATGGAAATGACCTTTGTTAATGAATCTTTGAATTTTGGTTGACAATGTTTTTGTGTGATCTCTGCATGTTATATGCCTCCAGTAGCTTCGCTGACATAATCCGCTGGGGCCACACATAAAACAGTGTGCCATCTGCACCTGGAGCATGGCTATCAGCTCTTTTTTTTCCCCCTCACACTGCTTTTGCTTGAGCCTTCTCCTGCCTGTGTGTAGCCTGACCCTGCTCTTCCCGTTCCAGGCTACAGAAGCCAAACCAAAGGCAGCTTTCAAGGGGGACTGTCTGCTCAAATCAAGTCAGAGGCCTTTTTAGAATTGGTTCAGAGATCATAGCAAGTAGAAGTCAGGGAAGAGGATGACCCTCTCCTCGAGGCTTGATCGGATCTTGGCCCAGTCAAACCCAGCAGGGCTCAGTCTCTGGACAGCTTCGTCTCTGCAGGCTTTGACTCTGTGATAGTGCGAATGAAAGAGGGCACCAAGAGAGCAGCAGTTCTGATGTGTCAGGCTCAATGTCCTGGCAGTCTCGCAGAGCAAAGTGGGCAAAGCAAAGGACACAGCCAGCAGGCACGGGGCCAGAAGAAGACCCCTATATTGTGTGACATGTCATCTAATGGCTGTCTTCCTCTTTTAAATCCATGCATCTGAGATAAGTTGGGGCCAGTGACAAAGGTCACGATGTACAAGACAAATAAGCAAATGTAAGAAGGCTCTTTAATGACCCAAATAAACATATTGTTAACATTTTATAGTCAAATATTAACAGTAAAATACCACATTGTTAACAGATAGAAAAATTATTACTTCCCCTTATTAGTATCCATTAGCATCTGTTGATTTTTCATAGACATGTCTTATCTCAATCAGTAATTCAAATTATGTTTTTCCCCTTTTTACACTCCAAATAATGCCTGGTGTTCAGCAACATCTTTTTGGGATGAAAAAGTAAATTCTGAGATTTTGTCCTGCAGTCACTCACTTGGTTTATTGTTGAACAACAATGTCAGATGTCAGAAAACGTTTGAATTCTGCTCACTGTAAACATGGCTACACATTGGGATGGAGAGAGCTAGTTGTGTCTTGTTGACACAGGATTATTCACCCTGTGTTTCTGACCCTTCTCTACTTGACTTGGGCTCCCCTCACTCCCACCTCCACAGATCTCAGCATTCATTAAGATTACGTATTTACTTTAAGCCTGCCGCCTCTTTGCATAATGGCAAGCAGGTTCCCTGGCCGGCACAGTGTGTTTCAAGTGCTTGGTGAGGATACGACTGAATTTTAAACACGATGTGTCTTGCTTCGAAGTTGACCTTGCACAAAAAGCCCAGTGATCTCATTCTTCGCTTCAGTTGAAAGCTGCTGATTCTCTCTGTTACAGTGTTGCTCCTGTAAGAAAGGAACTCTGTATGGCCTGCATATCACTGCAGGCCACTTCTGCATACTCCCTCCACTTTCTCTTTTCAGCAAAATGGGAGGGCAGGGAAAATGGCATAATTCATAATTCTTTGATATGGAAATCTAGGTTAATTTCGCTCTCCAAAGGGAGTAATTTACCAACAGAGAATAATGTCCAGCTAAATGCAGGAAAGGAGATCAGCCATTTTCAACTTCAGCAGGGAAAAACTTATCTGAAGTTATTATTGTACAAAGATGAAAAACACGATAAAACTATCATTTACATTTGGAGCCTGATGATCATGTATCTCGCAGTATATAGTGTTAGATGTCATGGTTCCTTGTGTCAACCACAGTCATTTCCCACAAGGCGATGGCAGTAAGAGGATACCCAGCTCCCACTAGATGTAACTTTATCTCAGACTTACTTAAGGTCAGTGAACTCACAGGTCAGCAGAGGTCACAGAGGAAACCCCTATACACTGAGTACACATGATTCTGTCCAAATGGATTACATTAAATAGTCTTGAGCTTCAGCATAGCTTTCAGCAGCTTGACTTATCTGTGAGAACACAAAGGAAATACAGCCTATGAGGCAAAACTTTGTAACATTTTTTAACTTTTTCAGAATATCCTTCCTGGCAACCTGTCCAGGGTCCACCACACCCCTATATACCTAACGCTAAGGAAATTGTATGCATGTATGGATTGAATATCCTTAATAAAAGTTATTTTTTTATGTTGGTGTTGTAAAGCTACAGTAGCCAAAGCCCCAGTAATAAGGAAAAGACTTTTATGAAGTGCTCTTCGAGCTAATATCATCATGCTGGTACCATTTCATCCAAAGCTTTATGTGACTGAAAGCATTTATTATACTGACACCAAACAGTTACTTTGATACTGTGCCTGTCAGTCAGAGGCATTGCCAAGCTGTCCAATGCGACTTGGGGTTATGAAGGTTAATACTGGCTAGTACTCAAAATTCAAATCATGACAGGATGGGTTCATTGATGAATGACTGATAGTTGACCCCATATTTCACTTGTCACTGTGTCCACTAAAGATTTCTCGGACAAGGTTTGTATGAAGAGGCTTGCAGCTTAACCCTCAGTTGTCTTCGTTTTCCCTCACTCGCCTCAGCTGATGACTCTGTTACTTATCGTGACTCACTGTCAAATCTGATTAAAACTGGATTTCCTTTACAGTGCTGCAAAACTCAGGGATTTAAGACGTATGTAAGTGTACGTCTGTGTGTTGAAAACAAAGGCACTGATTTCACAAATCCGATATTATAGACAATATAATCCCGCAGTTTTTAACACAGTAATGAAGCAAATACTGAAAATCAAGACAAGCAATTAGAGCTGGTAAAAGGTTCATTAATCTAACCAAACCTTTGTCTGTTGTTTAAATATCTTTTTTATTACATAATAGCAAAGAGGATTATGAGTAATTTTGAAGAATTGTGAATCTATTCTTCACTTGATGGCAATAAGTATCATTACTTTCCATAAGATTATCCAAGTATAAGATTGTTTAACTGTTTGGTTAATCATGACATTTATAAATTCATAGTTTTATTGGGTCCTCACAGCATGTCTAACCAGTAAATTATCAACAATGTTACACCATTTGTTTAGGCCATTCACAGTTCTAAACCAGTCTATGTTATCATCTAGTGCTACTTTTCCCCAATACTCAACTGAGTCTTAACAGTCATTGTTTTGTTTTAACAGCCAATCCATTTGGACAGAATAATGCGTACTCAGTGTATAGGAGTCTTTGCATTATTTGGTACAGCACGACTCAGCACAGAGTGCCAGACTCTCTTTGTAGGGCAGCTAAGTTCATTTTGTGTCATGAGGGTTGAGCTATAAAGACGCAATAGGCTAGTGGGGTGTTGTTGAGCCACTGTTTCCTTTTATATGCCTGAAACAATATGGTAGCCTAAATCATAAACAAAGGGGTGTGCTTTCAACTTGACATGAACATATCACCGCACAATTAGTGTACAATATTATCAATCTGACTGCTAAATGCAATAAGCTAATGAATTTTCTAATCTCTGGCAAAGTCGGTGCTACTATAACTATCCCGCATTGCTTCATTACGTGTTATTACAAATGTACAGCTCAGCAGGTTGTATATATAAACTGTATTCCCTGAGAATGTGTATTGCTCTTGTCTATCGCACAAATTTCCCCGCCGTGGGATCAATAAAGTCTTGTCTTATCTTTTCTTATAATTGTAGTGATCAAGGTTTAAAGAAAGCCACTTTGTTATACTGAGACACTAAACAGTTCTGGTTTTAAGCTAACCAATACCTTACTAAACCATCAATCACACTTCAAGGTAAATGCCTTTGCTCTGGAGCAGGTTGTGTTAAGAGAACGTAGCAAATGGAATATTTTCACAAATTCTTTTATACTGACAGTTTGATCGAATGGCAAAATATAATCTTAACTGAGGGAGTATGTTTTTTAATTGCAAACCTGTGTACACTGATACACTAGCAGTTAAGTTACCAACAAATGGTATGTCTGGTGTCTCCACCAGACATACCATTTGTTGGTACAAATTTGCATACATTCATCTGGTGATGAATGTACAGAATCTACAGAACATCCACAAAGCTTGATAAAATACTTTACTGTCAAATCTGTTTATGGTAAATGGTCTGGTATTCTACTCTACTTGAGGGCTCAAAGCACTCCATACAACATGTCTCATTCATACAAGCACTTTTTTTGGCTGCTTCTAAGTTTTCTATCTAATTTTCAAACTCTGATAAACACATCCAGGTTCAGTATCTTGCCCAAGGATACTTTTGCATACAGGTTGGAACAGCCAGGGATTTGACCACCAACCTTCCAATTGGTAGATGAAGTGGTAGAGAATGTACACTACTGGCACTGTATAACACAAAAAACTAAGTAGCCTGTTGTAGCATATTTGATAGAGATTATTTAATAAGTAGAGTTCATTTTACTTTGATTTAGATAAAAGCCGGTGTGATTTCCACAACTTTTTCATTACAGGACCATATCAGGTTCGAATGTTCTTCTTGAATATCACATTTAAACGCCACGAGTTTAAAGTTCACAAGTTTAAGCATTTCACTGAGTTTGACTGAAGAAAGCAGCACCCATTCAGTCCATGTTGTGTGGAAGATGAGTCAAATGAATGGTTTAATAGGAGTATACACAGAGTTTGAGGAAGAAGCCATAGGTTAACAGTAGAAAGTTGATAATCACTGTTTTGATGCCCAATATCTCTGACTTTAAATTTCTGGGTTTTAGGTTTTGTCAAAACAGCTAAGACACAGAAAACCCAGCTATCTAGTACACCCTTCAGATGTTGAACATACTGAAGCCTTTTACCACCTAATTGCTAAATACATATTTTCCACAGGATAGTGGACTCCAGGCACAAAATAAAAAGGACAGTCTAATTTGTGGTTAGACAAACAGCTAGAAAATGAAAAGTAATGTTGCAAACAGAAGCTGTTAATAAAACAAGCTTACCAAATCAATAACACTTGTGATATAGCAGGGTCCATTTCAGTACTGAAAGAGCACATACTAAGTGTTTCAAACTGATGTATTTTAAAACATCTGTATTTGAAACTACCAAACTTAAAGCTGGTGGTATAATGTCTTTTGTTTTGTAATGACCTATAGAGTGACACACTTTTAGGCTACAATACGCGTGTTACCTTTTTTACTGTCAAATGCCGTAAAGCCATATGGTTTTATAAGAGTAACTTCATCTGGCCACTGCTTTTCAGAAGTCTTGCCTTGGAGTGTGCTCTTTCAGAATTTCAGCTGGAGGGCACATTGGTGAAACCTTGTGGTGATGAGGGCAATATATCAGTCAGAAGCATTTTAAGTCATTGCGTTGCTGAACACAAGGAATGACTTACATTAACTGCAGTTCAACAGTCATAGAGTCAAAGGACAAAAGGTAAAAAACAGGGTATAATCTGAAAAGGTCAAGTCAATCAAGCTTAATCTGATACACAGAAAGTCCATATGTACAACTGTCATTTTTACTTCAACTCCAGGGAAGTTGAAATAAGCAATATGAGGCAGTATTTAGTTGTTTAAAGTCTTTAAAACCTTAAATTTTACTCCTTAAATGTTGTTTAGAAAATAATGTTGTGTTTTACTTTGTAATTATTTAATATCTGAAAAATATTGAGTAATACAGGCTTGATATGAAAAACTGCATTATGTATCAAGAAGTGTTTCTCACATTTGGACCAAATTTATGGCTTCTTCTTCTCCTTTTTGAAAAACTAAAATAATAATGCAACCCCAGCTAAATTACCAGCTGCATATAGAGACCAGAATCCATCACAGTGAATTTTTGTAATTTTAAGCAAAACCCTTTTCCTTTACCAGGGCCTACTGGAGCAGTCAGGATGCCCCCGTTAGGTCTCCCTCCTGCCTAGACCCAGCGTATCTGCACCGTACAGCCATTAACCACCATTACCGGGCAGGGCCATTTCATGGTCAAAGAGCATTTTAGTGTTTGCTCTCCCTGGGGCAACAAAGTCATCCAAGTGAGTTTCAGCCCTGCTTGGCTACATATGCTATGTTTTACATCTACTCTCTTTTTAAGCTTATTTTTTATTAATTTCGCCCCGTTATGCACTTTGACTCTGTGAGTGTGACTTAGAATGAACTGTGGATTTTGCAGAAAATAATAATTGTGTTGGACATACTTGCATCATCCATTAATTAATGAGACCTGACTTACAGTAGAAAAAAAAATCCTTAAATGATCTTTAAACCCCAACACCAAAGAAAGAAAACCTTCACTGTACAGTATAGCTCCGTGCTCACAGACATTATGTAATGGATGAGTGTGTTGCAGTGCTCCAAAATAACATCAACCAGCATCCATTGATCCATTATTAACTATAGTTTTATGATTATTGGCTGAAACCGCTAATTGGCTGAAACCACTAATGGGGCTCTACAGACTTACTCCTCTTTGCATCACACCATATTAAAATTGTCAGGCTCTCACTGTCAGATGAACCTTTTCAACCCTGTTCGACTTTTTATCCACTATGTATTCAGCAATGGGTGGAGTGGTGGCTCATTAGAGGGCTGTGATTGCTGAGTTAGAAAGTTACAAAGGTTACTCTCCGCAAAACGCCTGACTGAGGGCTGGCTCATTTAAAACAGTAACAAATAGTGTTTTGGACGCCAAAGCCCCATCACACCCCGTCCTTGCTGCTAATATCTCATGCAAAGCATCCAAATTAAATGACGAAATACACAGAAATTGCCCTCCTGGACACCACACAGGAAGTATTTTCACAGACTTGGTGGCAGGACACATGATCTGTCTGAGCTTTTCAAAGTAGTCACAAATAGCAAGAAGGTCCTGAGTTCAATTCCATCACCAGTATTTCTGTGTGGAGTTTGTATGTTCTCCCTGTGCTTGCATGGGTTCTCTCCAGGTACTCTGGCTTCCTCCTATAGTCCAAAGACATACAGTTAGTGGGGTGAGGTTAATTGATGATGCCCATAGGTGTGAATGTGAGTGCAAATGGTTGTCTGTCTCAGTGTGTTAGCCCTGCAACAGACTAGCGACCTGTCCTGGGTGTACCCCACCTAGGACAGCTCCCTGCAACCCTGAATTGGATAAGGAGAGGGGAATAGATGGATGGACAAAATCCAGGTTGTGATTTGGGTTTAATTTGTTAAAGTTAGAGGGACTTCATTATCATGGTTTGAATAACAACTAAATGTTTACAATTGTGGTCACGCTTTAAAATTTGCCAACTATTAGTTAGAAACAAAAGTCTTTATAATGCAGATTTTGTCTATTTTGACACCTGACTAGTGCCTTTTTGTCTATTCATAATTCCTATAAACCAGGCATGCAATTCCCTTTATGTAACTGTCCCCCAGTGCAGCTAAGTTGGTTACAGGGCTCTTTAGACCTCAGTAATTCAGCCAAAGATTTCCCACATGTAGAGCATTTTAAAACATCTAGGGATGAAAAAGAGCACCGGGGGAAGGCATGTCTCAGTTGACCTCATTCTTTACGGAGACAGTGGAGGACTCAGGAGATCTTTATTCCCATGGGCATTTGTCCAAATAACAGAAATTGGTTAGAGAGACAAATATCTTTGACTTCCACCATAGCTAAACCACAGAATGCATACAGAAGATACCTTGGAAAATTACCCTACTCTTATTGAAGTTGTGTCCTGGCAATTTTTAGCCTTATTCAATAATTTTGTAAGTTAACCTGGACTGCTAGCTCAGGTAGCTGTAGCTCAGGCAGTAGAGCAGGTCCCCTACTAATCAGAAGACTGGTAGTAAACTGTAGTTCAATTCCTAGCTGATTAAATCTGCATGACAAATATCCTTGGGCGAGACACTAACCCCACATTGTTCTCTGATGTTGTATAAAGAGGTGCTCAGACAGAATACAAAAGCTCTGTCCATTTACATCCTGTAAAACAGGCAATAAAGAAGGGACTTAGTCAATACTCTATGGGTGTACATTGTTAATTGATTGAGTTGAGTGTTGCAAAAATATTTAAGGTTGGTTTGTTCCGTAAACTGATGGGTGATGTCGTTGAGGCTACATCCATATTTCATGGCATTTACAGCATAAAGTTAAAGCAATTAACAATGAGATGATCTTAGATGATCTGTTAATCTAGTTTGGATACAGCTTGGAGAGTCATGTGATAATCCATATAGGCCCCTCCCACTAAATGTAGCCCTGTAGAAACAGAGTACCATATTTTATGTGTTTTGTTTTCATTAATGTGTGTATTACACATTTGGATATAAATTATAAGTTATTTGGTAAATTTATTTATTCTTTAAGTTCAATTTTAAAAGTTTTCAATTTCTTGGTTTACACGGCCTACCGGGGTCTGATTGGAGGGAAGGAAACTTGGCCCGCCCTCTCCTAGCATGAGGACACACGGCATGGAACACCAGAGAACTAAGAAGCAAGTTCACAAAGTGAAAACAAAGCTGTTGTATCTCTGAAAGTGTTTAAAAATAAAAGCAGAAGTGGCCGAGGCGACAGCCAACACGCTTGATAAAGTTGAACTTTTTGGTAAGTGATTATCGAGTTAGAGTTTAGCTAAGCTAATGTAGCTAACTATAGTGTTGGCATGACAGCCGATGTTACAGTTAAATACATTTTTTTTCCAGTGTGTATGACAAGTTATGTGTACTTACAGCCATATAAGAAATTTGTGAAGGAAATTTAGAGGCAAACAAAAATGTGGCTCTCATTGAAATATGGTCACAGATTGTAATGCCATGACTGTATACAATAAGGGTGTTATTGTTATGCAGGCTGGATTTTTGTCTTTGGATACCTTTTGAATCTCCCTGGAGTTGGGCCCCGGATTTCCTCCTTTGCCTAGGAGGTGGTGAACCCGACCTTCCATCTACCTGAGAAGGAATCCACCTATTCCTTCTGTTCTGTTGGAGAAGTTATCCGTTGTGGTAGGACTAACATAGATCACAAACTGTTGTTGACTAATACCATTGGGTGCAGCCACAAAGAAACAACTGCTCTAAGGTTTGACTAAATACTTTACGCTATCACATTATTATTTTTTGCATAAATCCTACTGATACCCACTTTGTAGTAGCAGTTTTTGTTTTTATTTGTTGTTTGGAATCACCATTCATTTCTACTGCGGTTTAAGGTTTACACCATATGCCACTGATGGCAATGTTTTATTTCAGCATGCAGTTAATGCCATGTTTTAAGTTATTTATTGTGCTCCGGTATTGCAAAATATAGTGAGTGTTACAATCACTGTCAAAGCCTCCAGCTATTTCCTGGTAATCACACACATTTTGGCACCTACCTCTCAAATCTAAATACTGGTCCACTATTTTGTAGCTTATCTAGACCAACTAGTGGGTCTGATTATGTTACATAAACATAAATCAAATCAAGCTGGCCATTACAGTCCGTGACAGTACAACTCATCCAACTTGCTGAATAGATCTATCCCAACTGGTGGTGGGACTATTTAAAGATATGTACTGAATGGAAATAATGAGTACAAATGCAATTAACATTCGTTCAGTAACAATACTCACCACATTCTACTGTATGTTGCGGTTATGATGAACTATATTGTAAAAGTTTTGTATAGTAAGTTATAATTTACATCCCTGGGAGTCAGAATTGTTGTGCTCTGGATAAACTTGTGTTTGCTTATTTTTAAGGCAGCAATTTATTAATACAAAATAGACCTACAAATATCTTTCTAATGAAAGCTCTCAGTGTATGTTAACTCTACCTTGACAGAACATGACTCCAAATGTTACATTTTAATCTGCTTGAGTGGAGACTCAAACATCTGTATTTCATCAGAAAAGAAGTAATCAAAGTTGACATCAAGCTGGTCCTTAAAGTTTGTTTGCAAGTGCCAGCAATCTGGCTCAACATTGGTATGAGAGTAATGAAACATTTTTATTAAGAAATTATGATATGTAGTTATCTAGAGCAGTGGAACATAGTATGCAGCTGTTGCTGGCAGACCCCACTTAAAAGTGTTATGCACGGACTGTTGCTACCATCTGGCTATTACCCGTGAATATGAGGTTATATAAAATGCAAACATTAAGGTTCAGTCATACCTCAGCAAACTACAAAACCATATTTGACACATTAAAGGCATATTCTGATTTTTGGGACACACATTGGTAGAATGGGGTCAACAAGTTTTCCAGATAATCACAGAGATAAAGCGTATGTGCAGATAAAGTCTTCTTTGCCTCGTGCTTCAAGAGAAACTTGCTGATTGACATTGGCAAAAGACAACAACAGCACCGGGCAATTCGGATGAAAGCGAGAGACACCACCTACTGTCATGTCGTACAGCAGCTCAATAGTCCACCGAGCACTGACAGTCACCACAGCTGTACATTTTACGCTACCTGAAGCCCAATAATTAGCATTGCTTTTTGAGGAAAAAAAAGCCCAAAACAAACAGAACATACACTCCAAGATTTATATAAACAACTATGCACGCACACACACACATTCAACCGCATGTGCACGTCAGGTACGCACGCTCAACACATTCAGTGGAACTCCTGCTTAACTTAATTGTTCTTTTCTGTAAATTGGAGCTATTTGTGTAGTTCGTTTTTGTATTCATTTGTGTCAGTGTTACACTTGTCAGCTTGAAGTTGACAAGAGAGCCATATTCTTGTTGTACAGTAGGAATCCAAACATGCTGGTTCTGCCTCATGCTGCTGGTGGATGACACTCAGGGAGAGATCATCTTGCTCAGTAGGCAGTTTCCTCTCAGTTGAACTAGACAGCTGTTTGTTTCTCAAAACTTGGCTATTTGACATATGTTGTATCCATGTTGTCAAAAATCACTCCACACACAAATTAGTTCCCCCAAATTGCATCTACTCTTGTAATAAGCTGTTTTTTTGGACTTTAATGACTATTTTTAACCACTAAAAGGGTATTTCTATTACTTAGATGTGTTTTATTTCAGTTAGAATTCCTTTGTACATTAAATATATTATAATATTTTAAGCTTTTAACCGGTTTAGAGTATTATATGATCTAGGGGTATTGCTGGAGGAAAAGGTTTTGTGGATTTTGTCCTAGAGGCAGACATAGCAGGACAAATCAGCAGGTCTCAGGACAAACCATCCTGTCACAAGAGATGGAGAGCCTGGCCAACTGTGTTGACTGATTGTTAGCATTAGTGGCTTTGAGTGTGATTAATATGCCTTCCTCTCACATAGCACTCTGGAAAAAGAGAGGTGTAGCTTAAAACTAAAAGTGGAGGCCACATTGCACATTTTTAAAGAAGATAATGCATAACCTGAGTGTGGCCAGCTGTATGTAGCTGGATGGATGGCTCTCAGAGTCCAGGTGCTCTTGCATTAATTCCTCCACCTTGAATCAGAGGGAGGATGTGCTGGCCTAATGAGCTTGTTGTGTGGGATGCTGTGCGTGCTGCTGAGATGCTGTTAGAACACACTGTGCTCCAGCTTAGTGAATTTGAGGCGAGCGTAATTGCTGTGTTGTGAAGGGGATCTTCTTCTTCTGCATCTGAAGCAGCCCCTTAGCACCTGCCTGTTTGCCTGGGCCTCCTGTCTGCCGCGGTCATGGCACTCCCTTCGCTTCCGCACACTGGGACTTTGGCACTCACCAGTCAATTTGGCTGTAATTTGAGAAGATTAGGTCCCCGTACAGTTAAGTCAAACATTGCATCACTGCCTCTCTGTTGTGGAGCACAAAAGTTCTTGCTGTGCTCTGCCACTGTTGACAAAAGCACGCGAACACCTGGGCATGTGCACATACAGTTTCCTCAGTGGAAAGGTATGTACTATATAAGCTGGTGTACCACTTGGCTTACGTTGCATATAGATTAATATTTTTTATTTTATTGAAAAGTAGTTTATACAGTACTGATAAAAATTATTATTACAATATAAAAAATTAAACTTCAAACTTTCACAACCACAGGCTCTGACAGAGGAGCTGTAAATTAACCTGAATGGCTCTTACAAAGCCGATTCTTCTACTCGTAGTTTCCATTACCAATAAGGGTATCTAGGGGGAAGTAAAGACATGTTCTGAAAGAGAAGAAAACTTTTACATAAAACTGCAAATCCACATAACAGACAGAAAAAAACAATCTCCTCAATTACACTGTAGCACTGTGTAGCAATGGTGCACAAATAGGGTTTGCCTTAAAGAGTTATTAGAAGAAAAAATTACCTTCAACCTCATTTTCAGCCAGACTCAAGTCAGCAATATTTGGAAAAATGTGGTTTTGGAAACATGGGCTGTGGACAGATTGAACATTTCAATTGAACCCTTGGGCTAGACTCACAAAGTATTCAAAGTATTCAGTTGCTCAGTAAAAAGTAAGGAAATATCAAATCACAATAAAACTTAAGTTGATGTTGATAAAATATAGAATAAAACCAATTTATACGTGTATATGAAGAATAACTTATTGTTTATGCATTTTTGCAGATTTTTCCCACGAATAACTAAACCTTTGAATACTGAGGCTAAAATTGCCAGTGAAGCCATGTTTACAACAAGCTTTATCAGATGCCCACATTCATGTCTGCCTGTTTCTAAGTTGTTGTTTTTTCTTTTGCAGTAAGTATGACACTGCTTAGAATACTAAAGCAAAAATATACGTCAAGTCCAGTCAGTCGCTCATTGAGTTGTAGACATGACATGATAAAATGCCACCTTCAGTTTTCCATTTTTGTACATGTGTGAAGGCCATAAGAAGGCTAAGCTATTAACCACGCTGCTCATTCAACATCTGCACGAGGTTCATCTGTGCAGCAGAGAGCCGTGGCTCAGGCACTCCCTCTGTGCCCCTATGGAAAAAGAGGCCTGCCAGAATGAGGAATGATGGCTAAGGCCCTGATTATTAGGATTAATTGTCTCTTAGTCATGCAGTGGAGCAGGAATGCCAGGGTAAAAGCAAG
Organism: Maylandia zebra; assembly: GCF_041146795.1. Taxonomy (NCBI): domain Eukaryota; kingdom Metazoa; phylum Chordata; class Actinopteri; order Cichliformes; family Cichlidae; genus Maylandia; species Maylandia zebra. Next base: position 12,196,058 of record NC_135173.1, on the reverse strand, counting down.
GTGGAAATAAAGAGGGCCAGCCAGCAGTCGTCATGTTTTCTTTACAAGCACCTTTCACATAACAGTTCCTCTCAGGTACTTCACTCTATCAACACCATTTAGACTGGTGATAAGCATGAAGTCATAATAAAATACGAAATGCTTTTGAATGGAAGTTATTCTACTTATCCTCTGTGCTGAAAAACTTGTTTTAAATAAAGCATTGCCCTGGTAATAATACTGGTGCTGTGTAGCCTATGAAAACACACCTGCCAGGTTAAAGGTTTCTTACACAATCTGCTTCGTATTCATTTTGGCCCTAGAAATCTCAAGTATTGATCTTTGACATACTCACTCTCTGTTAGCTTGTTTATAGATTTTACCAGGAAAAAAAAATAAACACATTTCATTATTTTTTTATTTTCATTTTTTGCCAAAAAAAAGTTACACAGACAGTCTGTGCCAAGCTCAAACTTCTTTCAGCATTTAAATAGTGTAGATAAAGATATTTTTAAGAAAGACTTTGGTAAAACTTTTGCGAGAACGGTCACATTATTTTCACAATACCAGACCTGACAGAGTCATAAAAGACGGATCCCTTTGTTTAGCATTCTTTTCATATTTGGCTCTTTAGCCTTACATTAAACGCCCAAATTTTTACCTGTTTTCATTTAAAACAGACAGAGCTCTGAAGTTGCTTCTCGTCCTCAAAGTGAACCAGAAAAGATTTTCGGGAAAGTTACAAATAGATGCCTTTCCACCAACAAAACATCCAAACAGCTGTCACTTCCCGGCGTATTCATTCATCATTATTAGATAATAAGTGGGGAATAGCCCCTGAAAACCCCTATTACCTTTATGTACTCTACAGAAGTGTGCCACAGATAACAGATGAGGCTGGACTTGATGTAAAATTAAATTACTTGTTTCGTATTGGGTGCAATTAATGGGCTTTAGACGCAGCGAGGCTCAGTGCGTTTAGAGATGTGTCCTATCAACTCGTCCTGGGGATTAACCTATCTACTTTGCATTGGCCCCTGACTGCATGCAAGCAATGCTAATCTGTGCACAGCTCCCTTCAATAACTTTCAAAAACTTCTGCATTAATGATGGAATATCTGTCAGCTGGATGTCATTAATTTTGTACATGATTAAGCGTGTATTTAGGACACTTGTCAAGCGGTTGTTTTGAGCTGTGGCAGGTTTGAGCGCACATATTTTTTTTCCTACAGTCTCTTAGAGCCAGAGCTCTGTTTTCATCATTTCAGATAGCAAAACAGAGACTGGTTAGTGTAATTATGAAGTCAAAAATATTAAAATATCTCTGAGTGAATCTGCATTAAATTTTCAGTGGCAATTCTCTTATTCCTTAAGATTTGCTATAATTAAGTATCACAGTTTTAACTATTACCCACTCTCTTCACAGTTTATGTTTCACCTCACAGAAATACGTCGGCTCTGCATTTTCCCACTAAGTCTGTAATTTTTTACATTTTCTTTCTTTCTTTTTTTTGCTTTTGTATAACTACATTTGTTCTGTATGTCTTATAAAGCATTGCAGGGTGACCACTTGCTCTCCTGTGGCCTTGACTGTGGCAGCACAGCACCTGAATAAAAACCATCAGAGAAATGCCTTTGATTGTAGAATACCCTTCCAAATTTTGTATAGCCTTCGGTAAAAACACGGAACAACAATTCAGATGTACAGTACAGCACAATGGAGGCACTCAACATGAACTAATCAGTGTTTAGGGAATATATAAGTCTCTTTGACTTTCATGCAGTCGAGGGAAGAAAAAAAAAAGAGTTTCCAAGTTGTTTGTCATCTAAATAAATCTTCCCTGCAGCATTTCTTCAGACTTCCAATAATAGTGACTAGTTCAAATGCCAAATTATGCTTTGCTCTGACATATTGCCCACACCATGTGATATATGTGATTGTGTATATGTTTCTGTGTGTATGTGTGTCACACGGATTGTGTCTGTAAGAGTCTGTGTGTATGTGTGCCCGCTGTTTGTATGCATTACTGTATGTGTTAGTGGAGGTGGCTGGTGGCGGTGTACCAACTAGTCACGGACCTGGAGGATTAGATTTACCATTTCAAAGATGCCTGTGTTTCTAAAGTTTACACACATACATGTACACACACACACACACACACACACTCATACAATCACCCACCCACACACTGCTTCCCCAGCTTGTCAACGTGCAACGTGGGCTGTGGAGGCTTGTGCGAACAGATGGGAGGAACCAGCATAAAATAAAGTTAAACTAGAACAGAATGACTATGCAAGTGGCGTGGCCGCCCTTTGTTTGCTAGGAAGGTGATCCTCAGCAGCTGGGGATGATGGAACGCATGATTAAAATTACCAGAGGGAATGATTAATATCTCCTTAAAGCACACACTTCCAGCATATCAATCATCTCATTACACTGGAAATGTTAATTGTGTGAGGGGAGGGTTGGGGCCCCTGAACCATGAAAAAGTAGCCCACCCCTCGACATGTTTACTTACACAACAGAACGGACCTAACAACTCCATGCGTTCTGTACCATGTTTTGAGAGTTTCCACTGTTACCACTAAAGCAGGTCCCACTCAGCAGGGGACACTGTACTCAACAGTAACTGGACTCTTCACTTCCTGACAAAAAACTTTGTTTAGGAGCAATCAGGAGGTGTATGCTGGCACAGGAGTTGTTTTAGAACTCATGTGTGATGCTAAACAATACTAAATGTGCTTTTTCCCCCCTTTTTTTAGGGGAGGGAGGTTGAAATTTGCATCAAAGTTGTACACCCCTGCGCACACTCCTAATAACATTCATGGAAATAGTTGAGTGTCATGTGTTAGTGGGATACTTTGTTATATATGTCATGAAGTGTTGGGCTTTTTAACTGAACTGAGATTAATTTCCTAATATCCCAGATTTCCTGTAAGATTTTTATATTTAAACGACACAGGCTTCAGTTTTTGGGGGGCAACATGGAAACGATGAACGAGCAAGAACAGAAAGTTTTTTGTTTTGCTTTATGTTAAGCGATAAAACATCGTGAAAAAAGAAGACTAAAGCTGTGTACATTTTGAAATAAGGAGAGGAAGAGGTCCCAGTGCCTATGGTGGCCCAGATTGCCCTTGCCTTGCCTTCCTTTCCCCTGGTTGCCAGTGTGTCCTACTCTTTGCCCTCTCTGCTCCGCTGCGTTCGCTCCCGTCCCCCCTCCCACCTTTCCCTGCGTGCCTACGCTGCCTGAGCCAGCTGCTCCCACTTCATCTTCAGCAGCGTCACCAGGCGGGGTATTAATCATGTTTTTCGAGGGGGACACTCTGCTATTTATCTCTCTGACACTTCCAGCATTCAGAGGCCCATTGCTGGGCACAGCCCATTGAGTAGTAAGATTACACATTACATCGCTCCATTGCTTCTCCCTGCCCTCTCCATTGACTAGCTGTTCAACGGTGGCATCAAGCTTGCACGATCGGACATAATTTATGCCCTACATGTATAAAAACACTATCCTGTGTCTACATTTTTACCTTCTACACTTCACTTTTACATGTACATGTGGAATGGCAATCTTCCATTGATTTCCACATATAGGAAATACAGGAGTAATATTGTAAAGGAGAGCAGTACAGTAAACTAAAATTAATGTGAAACTTATTCACAGTGAGGTTACAAATCAGAGTAAATGATTGTGATTAAGCCTGTTTTCTGTCAATTGTGCAGCATTTTACTAATATTCAAATAAGAATTCTGTGTAGGATACAACAGGGTACTTACTTTCAGTCACTGATCTGGTTTTCAAAGAGAGAGCCAGAGGAATAGTTTTATCTGTGAAATGCAATTACAAATCCTGACCCTTGGCTTTTTCACTTACACTGCGTATTGAGGCACTTCGGCAAGAACTCCAGTGTAGTTCGTGCCATAGATTCAAATCGCAATCCAATCTCCGTGCTTTTGAGTAGGCAATAAGATGCGGGAATGAATGCACCACTCTTCTGGTATTTTGTTCAGTTTCAGTTTGTTAAATGTACGAATCCTCGGGCTAAAGTAATCTATTACGTCTTCCTGTTGGAACTTTCAAAAACAACTGAATTAAAGTAGGGATGAAAAAAGGTGTCTTAGAGAAACAGGAAGCAGTTATGTTGGCTGATGGCCAGTCTAATGGGCTGATGGGAATGCTGAATGAATGAGTGATTCTCCAGGGATCCCCTCGGCTTTTGGTGGAGTTCTGAATTGAGAGTGTCAGCTAACTCCTCCTCTGTTGAAAATGGAGGGTAAAAGTGCATTGAAATCATGCCAAATAGTAAATCAAATATGTGTTCAAAAAGGAAGTGAACATTTTTAGAACAGTAGAGTTAAGTACACCCTCAACCCCCACTTCTGTCCTCCCTCTCTTCCTCTTTATCTCTCTGTCTTTCACTCACCATTTTCATGCACATATTGAAAGAATTTGTGTTGAAGTCTAGATAATAATAATAACTGTTGTTGCCGAGCGCAGCCCAATGCAAAGAGGAGGCAAAAGAGCTGAGGTTTGTGCTACTACAGCCTTTGATTTATGCATTCCTACACATAAGTTCAGAGGTCAGGCACAAGGTTTGAAATGGCTTGTTTGCCATTTCTTTAACCTGACTCAAATTCTTCCTTGTTGGGGGGGGGGGTAAAATATGATCCTAATCCTTCTGTCAGCTGAATGATATAAACTTAATTATTTCAGAGGCAGTAGAGATGTGGCCCACATTTCATAACACTAATATACTTTTAATTTAGTACATCTGACTCAAAGGCCCCGGCGTCTTCACGATCCAAAAAACTGTCAGACGATATCTATAAGCTGAAGTTATGATAACTTAGAGATAGTGGTGTGAATTTAAGGCTGCAGTCTGGTCACAACACTTTATGAAAGCTATTAATGAGATGGAAATACACTTTATGCAAAACTGAAGTGAAATCAAGTTCAGTTTTGACTTCTGCATGACTGAATAGTTTCACAGTTTTCTGACATGAAACTATTGCATTAAATATTCAATCCTATTTGAGCCTCTGTCTAGGAATCTCCATCATAAAAGAAATGTTGTGTGGTTTTGAGTTGCTGATGCAGAATACCTCTTTTGACTTAACTCATCTGGATTTAAGGTTAGCAACAAATTACCAACCACTGAGTTTAACTGAACAGATTATTGTTCTACATACATACAGATTATTTTTCTTTCACATTCTCTATAAAATCACAAAGATTTAATTTACTGGAATTTACTTGAATCCAGTATATTTGGCATATTTAAATGTAATGAAGGATAAATTGCTTTTTAATTAAAAAAACAATTATGTTGTTCTACGTGTCCTATAAATTCAGAAGTAATCACAGGAAAATATGTTGGATAATTTAATATATGTTATGCAGTTGGATATACACTCATTGACTACTTTATTATGTACACCTTGCTAGTACCTGGTTGGATCCACTTTTTACCTTGAGAATTGCAATACTGACAGGACAGCATTGACACATTGCTGTTGTGCTAAAATATTCCACTAACAACAATCAAGACCCATCAGCTCAGGCAATGTCCAATTTTATTACCAGTGTGAACTGCGGCCTCAGTTTTGTGTTCTTCTTCAGCTGTACCCGATCTGCTTCAAGGTTTGGCATGTGTACTAAAAGATGCACTTCTGTATAACTTTAAAAATAAATTTTAATGAGTGGTTATTTGGATTACTGTTGCCTCCTATTGGCTTCTGATGTCAATATGACATTTTTAAACAGAGAATTACAGCTGACTGTAACCCCCGGAGACACTTATGTAGGAAAATCCCAGTAGGGCAGCAAAAAAACTGAAAACTGTTTACATGAATGCACTGAGTTGCTTCAATGCGAAAGTGATGAAGTGGCTGGTGAGTTTATATAAAAATATTTTATTACTTCAGTTATTTAAGAGATATTTGGAGTATTTGTTATTTCTTAATTGTCTTTTTATTAAAAAAACAAAAACTATGTAGCGCGTAATGTTGGCCAGTATGTTAGTCCTTCTATACTTTATATAAATGAAGGAAACTGAAAAGTCATCCTAACTACAAGAAAAATCATACTCGCTTCCACACCCCAGATGTTTTATCACCAAGTCTTTTGGTGCTCAAAGTCCAAGCTTCTGCTGATAGGAGACAGGAAATGGCAGCAACCAAGCTTAATGGCTAATGTCTACCTACTCTGTCTGTAAGTGGTTCTCCACACAGCTACAAGGAGTGGGTGTTAACGTAGGGAAAAGAGGGGTGCTATTAGTTGAGGTGCGCTGTAGGGGGCAGAAACACTTAATAAAGCGTTGATAAATGACATCTAAAAGCTAAATATATCTAAAGATCAAGGGCAGGGGGAGTCCGATTTGCATTAGTCTTCTTGTTTCTGTGAGAGTGAGCATGTACATTCTTATGTCTTTGTCTGCTTCCGAGTGCCTGTGTGTGGTAAAGGCTCACCTGGTATTTCAGTTGTATCTGTCATGTATTAATATAAGGCGAGGGTTTTGAAATGTTAACCATCAGTCAGTGTGTCACTGGTTCTAAGACTGTTGGCTTCTGTATAGAGGATGACTCTCAGATGAAAGCCCTGGACTCTCCTCAGAAACCTTGGAAATGGAGCACAGTATATAGCTAGCACTGATAACAAGAATTTGGCTTCAAACAGAGGGAACATCAAATAACTCTGTATGTGTGTGTGTACGTGTGTGTGTGTGTGTGTGTGCGTGCGTGTGTTTGTGTGGCGTCTGCCAGACATGTGTTCTTGTCCGTGCAGGTGTGTGAGAAGGCTTGTAACGCTATATGTGCTGTACATTTCTGTGTTTTTATCCACAATTATGGTACACTTGAGTCTGTGTGTACACGTGTGTGCACATGTGAGTATCTGTGTGTGTGTGAGTGAGTGTGTGTGTCTGGTAGCAAAACCCTCCCATTTTAGCTCTAATGACACAGTATGTTGTGACTAAGGCCACAAGATTTGGACATATGTTCACCTTTCTTTTGATGAACAGAAATTGAGACTAGAAGAAAGGGGACAACATTTGGACCAGAGATCCACCAAAGGGAGTAAGATGAAAAGGGAAAGACTAGATGGCTAGTGAAACCCTGTCAAGACCAGCAGAGTGGCCCATTCATCTGCTCTAATTCAGGGCATTAGTGCCTCACAGGATCAACATTGTCAAAGCTACAAACAAGAATTGTTACAGACTTCACTGCTGTAGTTTCTTTTATGTGTCTCACAGCATTCTTTTATGCAGCAAATTTCATAACAGTGTGTGATAGTAGGGTCATTGTGGTGGCATCAAAGCAAAGAACAGCACAGGAAAAAAGGATCCAGCAATAGTTTAGTACACACACTTTACACTGATATTCTAATATGTGTTTTGCGACATGCTGAGAAATTGTCATGCGCACATGCTGCGGCCTTAAGAGGAACATGAGTAATAATAAAGGGTTAGCATGATTTATGACCCTATCTGCCACTGATTCCTGGAGGATTGCTGATATTCTATCTCCAAATTTTGTATTGATTCTGATCGGACTGTGTAAAGTTGTGGCATGACCTTTCTTTACAATTCCCTTGCTTGGGTCTCTCTCAGCATCTGTGTCTCCCAGCACTAAAAAGGCTCATTAAGGGTTTCGCAGGTGCCTTTATTGCTATGTCCCATCTTTGGACCTATGATTGATTGTTGGTATACAGTGAAATTGGAAATGTTCTGTGCTGTGATTGTTTTGTTAAACACCCGCACAGCACTTATTATAAAGGTCACATCACCTTGGTTTCCTCATCCAAGAATATATGAGACCAATCTACCACAGAAACAGTTTTATTTAGACATACAGGCAAGCAACAAATTAAAGGAAAACATGAGCCTTTGACCCCCTACAGGGGGGATCTGGTAGCTCTGTTATTTTATGGGGGCATTTTGCTGCCATGGTTTGGATGCACTTTTCCCCTTAAATGTAAGGATCACTGCCAAATAAATAAAACAAAAAAAGATCATATGAAATAAAATGAAAAACATGAAAGTATATAAAAGTAAAATACATAGTTGTTCCAAGAGATCTATGTTCCAAGAGACCGTGGCTCAGGGGGTTGGGAATCGCATCTGTAACCGGAAGGTCGCCGGTTCGATCCCAGGGCTCTCTGTCCTGGTCGTTGTGTCCCTGGGTAAGACACTTTACCCTACTTGCCTACTGGTCTTGGCCAGAGGGGCCGATGGCGCGATATGGCAGCCTCGCTTCTGTCAGTCTGCCCCAGGGCAGCTGTGGCTACAACTGTAGCTTGCCTCCACCAGTGTATGAATGTGAGAGTGAATGAATAGTGGCATTGTAAAGCGCTTTGGGTGCCTTGAAAAGCGCTATATAAATCCAATCCATTATTATTATTATTAATTTGTCACCACCTACTATCATATGTTTTATTGACTATGTCAAAAATTTCAGCACTCAGCTTTAAAAATGTATCTTTTTGTTTCAGTGAAGGCTGGTATTCAGATGTCTGTCTCTATCATAGCTTAATGTCACATCACTTTGTAATTCAGTACACTAATTCTAATTAATCTAATCTAATCTAATCTAATTAATCTGTCATATTTTGTATTTTGCATATCCTTTTCAACAATGCCATTATCTGATTATTTGTCTTTTATAGTCAAATTTGTATCGCTGTGGTTAGACTCAGCAGCAGATCATCAGCAATATAAAATGTGTGTCAAAGCTTATAAGCATTAAGCCGGACTTCAAAACACATGAAGCTCTGTGAGCAATTTATGTTCTCTTTTCTACGGTCAGACTTTCAGACTGTTGTTTTTGATCAGATATCTATCTAAATCACAGCATTTGTTTGGCAGTAGTTAACAAGAACAAGATTTAAAAATGTAAAAATGAAACAGTCGTGTTCAAATGCAGGAAAAAAAGGTAAGCCAGTGGCTTTGGGTTTGAGCACAATGATGGAATATAAGTCTAAACCACTCCTTTACAGGATTTTGAAGTTTATAATTAATGAAATTATTAAAAATAAGTACATCTGCTGTAGTAATCAGCGTAATTGAATTGTTGTATGCTTAATGAGTTGCTTATTAGAGTTTGTGAAATAAAGTCTTTAGAATTTTGTATTTTCATATTTAGTTAGCTTACATTTACCTTAATAACACCGAAATGAGATTTAAAATATGCATTGTTATCTACTGATAGGTTCAAACTATTCCCTCTCATAAAAATGTATTGACCAAATTAAAGTGTGATGCCCCACTTGTCTCTCATTTCCTAGCAGCAAACAATTTAGTTTTATGTCACACATATTTTCAGCCTCTGCTTAACTAACATCGGCTCCTTTTTTTTTTCCTTTTGAAATGTGTTGAAGAAGCATTCATTGTACGTTGCGCAGGCTGTTCATTTGAACTTCACAGTGGAAACAGAACGTATGCAAAAAGAGGAAAATCATCGATCCTTTAATGCCATCCCAAAGGGTCCACTGGGTGGGGCAAAATAAAGAAGCCCTTAAACTCTGCAATTGCCAATAATGAGCTATCATTACTCAAATTACAGCAAGCACTGATTGGATTTAAAGTAATGAAGAAAACAACACGATCAATCATCATCAAGGCCCAGTGTCGTCATGTCAGAGCTTGGGCCTTGCCGCGGTGCAGCGTACTCTACAGAGGCCAGGACGGGGCCATGTCCTTGGGGCAACCATTCATCCTCCAACATCAACATCTCAGAAGCAGCAGCACCAGAAGTATTAACTTTGATTTTCAAATACTGCCGTGACCATCGCTGAATAATAAAATCAGAGCTACATCAACCAGATGATAAGACAGATGTTTTTATCAGGAGTTAATTGCTGGTACAGTATACGATTATATTGGTGTACGCTCGTTATCCATGGAGACTGCTGGCCAGATGCTGACTTTTGTCTGTCTTTTGGCGGTCATTTCCACCAGATATGAAATTTGTGGAGAACTGAATATAATAGTTACTTTTCATAATCGCTCTGATAGCTGGCTTGTCAAGCACCCACACGCTCCATTATCATTTTAATACCCTGCATGGACTTATTCTGCCAAGGTGCTGACAGAATGGTTTCTGAGAGTAAGTCATCTTATGGAAAGGAAAATAGTTTTCCCCTGGTTCACCACAGATAGCTCAATTAAGATAAGAAGGAACAAATCTAAGTCGGAGGAATATGTAAATGGTGAAGAAAAACTGCAGGCAGCACAGGCATTATTTGTCTAATAACCATATTGCTATTATTGTTTGCAACAGTGCGAATAGTCAGCCCATTCAATACATCAAAGCACTGTAGTAAGCCTTCAGTACTGTATGCAGTTTATTGTCATTCTCTGTGTGCACTCTGTCAACTCATCTTCTCCCACTTATTTGCCATTCAACAGTTCAACCAGCCCGCCTGCCCTCAATCTCAAGCAGGAGATGCAGAAGGCACAGAGCAAAGTTTTATTGCTGATCCAATCCCTGTTTAGATTCAGCGTGCATGAAAGCTCCTAAAGTTGCCTACCATCAATAATGAGGTCTCATTTACACAAATTACTCTGAACGCTGATTAGGTATTATCTAACAGCAAGGGCCACCTCGATCAATCATCATCAGCCTGTGTAGCGTCAATGGACATCGAAAGGTTAACCCAGATCTTGGAGGCCCTGCCAGTGTCAGCAGAATCAGAGTGGGAGGCCTCTATGCTGTCGATAGAGCAGCCAGACAATTAGGTAATGATTAAAATAACGGCACCTGGGACTCAATAAGAAAATGAGCCATCCCGGCATAATTTGAGAATGATTTGTTTACCAATCCATATAGCTGTAGAAGAAAGTCACTGAAGTGCAGTGTGTTAGATGTACTAAGTTCTTTCTCTGCCACTACAAACTTTCTTAAGCAGTGGATGGACTGTTGTGACACTGTTAATAAAGGTAAAATCAGCTAAAAAAAAAAAGATGCCCGAATATTGTCTTACATGTATATGCATGTATATGCAGTTATTTGTTGCATTCCACTTTCAGAGCCTATTAGTAAAAGCCTATGGGAGACAATCATAGCCTCAGACTTGCTGGTGCTACTCTTCATCCTGACTAAGCTACCCTGAAAATGCAATGTTTTTGCAAAAAAAAGTTCTATGATGTCAAAAGGGAAAGAATGCTGCATAAGAGGAAGTGCAGAACTTTTTTGCAGAAGACATTTGAGCACATTACAATAGGACGAAGAGCCCAGGTGTCCATGATAATTAGGCTATATGGTGACCTAATTTCATCTAACTGCTTCAGTTTCAGGGTCCTGGTTATGTGCACAATAGTTCACTATCACATACCCCTGTGATGCAAGCCTATAAATGTGTTCACATTCATCCTTTTTAGTGTCACTATTAGTTAAGATGACAAATGAAATACACTAAAGCCTGAGGCAACAAATGTTTTCTATGGATGTACAGTGCATTTATGTATTATTAGAGCTTCAGTGAAAACCGTTAAAACCATTAATACTAGATGTAGCATGCTGTAGCGCATTAGATGGACAGGATTGCCTCATTTACTCTTCAATTCTTTACTCTTCAGTGCAGATGTCAGACAAGAATCCCAAAAGTTTAAATAAAGTTTGATGGGATTTAAAGGGCCCACTCACTGCTGTGAGGCTTACTCTCAAACGATCCATGAAGTGAGTATGTTAGTTGACAGTGACTCTTTTAAAGTTGTGGCTTTCAGAGAAAAATAGCGTATGTTATGATTATGATAATTACAAATTCCGCCTTGACAGAATGCATTTGTGAGATGGTAGCTAACAGTTTTAAGAAAAGCTCTCTTCCTCTCGGGCTGTGAATGCTGGAACAGAAAAATTTAAAACAGTAGTGTCACGATGAATATGCGGTTGACAGTAAGGATGGATCAACTGCTTGTGATCTAGGAATACGCATTAAAAATGTCAGTTAGACTTTCAACACTGCGAAATTTGCATTCCAAGCACCCGAGATTATTCACGCACAAAATGGCCCATATACAGACCACAGGCATAATTTCTGCTCATACGTGGGCTTCAAAGCATTACCGTATACTCACAGGCTGTGTAGACCTCGCCCGTGCACTCCTGCTGAGTAGGAAATGCAGCTACATTCAAAACTTTTGTGGCATTCTTTATCAGCTCTGTGTTGATAGCTGGTGCTCCCCTTAAGACACAAGTGAAAACAGAGTACTGTAGATACTGTAGATGCACCTGAGGGCTAATTGACTTCCGTGGCACTGGCGTTACATCTGTGGCTGATGCTTTTGATTATTGAATAGTGCACTCCTGCCATTTGCTCAAGAAACTCCGTCTTCTCACTACAAATAGAGCTGGGCAACACACGATGGACTGTCTGAATGAGCATTCACTTTTAAAGAGCGACGGCTGTGTATTTATACTACACATGCATGTGTCCCTGGTATTCTTAATAGTGATCACTCCTTGTGACACAAGATGGGAAAGAACAGCTTTGTCAACTGTACCGCAGCTTTCTGATTTGAATAATGAAATTAAATCTCACATCTCTGCCTTTGTTCCATATTATTTGAATAGAATTAGTATAGGACAGAAAGCAGTGGTAATAATTTGAATGATTTAACCTCTAATTTTAGGAGTATTTGTACTGCATTTCAAAGGAACAGATGGCAAATGAGAGTAAATTTTCCAGGGAGTTGTACCTTGAATGACAAAATATTATATGGCATAGTTTGTATAGTATAGTATAGTAATATTTCCCAGACATTTTGAAATGGTTTATAAATGTCTGGAAATGAAATGTTGTGGGCATTGCTAGAAATATTGCTGTGTTTAACATTATCTGCACAAGTACTGTAGGATCTGTGATGACACAAAGCCAAAATCTAATACCGGATAACTCATCACATACTTCTTATTCAGCATCACTTGGAAGCTACCTCAAGCCAAATATTTGCTCTTTGAAAAACCTTGTTACCCAAATCAGCTGGTGGCCCTCAGTATACATCCATCCCATAAGGAGTGAGTGCCAGAGCATGCTGTGTGCATCCACTAATACAAATGAACTTTCTCAGATAGGTCCAACACTTACGGCAGTGAACAAACACTGCAGCCTCTTTATGTAATGGGTAGCAGTGGGGCACAGCAAAGAAATGATGAGACATGAAGGGCCATTGCCTCTGAATAGAGGTGAGTGCTGTCGGGCTGTTCGGATTAACACATGTCCCCCACAGCCAAGTCACATGCATTCGCTGCTCTCCACCAAACAAGCAGGGTTACAAGTGTTATTACTCTCACCTTTCAGAGGGGGTTTTGGATAGAGAGATCATTAAATTAACCGCAGGGCACTGCATTTGTGACCAGAAGTACATAAGCCACTCAAGGGTGGTGGCCTACACTCTGTGCTTTTTGAGATGCATGTATAGCTGTCCTCAGAGAGCAGGTATGACACTGAGGTGAGTGTGGGTCGGTAATGTGTTAGCCTTTTGATCATTATGGGCTTAACACAGTAGATCTTCATTATTGAGCCTATTTTTCGCTGAATTCACTTAGCTGAACATTATTTTTCCGTGACCCAGTTCAATATCTGCTGCTTCACACTGACTTGACTGGGGAGCTCTTTCCTCTTAGAGGATGGTGAAAGGTAATGAACGAGTGCCTCAAAGAATTTTTCAGCCATCAGTCTATAGCCTTTCAAAGCGGAGGTGATTGACAACATCCTATCAGTGTAAGTGTGTGGTGTATTATCATAGTTGTCCATCCTGTCTAACAGGAGAGGATGTCCCTGTCTTCAGACGATGCTTTTTATGAAGTGGTTCTGCCCGATCATTGTCAATAAATAAATCTGATAATTGTCAGTGCAGACAGCTGTTTGTGACAGCTTTGTTGTCTTGACTCACTGCATCCTGTCATTCTCACAGAGAGAAAAGTGAGTTTTATATACTCTGACTGCCATCGGGGGAGCAGAGACATTTGCACATGAATCAATTGTCAGCATCACTGTACGCTGACAACTCGGTGACAGCTCAAATATACTGAATGTTGTTGTGCACATTTTTCTAGGTGGCATCCAAAGTTTGTGCAGATATTTTTCTCAGTCATGTGATTCAAGGAATCTGGAATATCAAGGTTATATCTATCATTATGAAAACAGAAGTGCAGAAATCTTCAGAATTATGGACTCGAGCAGAACAGGAAAGTAGATGAAACATCTTCTCTTTTTTTTCTTTTTTTTTAAAATATCTTCTCTTTCAACAGCTACTTGAAAGTGAGCCTCTCCGATTATGATTGTGGCTCTTGTTGCTCAAGATAACTGCTTGACATTTGCTAAATCAGTCAGTGTCAGTCTTGCATACTCAATTTCCCTCCACTTGAAAGCTCTCTCCAACTTTGGCATTTTGCAATGCACTGTCACTCAAACAGAATTTGCTATGTGTATTGATAAACAAAAAGTCTGACAGCACAGCAAACAAAAACCGGCTTTTTTATTACAGAAATAACTCACAGTGGCTTCCATTAGACCTATAAACTGATAAGTGTGGTAAAGTGTAGTAAAAGTAACACTCTATATGCTTTAACATATAGCATTTTAGATCCATCTTGCAATATTGTGCCTCTGGCTGGGGTGAAATAGGCTTTAAAAGGGATCTTACTGTGAGGATGACAGTTGTGGAAATCCTTCCTGATTCAATATTTTTATCTCCTGCCTCGCAATAAGTTAGGCGATAGGAGTTCAACATCTTAGCAACACCACACAGGAAGGTGGTGGGGAATTGTACATTTTATGTGCTGTAGGGACTGAACTACTATAGTCTCTGCAAAAGGACTGATTACTTTAAAATTTAGAGCTCAGCCCATAGTAGGCATCACAACTCATGGGTTAATATGTTTAGGAAAATGAGGATGACCTCATGTCAACAGCAAGGCACTTACCCTAGTAGACCATGGCACATTGATCCAAGCTGGTGAGAGGAACACTCTCCAGCTGCACTTCATCCTGAACATTTCTTAAATGTTTTGCCAGTGTCAGTGCACTCTGAGTGCTCCCAGTGAAAAGATAATCACCGCGATCAGTGTTTTTTAAGGCTTGACCAGCCACAATAATCAGTTCACATCAACGATTGTGCACTCACTTGTGCCTAATGGCTCTTAAGTTCCCCTGCCCTGCAGCTCTTCTGCACCCTCTGAGTCACAGCTCGCAAGCTACAGGGCTGATCAATTGAAACAACTTGAACATTTAAAGGCCCGTCAATAAACAGTCCCATGTGACACAACACTACCTGTGGAAGATGTGGATTTGGCTCATGTGCCATAAACAGAACTAATTATTAGGTGCCATAGCAACCACTTTGTAATCCCATTTTGCAGTGTTTATGATGTAAAAACATCATGTTATTATAGTTTGTAGAGTTGTGAAAGAATTATAAATGAGTGATTAAATCATGTCATCTTTGCAGAAATTATGTAAGTGGTTTTTTTTTTAAGCTTTTTTTGTTGTTGTTGTTGTTGTTGTTTTTTTGGTAGAATGTGTAGTTTTACCAGTGATAAATACAACAAATAAAGTAAAAAGTGAAAATGTTTTTTTTTTAATTAACCTCAGGACCCAAGACTTCCCAGCAGAGCACTGTAATGTATCTAATTGATCTGTAGCCACCTATATTATTCACCTTACCTGTCTTCTTTGTACATTCACTGTAAAGCTTCAACCATGTCCAACCATGTAAAAGTTACACATCACACGAACACTTTCCAAAAAGTAATATCATGCTATTTTTCTATACTGATGTAACCTCTTTTATAAAGGACAAAGAATCGAATGTATATGTATTATTATAATGATACCATGGTGATTTAGAGCATATTTCCATGTATATATTCTATGGTTAGAAACCCAAGAAAACAAACACTAAACAAATAGCTGAAAATCTGAAAAGTCTATAAATAACACTGCATTAGAGTTGAGGGGGAAAAAAGAAATGTTGTATTTGCATGAGGCGCGCAAGCTGTAGTCACCTCTCTGTTGTTGCAGATGAGATTGAAGTTGATGCTATAAATGGGCCGGGTAACTCCCTTAAGGGAGCCTCGGTTGACATGTGTTACTAAATCTTATGCAGTTGCCATCTGCTGCTGTGTTAACTGTTGGGAATGTTGACCTCCGCAGACACTGAAGTCATCCAAAACTCATCACATCTGGAAAAGCGGCCAGACCTTAAACTTAAAAATAAGAAATCTTGTTTTTCTAGTCTGTTAATATAAAAAAAGCCAGAAAAACACGCACACACACAGCACCGCTCATTTGAATATTTGTAATGAAAAGCCAAAGTTATTTGGAAGAAATATTTGAAGAACTGTTGACTTAGTTCCTCAGATTGCGTAGCTAGCTATGTTTACTTTGCTGAGTGGCCCAAAGTAGAAGTGTTGGAGTGAACAAGTCCAGACAGTATAACAGACACTATGGAGTTGGATGTGGGTGGATACACTTGCCTGGAGCATAGGGTCATGACATAAACGTACCAGGCTCCCTCTCTTAAGCAGTGAGTGACAGGAAGAGGCAGCGTGTTGTTGCCTTTCACGTGGGAATCACAGCTTGCAGCAATATTGAAACAAAAAACGTCTGCAAGACTTTGTGGGAAAATTCAATTGTGAGTTTTTTGGTCCCTTAATGTTTCTCTTAAAGTAAACTGCTGCCCAAAGTTTATTAGTTCAGATAACATTTTTGTCCAAAGAAAGGAGCAGCTGTGTTTTCAGTCCTGCCCACAAGGTCACTCAATAGACATGGACTAAAAATAATTCCTTCTAAAATTTCTTGATGCAGTAATTGTTGTAGTTTCAAATGCCTCGAATGTTCTCATTCCATATGTACTTATTTATTATCAATAATACCAGTCTTTGTTTTCACCAAGATGAATGTTTAACTGCTGAAGCTGGTTTGCGGAGTTCTGAGTGCTGAGTTCTTGATTTATTCTGACTAGTGGATAGGACAGAAACGGCATTTTAGTAGTGGCATTTGCCCAAAAGGAATGCTTCAAAGTACACTCTTCTTTGCAATGTCTGACAGTGAAGGCATCAGTAGTGTCAGAGTATCTGCTTTGCTGTCTTGAACCGATGTGCAGCGCTAATCAGTTTGTGAGCATTTGGAACTTCTCCTGACTACTGAGCCATACAATCTGCACACCTCAAAGACACCTTTCCTATGGAACAGCAGGGGGCTGCTCGCTTTACAGTTTGTAAGTTCTTCACTGAGTCTTGTGTAGAAGTTTGCAGGCTTATTACTCAAGGGGGGGTCTTCACTGTTTTCCTTGCATGTCCCATGGGTGTCTTTTTCAGCTGTAATGAGGCCTCCTGGACCAGAAAGCTCTCTTTAAAACAGGGAGTAATGAGTCCTTGTTGGCAGAGAGAATGGGGATTTGCTCTACTCGGTGGAAAGGGAAGGTCACTGAGAGGAGTTTTATTTTGGGAAACTGTCTTGTTTCTGAACCAAACAAAGCTTAAAGGGAAACACTACAAAGTCTTAGTCCAGAAATTGACTATCGTGGTCTAAAAGCAATTCAACACCTGCAAAGTTCTAAGGTAGAACTGACAGCTTATGTCCCATATCCTTGCCCCCAATGGCAAGTATTATTATAGCTGGCAATATCATTTAGATATACCATTTTCATACAAAGCGTTGCATATACATACATTATAATGGATGCATTTTTACTGGCTATATTCTTAACGGAATGACTAATTAGGGAAAAATGTTGCATATTGTTAGCACTCCCATCAAACATGACATTAAAAGAAAACAAAAAACTAAGTCACGCCATATACATATCACTATTTAGTGTTATGTGTACTCGTCCATAAGGAATGTTTCTATGCTGGTGTCTCTCCAATCACTAAAAAAATCATTCACTTATTTCATAATTTTATTCTAAAGGGTAAGCCTTTAGGCTCGTACCTCCTAAAAATCAGAAAATCTGGATCTATCTATTAGACTCATTTAATGTTTGGGTAAATTACTATTAAAACATTATAAATACTCCTTGTCTCTCTGTTTAGCTCAGTATACACAAACACAATCACAGTGAAGGCTGCTGCCATGACAGTTGTCCACATGACTTTCATTGACACCTCCACAACGAGGGTGAGCCTCAGAACATCAGTGCTAAAAAGGCTGGTTTGTTGCAAAGTGCTCTGTTGAAACATATGAAGTATGGTAGGAAGAGGTGGGCAAGATACAGGGAAGACTGAAGTTTTGAGACACTTGCCAAGGAAAGTCAATTCAAGAACTTGAGAGAATTTCACAATCAGTGGACTGATGCCGGTGTCAGGGCAGTAGAAGCCACCACACATTGACATCTTCAGGAAATGGGCTACAACTGGCACATTCCTAATGCCAAGTCCCTCCTGAATCTGAGATAAAGTCAGGAGTCTCTTACCTGGGCAAATGAGGAAAGGAACTGGACTGTTGCTCAGTGGTCCAAAGTCCAAGGTGTTTGAAGTCCAGTGTGAAGTTTCTTGAGTCTGTGAAGCCTGTCAGACTGTCATCTGTTGGCATTCATGGTGGTTAGCCTACTAAGTCCAGAGTCAACACAGCTGTCTACCACTAGATTTTAGAATTCACCTACCAGCGGTGCAAGAACTACTACCAAATGATTTACTGACAACATTACTGTGGTTCACTGGCTGGCTAACTCACCTGGCCTGAGGGATATTGTGGAGAGGCAGATGAGAGTTTCCTGACTTCCTGACACCTAACCCAAAAATACAGATGAGCCGAAGGAAACAGTCAAAGCTACATTCTACATAATAACACCTCAGCAGTGCCACAATCCTACCACTTTTCAGATTTTGAACATTTCAGTGTTATAAAGACTTTTTGTGATTAATCCTAGAAAATATTATAATATTCTGAGATACCTCATTTCTGTTTTTCTTGAGCTGTAAGCCATATGCATAAAAATTAAAACAAGAAATATTTGAAACTTACATATGAATTTATTATGAAAATAATTTTTTGGGTTGCACTCAACTGGAATATGGACATTATTATTAAATAGTTCAAATAAATAAATATTCAGATTTTTCTATCGTTTTGCAGTCTTTCATTGATTTTACAGGCATGACCATGAACAGCAAATAGATCAAATATCAATTATTATATTTCTCAATAATTCACTACCGTTGCAAGAACATCCCATGTTAACGTTAACCTGAAAATGGGTTCTCGGCCTACACCGACCTACGGTAGGGAAAATTGAATGCAGCACCTGCAGACCTGGGGTGGGGTAGAGAGGCCAGCCAGCTTGCAACTGCCTCACGTCATCCTTCTGCACCAGTAATAGCAGTGGAACAGCCTGCCACCATGACACATTCACGCATAATTGGCCCTGACAAGAGGGCAAATCATCAACACAGACCTGATAAGCATTACAGCCAGATGACAGCGTACAGAAGTGTATTAGCAACAGTGTGACATATCATATTACCACCATGAATACAATAAAGGAGATACTAAAGACTATGGCAGCTTCAGTGACCATCTCTTTCTTAATTTTTCTGCTCAGCCAATATGCCTTATTTTGTGTTTCTACATTTTTTGCAGACTGCACACTGGTAGATGTGCACTTTAAACCATTTGTATTGTCACAGCAACCTTGATGTCTTAGTCTAGGACAGATTTAATAAGTAATTAAATATGAAGCTTTTCACAACTTATTATAGATGTGAGTTTGTACCGTTAAGTGTTGAGGGACACAAACAGATGGCGCATGTGGCAAATCTATATGAAAACACGAGTTCTTCGCTACCATCGCCAAGGTACAGCGAGAAAGGCTTGTGCTCAAAAAGAAATAAGTTTTTATGAGTTGTTGTGTCACTCACTCTAAATGTACTTACTTTGATTGGAGCTTTTATGACAGACTTGGGAGGCTGATTTCTGACATGCAGACAGTGGAAAATCCATTTCCCTTAATTGTTTTACCACTCGTATAAAAGGCAGTGCCATGTGTAACAGGAGCCTTCAGATACTGGGACAGGTCTTGAACCTGATAACTTGTACATGTTTTATAGCTGTTACATTATAAATTATTTCCACAGACCTGGGCCTTGAGGGATCATATTCTCTCAGCTTCAGTTACTGGTAACATCTTTTAATGATATTAACAAATTTGCAGCTCTAGTGTTTCAGTTTTATCTAGGAAATCTTAAACGGCTCCATGGTAAATACTTGGTTATGATATTATCAGGCACAGCCCATTGTGTGCTGGGTGGATCATATGGCTATTAAAAGTGGGCCAGCAGTGGTAATAACGAAGCTCATAAAGGCCTGCGTTGCTGCCTAACGGCGTGTCTGTATTTCCTGTTACAACAGTGAGATATTGGCTGGAAAAGTAGAAAAAGCGCATTCATTTTAGTGGTCACCAAAGCAGCTGCACTTAATTTTCCATGGGTTCTCATGAACCTTGTTTTTAAACTTTTATTCCATATTTGATAAAGGAATGCATTTCTGCTCAGCCACCACAGTGCCATAATTGGAGGAAATAAATGTCCACATACAATTTTACGAAATCCCTTTAGCAAATTGAATCTAGTTGCTGCTGGTTTTGTATTTTTTTTGTATATCTTTGTAGAACAATTGCTAATAAATGGTGGTGTTATAAGTTATTTAAGTCACTAGTTTGTCTATATCAAAAAAATACCTTGCATGCCCAAAAAATGTTGACGTGATTGGACAATGGGAAATGAAAGATTATTTTAGTCACAGAAACTATATTTAAATTTATTTGACATTACAATGTGGAAAAAAATACAAATTTAGATCATTCTTATCTGTTTTACATCTGATATAGAAGAGAATGTGCATGAAATAATAACCTGCCAGATATCATCCTAAGCCATGAAGCCTTACTCTACCTCTGTGGCCACACAAGACATGACAACTTTTAATCTCAGCATGGAACTATGCCAAAGCCCATTTTATCCCTAAGACAGGGAGAGGGATTTGCTTCCACTAATGGAGTTCAAAGATTGCAGCATGTCAGATAAGGAGTCATGGGAAGTGAGTGACAGCGCTGGATATGAAGTGAGGAAAGGTTTGAGCATAGCTATGCGAGTACCAGTGTGTTGTTTAAAAGGGTTTTTGCTCCATCACTCGTCAGCCACTGTCACTCTGCCTTTTTTTTTTCTTCTTTAGCAACAATTCTGACTTCTAACTGACAAACTGAGGAGAATGAGGAAATGTTACACCAAAGCAGCTCTGAATCAGAGTTAGAGGGGCACAGGCAGCATCAGACCAGACAGCTATTTATAGGAGATGACAGTTTGCAAATATCTCAATCTGGGGAAAGGCACTCGGGGTGACAATGAGGAGTGCCATGAAATTGGAGGAGTCAGCAGCCAGCATTTATTTCATCAGGCTTTTTCCAATGAGGTGCAATTGCCTGACAGCATGAGGTTACTGGTGGGTGTGTCATAAGGCCCTGCAAACCCATTCTGTATAGATATGTTTTTATAAGAAACATATAATCCAAAAATACAACAACAAAAAAAAGCATAAAAGCGACAGGAGCGCTAATAGGAAACGTTCACTTCAGGTTAAAATAAGTTGTTGTGGTGATGCTTTGCAGTAATGCTACTGTAAGGAGTTGCAACCAAAAAGTTGTCAATTATAATAATGCTGTACTATTTTTTTTTTTAAACAGTTCTAGGATAACTTGTGCTTGATTGCTCTTTTAGATGCAGTTTGATGAGGGTTCATATTAATTTGGTCTTGTTATGCCCCAGTATATGCTACATGTTAACTTGGTTCAGGGACAGGAGGTTGTTGGCTTTGTGCTAAATGAATATTGTGCTCACAGTTATATTTGACATATCTGACATGGATGTTTAAGCTAGAGCAGCGGTCCCCAACCCCCGGGCCTCGGACCGGTACCGGTCCGTGAGTCGTTTGGTACCAGGCCATGAGAGTTGAGGCTCAGGTGTGAAATGTATAGTTTTCAGTAGAGCTGGGCGATATGAGATTTTTTCATATCACGATATGTTTTTTTCATTTCAGGCGATAACGATATCTATCACGATATAAGCCAAATAACTATATTTGTAAGATTTAAATGTGCCGTTGCTCACAAGTAAAATGTGAAATAATCAGCAGCTTGTTTTTATTTAAATATTTATTTCCCATAATAAGTTCAACAGGGTAGATGTACTTAAGGAACATGAGACTTTTTCAGATAAATAAAGGCAAATATTACAAACTACACAAAAGGCAGCCGCTAAAGCGTTTAAGTTTCAAAATAGAACAAACGAAACAGACTACTAAATTGTCAATTCCACTTAGAAACAAAATATTAATTCTAAAAATAAATCTTAGTTTGTTTTACAGAAGAACAGACAAAACTGACTAACTTTTGTCAGTATCAAATAAACTGAGAACTAAAAGGAAATTCTCAATCTCTCCTTGTTGTATAGCTTAGCTTTTCAAACAGTTTTAACAGTTACTTTAGTCTGACAAAAGCCGAATGACGAATTAGCGCTTCCAGTCAGAGACTGAGGCTACGTCCACACGTACACGGGTATTTTTGAAAACGGAGATTTTCCGTTTTCGTTTTAAAAAATAATCTCGTCCACACATAAAGGCAGAAATGAAGGAAAATGCTGCTATGAACATGCCAAAGCAGCAGGTGGCGCTAGATTCCTAACCGTGCAGAAATGTTGGCCAATCAGAAGTCTAGAAGCCTCGGTGGGAAAAAGTAAACAAAGCTGGGGCATAGAAGCAGAACCGAGTCGTATGTGTGGAGGGACAGTAAACACTGCAGAGAGTAGAATTAACAGTAACAGTCTTGTAGAAATTCATTTCACTGAAACAATAACGTGGCGCAGTGTGACGCATGCACCAGTTTATTGTATTTCCAGACTTGCTTTCGGCACAATTTACAGTGCACGCTACTCTGTTTTTTGTCAGACTTGAAATAGCCGAAATACCTTCACCCTACGGAACTTCTATGGCTCTTCCGTTCGACAATCTCTCCGGCATTGGAACCATCATCTGTTTTCTCTTCGGTCACGCTCGGTTGATTTTTCTAGTCGGCACACTCATTTCCTCCATTACGCGCTGGCTCCATTACCCGCTGGCTGCTTCCCAAACAAACACACGTGCGGCTTGGCACTTGTGCTGTATATAACAAGTCACGCGACGTGACGCTGCGGCTGTGATTGGTTCGGCTCTGCGCTACTGAATTTGGATTGGCTGACCTTTATTTTTTTTTTTTTTAAAGAGGACAAGAGCGGCGAGGTCTATCGCGATAGCTTAATTTCTCTATCGAGTAAAAGTTATATCGCGATACATATCGTTATCGTTCTATCGCCCAGCTCTAGTTTTCAGGGTTTTTAACAGTTTTCAGCGTTATTTTTGTTATCGTTTTTATCGTTTACTCGGTTTTCCTTGGTCTTTTCAGGTGTGTTATGAATAAATCTTTTTTTCGGTACCGGTACTAGTTTTATTTTGTTGTATTTATCCGCGACACCTTAAAGGCCGGTCCATGAAAATATTGTCGGGCATAAACCGGTCCGTGGCGCAAAAAAGGTTGGGGACCACTGAGCTAGAGTCTGGCTACATGTTAAATCATATAAATATTGAGGATGATAAGTTTTGCATCTTCTGTGACTCAACAAATGTAAAGTACCTACTGTACATAATATATAAGTAATATGATAACTTTTTCAGTTTAATAGGCATTTACCTGTTGAGCAACTGACCACATTTCTGTTGAATTTGGCTATGAAGCTGCATTATGCTAATCATAAAACATCGCCTTATATGACTGCATAGCTTCACTCACATGCAAACCTTTGAATTGCACTAATTGCACTTTACTTGGCTACTGTATACTCGACACACAACCGCCCTCAAATCCCTCTCAGCCCCCTCTGAGTGATGCAGGAATTAGTCTAGTTTTTGGATCAAAGTTGTGTCACAGCCAGTGACTTCCATGAGGCACTGGATTAGAGGAGATGCTAAACCAGTTTGCCATCAGATATGTGCAGCTGAGTATTACAGCTGTACAAACAATATTAAACAAACAGGGAAAGTATTTTCTAAAGGAAGCCAGTAATTCACCCAAAAATCAAGGGTAAGGTGGGGATGAAGCCACAAAGACTAAACTGCTTGCAACTAAAGCCCCATCCTGTGACCCAAATGATTTCCAGCATGCTTTTGTAATTTTAAACACAGCCATTTGGTGCTTTGGACTGTACTCGAGTGACTCTCCCAAAAGTAAATATGAACTAAAAGCCACGTTCGAAATGCAATCATGTTAAGTGCAGGCATATGTTGAATCGCCAGCCTATGCTATGTAAATTGTCATTTCAGTCAACTCTGACCTTTAAATGAGGCCTGGAACCAACTGATTTCATCAGCAACAGCTGCATTTTCTTCATGACTTCTAAAACGTTTGCATTCCTGGGAAGCTCAAATTTCTGTCCCCTTGCACAAACCGATGCCTTTCTTTCTACTTTTAGTCTCAACCAGTGTTATGTTAACCTGGATTTTATTGAGCATGGCAGTGTGACGCGATGCACACGCACGTTAAGACATCAGATGTCATGGTGCTGTGCGGCATTTGGGTTTCAGCTGTGATTACAAAAACTATGGGTAACCCCACAAAAGACAACTT
The DNA here is from genome assembly GCF_041146795.1 of Maylandia zebra. NCBI lineage: Eukaryota > Metazoa > Chordata > Actinopteri > Cichliformes > Cichlidae > Maylandia > Maylandia zebra. The sequence continues at coordinate 12,171,428 of NC_135173.1, read as the reverse complement.
GAGGATCTGAATGTAAGCAATAAATATGACCCATCTGCATTTATAGACTTTATTCTCTCAGGTCCGTATTCCCCAGTCCTCTTTTTTAACCCACTTATTTAAATTGGAAACAAAAAGCAAATATAATTACAGTGTAATTAGGTGCATACCATAACAACTTACCTCTACATTTGAGCAAAAAACGGAATAATTAAAAAAGAAAAATACAGGTGTCTAAGTTGGAACAATTGTATCTCCCTTTAATAATTCTGGCCTTAAGTTCTAAAATATGCTTCATTCTATAACAGAAAAGCACAATGACATCATGACAGCTGAAAATGATGAGAGAAGGCATAAATAATGGATGCGTACTAATCAAAACATGGCTTCAAGCTTTATGTGTTTTCTTTCCTGAAATCAAAAGTAAGCGTTTTAATCTATTCGTGCCAGAGATGCGGTTTAAAGCGAGGTCAAACATGTAGTCCTGTACATGTTTTCCAGACAGTGAGAGAAAAGCTAATGTAAAACATACCATTAAGGAGGGGCTGTTTGTGAGGTGATACTTTTTAATTGCTTCAGACAAATTTGTTTTGAGCCAAGCGTCAAATTCAGAACATTAAAGCAGATTTCAGCGAATGAGCACGTAAAAGGCGTGTCCTTGGGGAGCACTGCGATGTACTGGTAATGAGTGGAGGTAATGAAAGACTTCACATAGACAGATGTATCCATTTAAAATAGTAATAACTACAGTTAAGATGGCAAAGTGCAAATTGCACATAACTTTCACTAAAGCACATGTTTATTCAGACTCTGCGGGGACCTGCCATTTTTACTGTGTCCCTGGGAAGGTAAGGGAGCTCCTGATGACGCTCATTGCCCCTCAAACAAGGTCAAAACTGTGATAGAGCCAGTATGACTGAAGTGCTACTGGGTACTGTACCTCTGAGATCAGAAGAGGCTCACGGCACCACGTACAAGAAATCAACTGTTGTATAGCAAATGCTTTACTTGGTGATGAAATGCTTTTATGCATAGTAATTTAATAAAACTTCATTAATTTCCTCCGAAAAAGGATGTACGTTTCAGGTCTTATACTGATAACTTAAATGCTTCATATATTTAATTGCAGTAAAACATCATTTCTATGCAAAAAAGATTTCCATCTTGAAAAGTAAACTCTTGTCCCAAACCATAGATGGAGCATGTGTGACCTAGAAAAGATGTTTACCCATCCATATGGATGGTGTATCTTTTGAGTGACATGGCAAATGACACTTTATAGAGCGATGTCACTCATCAGGCTGCATGTACATGCTGGTTTGGAGGTTATGCTTAAACCCCTCACCTCTAGTCTGTTGTTTCAGGTACAGCCTGTTAGAGGTCAATAGACTGAAATGACAGAGCTGAACACTTATTCTTTCTGCACTGATGGAGAGCAAAGAGCAAGTTAAAGACAATACTGTTGTTCGACAGCAACCCGGTCCTTACCCGAGTAATCATTTGTGCCATTTAATTCCCCTGGCACTGTGTCAGAGGTGCTTCCATGACAGCTATGTGGTTTTTAAGCCTTTGTTGTGGAGTCACGTGAAGTGATGGATGGTGCACTATTGAGTGAAGATCAACCTCTTCCCGTGCAGGGGAAGGTGTCTGCACTATGTGTGTTTGTGCACTCAGCAGTGCCGCCCCTGCCTTGTCTTCTCCTTGGAGGACCCGGCCATTTATCCTGATTTAGTCTGGAGTGGTAACATCAGTACTTCCCCTTTGTGTTGGACAGAGACTGATACTCAGCCTCCTAAAGCTTTAGCTTCTGCTCCAAATCTGTGGTGCAAAACTCTGAAGAATGGTGTTTGTTTAAAACTCTAAAGAGTGGAGTGGCATGTGTGTGTGTGGTGGGGGTGTGTGCACATGAGCGTCTTTGTGAAAACTGTTCACAGTCAGTATGCACAGAGCTCGCCTGTGCCAAAGCAGTGCTTCCCACGCAGCTAATGGCGGGGATGTGGAAATGACTGGCTGGCCATGGCGGTGGAGGCTGGGGATGTGTTAATTGAAAGTTAGGATCACTTTGTGGCCATTACAAGGAAACCTGAGACATGTTAACTCAACGGAGTTAGGCAGCACCTGCTGTCGCTAGCTAATTGTGTTGGGTTTGGTCATGTCTGTCAAGAGCGGGTTCTCATCACATTCTGCTTCCAGTTACAGCTGTATTACTGCCAGAGTTGACATTACGGAAGCAACCACAAGGGAGATGAAGCCAACCTGCAACCTCACTGCAATGGCTCGGGCTGACGGATCCTCAAAAGCCAATATAATCTCAGCCATGTTATTCTTTGTCATTTGCCAATTAATTGCTTTTTGTTCATGTTTTTTTTTCTGTAGTGTTCATTCAGCCTAAGGTATGTGCATAGTATTGCATTTTTATGAGTCATTTTCTTCTCTAATTCCTTTTGTTAATTGACTGAGAGGGTGTCTGTTAGGATAAGAAAACAAAAATGAGCTGTGTCTTTCCAATTCATCCTCACTTACATATGCATCAGTCACAAACCAGGGTGCTGTGCAGATGACTCGCTGAGGAGGCATACTGTGCTTTTGAGGACCTGCTAGGGGCAGCAATGTATAATCTGATTTAGACTAGAGCAACCTCCTATTTATTTTTAATTGTCCCACTTTAGCATTTAAGAGCTATTGATCCCCGGAAAAGCATTAAGTGACAGAATCACTATTACTGTTAGTGCTCCCTGCTTGGGGAAGGCACATCAAAGGACATTTTAATGTCACTGACTTTCTGAGGGAATTTGAAGCCTGGTTTTGAACAGGCCAGCCTATGAACGGAAAGGACACACAATAGACAAACGCAGAAACAAATGTGAGGGCAATTTGCAGCTAATCAAAGAGTAGCCGGGAATTGATTTCTCTAGGTGAATGTTTGTAGAGCAAGGATTTTATAAAACAACAGGCTTTCGTAGATAGATGGATGGATAGTCTCTTGTTACAATGACTCCACACACAAAAATATACCCCTTTCAAGTGAAGCCTCCCCCCCTTCTTCTGCCACCATCCCCAGATGTTTTGATTAGCAGCAACTCGTATGCTGGTCAGATCTCGGGATTAATGATGGATAATTTGCCTAAGGTTGGCATAGCACACCGCCACGCTGCCAGCCTTTGGATGCCATATGGGCAGAAGCAGCTGTTTTCATTACTCTCCCTTGCCCAGATGTGTCAAACAGGATGCCGACTTCAATCCGCAGTCTTGCTGGCACTTGGTGGGGGGTGCTTTCTACTAGCTTGGCAGCTAATTACTTTAATGTAGCCGAGTACGGAGTCCCTGCATGTTTTTTAAAGGCCTTTTATAAACAGCTGAATGCCAGCTGTCACCTCTGTGCACAATGAGGGAAGATGGATAGGTAGAAGCTGAGTGTATGATGAGGTTGGCTGCGGGCACAGACCCAACCCGGACCAGGGGCAGGGCAGTCCCGCTCATGAACAATGGGAAGGTCATCCCAAATACATGCCGGTGAGCCATGTGGCCACCGCACCACAGTGATACCTCTCACTTTACTAAACTGCATTTTCAGATCTGACCTTGCCTGTGTGTCCGTGGCTCTGCATTTGCCCTCTCTCCACACACACATACACACACACACATACACACACAAAAAAGCTACAGCGTTGAATGAAATGAATGTGAATGTGGTAATCTGAGCCGCGACGGTACAGTGCCAAGTCACAGCAAAGACCACACACAGGATAAGCTGGCACAGGAGCAGAGAACGGCAAGTGAAAACAGAAAGGAGGATGCTGCCAGAATGTCAGCTGGGTCTTTACATGAGATTGCACACACCATGGAACATGTGTTCAATGTGTCCCATTTCCTGCTGAGCAGCTCTGTTTTATTGTTCAGTGATAAATCCTGAGATTTGTCACAACTGCCACATTTTTCATTGTTCGGGCTTCGGCACCACTGCTGTCTTCAAACTGTGTGCAGTGTGCTTTAAAGTGATTGACACCAGTCAGATAAAACCTTCCTTTCATTCTGATGCATTGACACATGTCAAACGACCTGAATAGTACAAATAATAGCTCTGTGCAGTCAGTCAGTTACATCGCTGCAGCAGCACAGGGCATCAATAAGTTTTCATTATGTTGAGATGCATGTCTATATTATGACTTAAACAGTGCCCAGCAGCAAGAGCTGAGTGTTGACATCATGAAAGGGTCAACGACGCCTGTCTATGGCTTTGATATTTCCATCAATAAGACTTCATGTTTCCACACCTGTATGTCCTCTCTTCTGTAATGATCAACAAGGGGTTGCCATCAGTCAATAGAGCATTATAGTTTCTTCCCAGGGCAAGAGATGATGAAAGCACTGTCTTCATCCAGCGCCTCCAGTCATCAAGGTGCTGTAACACATCCAATGACCTAATGTTTTAAATGTGTTGGGGTTTTTTGTTTGGGTTTTTTTCCCCCTGAGAAAGGTTGAATTCAAACATTTGGAATTTGAGGCATCGCTCGTCTTATTGACAGGCCTAAGAACGTGAGTGATGTGGGGATGGTAACAGCAGCCGTGCTTCCTTGCAGCTTGATCCAACAAAGTCACAAGGGTGTTGTTTTGTTGTTGTTGTTTTTGTTAAGTATTGATCTTAATGTTGCGCTTCATGTTCGGCTTCCATTGGGGAAAAGATGAGTAAAGAGTGCATTTAGTAAATCAAAAGATCTCCTTTTGAGCAAGGGTATCAGAATCCTTTTTTCTCGTTTTCCCTTTCTTTGTATTTTGAGTGTCATTTTGTTCAAATTATTGACACCGCCTTAGGGAAGGTAACGCCGAACCTTTAAACTGTTATTATCGTGTATACAAGAGCCGCTTTAAATCCTGAGTGTAGTTCATAATTCAAAGTGGTGTTTGTTCATCGTGGCTCCTTCTACACTTTACCATGTAGTGTGCATCCCCTTCACAGCACTTTTATAGTCATACTCACTTTTGGGCCTCAGCCTCTTCTCCCATAGGAGCCTATTATCCTTCTTAACATATGCAAAAGCTTGCTGGATTGTGCATCATACTCACTTGGGGACTTGACACACTCGTATTATGAGGCTCATAGTTTGTGCGGGCTGCTCAGCATTATTGTAGGGGGTGCTTCTCATTTAGAAAGCTCTCCTCTTTCTGAGGGCTTTCACAAAGAAAGTCATTATAAGTTTTGAGCGAACATGAAGGGTCATACATCAGAGAGAGGACATTATTATATCTTGGTATGAGTTTGAGCATCCTGTAAAATTCACAGTTTAATGACAAGATCGGAGACTGGATATATCTATTAATTTTTATTCATAGCTGCTGTTTATCCATTTTATCCAAGGGATGACCTTGCATTCTTTCTTTCTAGGGCTGAAAATTCTTTTTTGGGTATTTTATTCACCTACAGACCATTGCATTCTATTTCGGAGAAGCAAAATGTTGTAAATATTTTTTTTTTTAATGAGATTTGAGGACACAGAAAAACTAGCAGTTTTTCTCATCATCACATCTGTTCTAAAAACATACACTCAATAGAGATGGGGGGCACCTCAGCAACGCTTTGATTTCAGCTATGAAATTTTAATTTGAAAAAAGAAAGGAGGGAACATATTGCTTTCATTCAAATCTAACTTTGTTCCCTCAAACTGGAAGATTGGATTTTCTTAATTAAATTATCCCCCTTGTTCACATACTCAAGGGGGCCATTGGCTCAAGGCAGTGAGAAAAATGTGTCTGGGTTTTTGGATGCATGGCTGGCATAATGCTGGTTTGTGAAGAGAATGAAATGTTTTGTTCTGGTTGGACTCCTTTTTTCCATTCCATTTGGACTCCTTTTTTCTAACTGGCCGTCCCTGCTTTCTTCTGTGCTCCTCTGTGTTGTGCCAGCATCAGCCCTGAGCCTCTCACCGAGAGAACGCTTTGATGTGTCCCCACTGTGCCGCCGCCCCCCTGTGCCCTGATTGGTGGATAGCAGGCGGGGCTGGCGGGGCAATGTGGGAGTGGATGGGGGATGAAAGCGAACGGGGCAGCGAGGGGGCACCTGCACACAGAGCCTTGCCTGTGTGTCTGCTACATCTTCAACTGCTTCCCTTGACCGCAGTCTGAACTCCCGTGTCAGCGACCATCACACGGTCACTATGACCTCCCTTTCTCTCCCTCTCTCCGTCGCTCTCTCAATTTATTTCCCCTCTCTCTCGCTCCATATCCTCCTCTTTTCTTTTCCTCCCTTTTGTCCGTCTCTATATAAATGTGTTATGAGCAGAGTAGCAGATGACAGGTGAATCTTTCTGGGTGTGAAGTATTAAGCAGAATGTGAATCAAATGAAATTCCTTCTCTATTCAGACATTTATTTTACCAAAGCAGAAATAAAATCTTACTTAAGAAACCACGAGGTGTGGCTTTAATACTTCAGACTAGTCTTAATAAATGCCAGCTGGAGATTTTAATAAATGTGACAAAAATACATTTAAAAAAAAAGCTTCACTGCTAATCACTCAGTGTTAGGTGAATGAACAATGTCCAGTTACATCTGTCAACTCTAAAGCTGCTCCCTGATTCTCTGTTCTTTTGGAATTTGATTAACCATAAAACGGTGCATTATGACATTTCTATTTATGCCTATTAGAGCTGCCAGAAGGTCAAAGCAAAAGGACCCCCCCCCCCCCCCCCTTTTTTTTTTTCTTTTTTCTTTTTACTTTTATTGAGATGTCTCAGCAATAAGGGTACTGTTTCACCACAGCTGTATGCCAAGGCTGGTCAGTGAGAAACAATGAGCGTCTCTGTGCCATCACATTTCAGGCATTGCTGTATGTAAAAGAAAGGAAGTTATGGTTCATGGCTGAAACATGGTTAACGCTTATTAACGACAAAGCATGTTTACATATTGTTTTGCACGTACAGCATTATTAAAATACGATTTCATCACACAGCATGCGGGTGCTTTTATCAAGGTTGAATCTGCATTGAGAAACCGTGTTAGGTGATATAAAACTGCGCTGGTGTGTGGTTGGTTCCCCTTCAGTTCGTTCGTCTAAATGCTGCTGACATTACAACAATTAGTGCTTAGCTTTTATTAACTGTGGCGTTTTATAACCCAAGCTTTAAACTATACTCTCTTCATAACTGACTTCAGGTATGTGTCCACATGCATGGTGTAAAATGTTTTGTGTCCTGTCTTAAGGATGTAGCTGTTGATTCCTCTTCACTTGCAGGCCCAGTTGTGACCCTCTTCTCTTATGCCGCAGATGTATAGCCACGTCTGCGCTCTCAGGAAACACTATACGATTAAGATCTGTCCTCTTTTTAGAGCTGTTTGCTGTACATGGATCTTAGCTGACCCCGTGTAAATGTAGTTGTTGCAGAGGCCACCTGCTTATAAATGAGGGTCATGGTTCAGGTGCTAGAGGTCATATGAGTTGGCCCTCTCTGTGCATAAGGGCACCTTAGTGGCTGCCATCGCTTCGACCCCCAAATGCTGAACGTGCATTTGATTGTGTTAGGACCAATAACGTATGGAGCTCCAAGGGAACAGAGAGGTCACCTCTGGGCCCATTGAGATGTGAAAGGTGACAGGCACCAGGATCTAAGCCAATAGAACTCAAAGAGCATCTGTCAGATGTCCTGGACAGAAGTGTTTGCTCAGCAGATATACAGCTTTCTTTTAAAGAGACACTCTGTGGATGGAATATACTCTTTAATGCTACATAATACGTTGGAGTGTCTAAAAAAAATTATTTTCCTTTTTGTAAGGCTTTTTTTTTTTTTAAATAATAAAACTGAATCTTCTAATCAATCTCATATCGATTTTTAGCTCCTTTTTCACTCACCTAGAAGACTGAGAGAAATTCCATGGGATTGTTAAAGAAGTGTAAAATACTTTCAAGGCTGCCTATGCTTAAGAATTTCAGAGCAAAGCATCACAACGTACAGCACTTAGGCCAAATCCCAAAGGCCGTGACTGGCGCAGCATGTCCCACATTAGCTCAACCACAGCTCGCTGAAATGGACTCGCCTGAGTGGAATGAAACCCTTAAGGCACCATGCACACCACGCCAGCGGCTTTATCAGACAAAGATCAATGGACAGCAGCATTCACTCTGAGCACCCAAGCTGCAAGGACAAATACAGTAACTTGGGGGGCTGTGAGAGTCATTGATAGGCTTAGGCTGTGTGTGTGTATGTCTCACCCCCCTTTAATCAGGTTTCCCAACAGCAAACACTGGGCGTCAAGTGATGCGTTTCAGGCAGTGAGGCCTTTCAGGCAGGACAAAAGGTGGAAGAAGCTGTGGGACTCAGGGCCCAGCCCTCTCATTCGGTGAATGTCTCTCAGTTTTCCAGTGGCGCTCAAAAGGCCTTTGCCCTTCCAGCTGTAAAATTGGCAGACAGGGAGCCTCTAAAATCACCTACTACTGTGAGTTCACACAAAACTACAGCATTTACTTGGAAGGAGCTAACCAGGCTGCAGCACAGGCCAAATCAGACACTGGGGAGAGACTAAAAACAACACATTTTTGCACATTTTATGTAGAGCAGTGGTAAAAGAAAAGCGTACACATTAAGGTATGGGTTATCAGTTGTGCAACAAAATAAATGTTTTCGATTAAATATAACATATTACACCCACATTGTTATATTACTGAAAGAGTTCTTAGTTTACATCAATCTTATGACCATGTGGGAGAAAACAACTCAATATTTTATATATAAATATCTACATATCAAGCACTATCGACTGTTAATCTAAAAGAAATAGTAGTACATGCTTCTAAATGGCACTGAAAATCACACTTTTTTTATATTTTTAAGCAATTGTGTTTATGCTCTCTTTAATGGCTTATGCTCACTTTAATGCTCAAACATTGATTCTGCATGCTGATCCTCATGTTTGTCCCCCTATAAATTAGAGCGCTAAGTGAAAGAGCTGGAGGTCTGTGTTCATCATTATTGCATCACAAGCCGGTGAACTGAACAAGACGGGAGCCACAAGCCCCTCAGTAGAGAATATCATTTATTTATGAAGTGGCCCGTGACTTAAGAGGCTTGTGGATCTTATGAGGGATTTATAGTGCATAGCATCAAATGTTGATGTGCATTTAAACAAAGTAGCAGAGGTCACCATTACAGAGCTGGTTATAGTGGCTTCAGAAATCCTTCTAGGCTCTGTCTACTAGTAAGTAACACTAACTTTAAGCATAAAATCCAAACTTGAAGATGATTTTAAACTGATTGTTAAGAAGAAATTCCTTTCGATGTGCTAATGCTGAGATATTGTTCATTACCAGTTCTGATGCAAGTACAGTAATTACAGGGTCCAGATAACAACTATTTTCTGTACATAAACTAGAAATTGCCTCAAATATTATTTGGCAGTTTAACCGCTGTTAATGTCGAGTGACTTTTTTTAGCCTGTGTTGGCGACTGTGCTTCTGTCTACAGGAAACACATCACGTATGACTATGCAGACCTATTTCTTTCACATTTCAAAGAATCGTATTAGCTGAGCAACAACACTGCAAATGTTTGTTCACCTTTTTGCCATTTTTTTATAAAATATTAAACACAAACATACCGAAGTAGCTTTTGAACCTGATAAGATGAAGAGAAATAACAGAAGGTGTATGCTAATTATAATCATAGGTAGTCTTTGCCAACCTTTGCAAATTTCTGCAATTGGCTAACGACGAGGTTACGACATGGGCACCAGGACACTTTGAAGGGAGGCAGTAAAGGATATGTGCAGTTGACATAGCTCCCGTCAGTCGCTGTCTGGCCATGTTGTTTACATGATTCATAGGACTTGCTGCTCATCACGGCCTGTGGCACTCTGTCAGGAAAAGAGAGAAAGGATTGTAACTTTGGCCCTATTGTTTAACAGCTCACAAAGACGGAGGACACAGAAATTATTCTGAAGAGCAGGAGGGACACGGTGGAAAATGACCTTTAACTGCACTTCCTTAGCTGAATCTCATCCAATTAGAGCACTGTATATTTTCCCTAATAGCAGCTGATGAGGCAGGGCGTATGAGTGAGCACGCCCGACCGGCGTTGCTATGCAGCGAGATGGCTGCTTAGCACCAGAGGAGCGCTAGGGAATAAGTGAGCAGAGAGCTTTAATTTGATAGGGTTAGAATCCTGCAGGCTCCAGGGTCGTGGGTCACCAGGAGCTCGTCTCACACTGAATATGAAGAAATCAGAAGTAAATTGCTTACATCTGCTGCCAGTGGCTGTGAAGGCTGTGATTGGCTCCCAGAGGTGTGCACTATCTAACACAAGCAGTGGATGGGGGCCTTGGCGCAAAGAAGGCTTGTAATTGGAGTAATTCTGCATTAATAGATGTTAAAAATCCTCCAAGCAGCTGGTTTGAAAAGCAATGCCTTCATGAAATGCTGCAGGATCAGGAGAAGCATTTCTTCTTCTTCTGTTCTTTTTTTATTTTTTTTTAATTTTTTTTAATTTAAATCTTCTTTTTTAAATGTCTGCACTACAGTGCAAACCCCACAGCCATCTATAAGTGCTCTGGTTCCCCAATGAAGGCTGTGGCTGACAGGGGAGCAGATAAATAAGGTAAACAAAAGTGCCATGTGAAAATTACTATCCATCAACATTGTCCACAGACTGGAATGAAAGGAAATAGCATGTAATATTACTGTCAGTGAATAATACCATATCAGGTCAAAGCTTCAAAATGCCATATTGCGTTTTCCACTTTCCATCTATGGATTCTATACCAGCAAGCGGGTTGTTTGTCTTAAGTCTGTCATGTTTGCTGCTCAGATATTTCTCAGCTATTTCCATGCTTCAGATATTTTATTATAATTTTCTCTTGTCAGTGTGACACTGTCTAGTTGTTCATGTTACTCATCACAGTCCCTACTTTGGGACTGTGTCCAACAGAAAATGGGACAGGCTGTGAATTATCACAAATGCTCTGGCAAATGACACTTCATTGGAAGGTCTTTGTCACCAATTATGTGTCTATTAAGAAACAGTCAATCAGTCAATGTGCAAATAGCTAACCCTCCAAGGGCTCAGCTATTGACAGGATGCTGTCAATAGTCCATCTGATATGATTTAGCTGTGGAAGAACTGTGTGCTCACCATAGACGCTTGACAATCCTGCTGTATGTTTGGAGGCTAACATCTACTCTTGCTCGTTTATTGACCAACAATTATTTTAATGAGCCTTTTTAATGGAAATGTATTTATTCACAGAAAGGAAGCTGAGCCGCTTGCTGTGTGCGTTTGAACCTTTTGATTACAAGGTCTTTGGTACATCAAGCATAGGTCATTTCTTTTCTTAGCAAAATAAAAGTTTCCATTTCACAGCAAGAGCTACACATTTTTGAGTTGCGTAACGCAAATGAGCCACTCTTCTCTTGTCTTGTGGCCTCCAGCATATTAAGCAGCGGCTACATCTGACTTAACCAAAACGCAAATTGGATGTCTGGCAGACTAATTTGATTTCCCAAAAACCCTGAAACTGAAACCCTGTTAGTTACCTCAAATGATGGACACTAATATTGTGTTTTCAGCATGTAACTGCAGCTCGGCATGGTGTCCCATCCCAATCAAAACAGTTGCTTCCCAAATGTTATTACATTATGTTGCCATTTTCAGATAAATGACTGTAAAACGGCTCTGCATCACCATTGATGTCCGTGCACAAACACATTAGATTTACTGGCTTACTCTGGTTTCATAGAGTCTCACTGTCTCATTTTAGTAACTTATATACTTGAGATAATGTGCTACGAAACCATTACCACGAGTGAAAAAAACCCATCTCTTAACTACATACAGTACTAGCATGGAGGTAAACATTTTTTGATCATCTAAAGCTTGAATGCAAAATCCCAGAATCCCCCTTCCCCACAACAGTCAAGCTAAGTTAATTTTCAGTGTTTCAGTGGCATCATGCTGCTCTGAAAGCTGTCGCCCGACATGCAGAAATAAGAAGAAAACAGGCATTGCTGTTTCATATGGGTGCTGCGAGATGTTGACTGCTGCTTCCAGACTCTCTTCCTGTCAAACACTGCCTGGATTGTCAGTTAGAAAATTATAAAATGAATGACAATTCTGTGGCAATACCCAGTCAGCTGGTTGCAATAGTATTCACATTTAGACACAGCCTGATGGATAATCAAACATGAAGCGAAACACGGCCGCAGAGCACACGCTAATACACTCATGCCTCGCATAGTTATTCCTTGCCATACAATGCATTTGATTTGCCTCAGCTATTGCCATTAGGTAGATAAGTGCATCTTTTCAATTTCCCCCCAGGCACACTGGAGACTCTTTATGTTCAGGATAGATCAGACTGGCAGTGAGAGAGCTAAGGACCTGATAGTCCTCAACTATCCACCATAATTACCATGACAGACTCACTTAAGCATCTCCTCCATCTAGCACTGTTACCGGCACAGATCTCAGAATTCTTGTTGTGCATAATGGTCATAAACCTCCAGGAAAAAAAAGCGAGAGGTTATTGAATCTACAGCTTGGAGCTAATAAGAAAAAGTATCACAGGAACAGGTGGACTGCATATATTCCATCGGGGTGTTGTTTAAAGACTGACAGGGATCAGATTAATTAGTTACAGATTGTATAAGGAGTCAAGCATGTTGTCTTTTTTTTTCACTTGCTGCTAGCACATAAGCAGATTTTAGAAATGTCACCAGCTGAGAAACTAACTTGAAAATAAACCCATTAGCAAAATCACCATTCTTAGGAGAATTTCAAAAAATTATCTTTGCTCATCTTTATTTTTAAATCCAATTTTCCTCATCAAGAAGAAGATTCAAATGGTGTGATTGCTTTGATTTCCCCCTCTCTCTCTCCCATGCTCCTTTTTTTTGGCACATTTGAATAATAATTCCTTGTTTCTGATTCTGATTTGTGAGGAGGGCAGAATAAACAGATAATCATTAAAAGCAGAGTAGTCTTCTGCTCATAAATCAGTTGTGGGTATTCCAGCTGAGGTAGCTCAATAAGATTCCCTTAAACATTGGCCCATGGTAATGGGAATATCTGAGGGTCAATCGGGGTTAGGCAGTCTTCCTCAACAGGAAATGAGCTTTTGGTGGGCTGTGTTCCCAAGGTAATGAGCAATGTGTATGTGTTTAATCTTAGCTAATATTGTTATAATAACTGGATAAATTATTAAAAACAATCAAATGGTAACATTCTAAAGACCACCAGTAGAATTTGATTTTGTTGGGTTAATATACTGCTTTTAACGGTGCGGTGGAGCTTGGTTTTAAGGCATTTTAACTGTCTAAGTTCCTTTTTTAAGTGTGAATTTGATAAACCTTGGACTTGTTGGGATAGACGATGACACTAGCTGTAAACTACATTTTATGTGGTCAAACTGCCCCTAGCAGAAGTCCTCTTTATCTTCATGTATGCATCCTCTTTAACTCTTTGCACATAGTGCAATCATTTCGCTCCCACCAGTGAGCCAACGAATTTTGGTTCCTTTCATCTCCTGTAAAGTCATTATTGCCTCGAATCTGCAGTAGTGATGGGTGCATGAAATTCATCTCCTGATATGCAAATGGATTTCATGAATGCTCCATATTGTATAACCACATGCATCTGGCATGATTGGGCAATGTGGGACAAATAGCCCTTAGCCAAGGCATTTTCCTACTCAGCAAAAGCTAATGTTAAGGTTGGACTCATGTTCACAATTACCATGATAAAGGTGAGCAGGCAGGGGAAGAATAAATTGTGGAAAGAGAAACTCCTGTGCCCTATACGAACACAATACATACTTAGTCCTGAAATCACAGAACAAATGCATCAAATAAATACTTTATTCATGTGGAGCTAATTTCACCCCTCCATTTTGATCACGTCATTCCCCCTGGAAAATTGCAATTAAGTTTGGAGAGATAAAACATGCCAACTACTCTGCATTTCAAGGCTTGATTGGCCTATCAGCTAGTCAGTATGCTGCCATGGTTTTCATCACTGTTAATTGATCCTTTCTTTAATTAATCTGGAAAGGAAAGCCCATATCTCTATCCTGTCTGATCGTCCCCTCTGTCTGTCATAACACAATAAAGGCCCTATCCTACTGCTAGTAACTCTGCCTTAGCTTCTCCCTCTGGCTCTCGGCCAAATGGACTATTTATGGTGCACCTATCTAACGACAAGCCTGCTGTATGGAGTTCAATGGCTGGGTTCATTAACAGTGCTTTACCCGGCTACGTCTAATTTGCATGCAGTGACACCTTGCTTTTAATATAGATGTGAAGGTTAGTGGTAGGCCACGCCACTTTCTCAACTACCAATAGCCTAAATGTTGTTCTTCCATCTCCTCGTACCCCCACTGTGGCTAACACAGCCACATTTTCCTTCTCATTCAATTATACTCTAATCTTTTCTTGGCATGCTTTGTTCCTTTGCTTGCGTTTGTCACATATGTTACCATGCATTATGTTAGCATAGCCAACTGTCAGATCAAATTAAAATGTAGACATTGGTTTTTTTGTTGTTGTTTTTTATTTCAGCAAAGTGTTTAATAATCACAACATTATCCTATAATTTGAAATAATACAGGTAAGATCAAATATTACTTTATTTTTTTTAAATCTGTGTTTTAAAGTCATGCTACAAACTTGCCTAAGAGGTCTTTGTTTGGGGTGCATGGGTGTGATCTTCATTCAGGAGGATACCTCAAGACTTTTTGGAAAAAATGTACTTTCTTTGTCCAAAGTCTTTGCCCTCTCTTTTGTGTATTTTAACAGTTGGCCTGTGATTCTGACAGCTCTACCTGCTGTAATGGGTGCCTCTAGGAAGTGTGAAACAAGGTCTTAACACTTGGCTTTTCACTATGAATGTGTGGTTCTTTCTGTGCTCACAGTTAAAGTTACAATTGGACCATAAAGCGTTTTTCCCCAACAGACTGTAAAGAAATGGATGGGAGGCAGCTGAGAAATGAACATGTGAGTATCTGTTTCTGTCTAATTAAATCCACAGAACAGCCTCAAGCCTTCCTCTGCCAAGACTGGATTCAAACAACTTGAGGATACTGTAGCTGCCTTCTGTGGTAGCACACTGCCACCTATTGTTCGAGGGACTCCTCTCTGCCTCTGAAACCTTTGTCTGGCTCCTCTCTTGATTGCTGAAAAGACAAGTTAGGTGGTAACAGATAACTGATGATAGTGACATCAGTCATCTGCCAGCATAAAACACTCTTTTAAGATCACATATCTCTTTTGAAGGCTTCTTTATTACTATTTGTACAACACATAGACTACCTCTAATGGCACAAATCATCAGAGCAGGAGAGTAATGCAACCCCAGCTCTTATGTGTTATCATTGTGAAATGTGTTTTCTTAGTGTGGGATTCTGCAGAGGCCCATTTGTTGTTGTTGCTCTCGAGAACAAAGCAAAAGAAGAAGTGGCAGCTGGAGGAGCAATTTTTGTCCATCAAGGGCTATTGAGAGTTCAATTATTTATCTTGTGAAGTGTTCCAAGGATGTGGTCAGCTCATCAGGGTTATAATGCACGGAGTGAGAGGACATGTGCATGGAGCATAGGGAGAAGGATGTTGTTGTAGTCTGAAAAAAGTCAGCTAAAGCTTGTTTCCAGATACCAGCACTCCCACGCTCTCCGCAGCTAATGAGGAAGTCTTTAGAAATGGACATTGTTCGTATCTCCTCTGGTGAGGAGGACAAAACACTTCATGTCAAACACCTGACAAACTTAACCTGACAATAACCAGCGGGGACTGCAAAGAATTAATTCATTTGTTGTTTAATAATATTTCTTTACTGAAGTGCACAAAGTAAAACGCCATGTCAAACTATCTGGTTGCACACTGTTGAGACTCTGGAGGTCCCAGTGACATTCAAAATGAAAGAGAAATATGTTGCCCAAACAGGATTATGAGATCAAAGAGGGACTATGTTTGCGAGTTCTCCATGCGAAAAGCAGAAGAAGATTTTAGTATTAAAAATAGAAACTATTTATATTTAAAATATCTTTATTAAGTATCACTCAGCTGCCAGTGATGGGAAGTCTTTTAATTTCTAAACTGGATCTATAGAGAGACCTCTATTTTCTTTACAGTTCCCACCAGTGTACCAAGTGTGTTATTCAAATATAAACAGTGGATATGAAATATATATGACAATTAAACCACATGTAACATTTTTCTAGTCTTATCAACCACTATATGTCATGTTTACCCGCACATTCCTGGAGGAATTTCACTATCAAAGACACACCAGTGACACACATGAGGACAGTTTTAGGGGTTTGGTATGTTCCCCGAGGATACATATGGACTGGAAGAGCTCAAGATCCAATCAGAATCTTCTGGTTAGTGGAAGACCAGCTCTAATTCTTGAACCATATTGTATGCATTACTATACAACAGGAAAATAAGCATATTTCATTGAACTGTCTTGCATAATTTTCTAGTTTTGACAAAACTTTGGCTGGACAATGAAGATAGAGCACAGCAGGAAAAAAATCCTGCTAGCAGCCCCTTACGGGCCATCTGCCTGACGCATTACTATAGGAGACAATAGTGTTTTAAAACCAGCCAACAAATATTTCCATTCACTGGAAAGCAGGGCTTTGGTCCTGCTTAACCCAAGGTAAGCAGAGTGGCAGGGGAAGTGCTGTACTGATTAGAGGAAAATTTATCATCTGCATTTTAAGCCAAGAAGCCTTGGGCCATAATTTTTCTAGCAAGGATACATAACAACTGTTAATGCAGAGCATGGCAGCAGAAAATGCATTACATACATAAACAACATGAAAGTCCCAGATGACATCATGGATTGTTTTTGGGTCCATATTCCTGCATAGCAGGTAGAAAATATGTAGTATGCACTATAGAAATATCTACAATATTTAAATACAGAACACAGCAGATCTTCAGAATATTGGGATCTTTTTTGACCATTTTTGTGAAATATCAGAGATTAAGTGGTAACTTAAAAAAAATCTGAATGTAACTTGAATACATTTGAATGAAGACAACGCAGAAGTGTGATCCAGTCAATCTCAAGCAGCTGTTAAAACTGTGCCTGAAGAGAGATCCATCACCAGTTTATTCAAAAAAATGAGCCGCTTTCAGAATTCCTGCTAATGTCCATCCATTTCTCCTAGTCAAATGGACTCTGGAGAAGTGACTGATTTTACACCGAACTCAATAATCCACAGCCTGTGCAGTGCAAGCAGTGGAGTTCCACTGTGCGCATGTTAACACCATTAAATCACCTCAAATGTCTGCATGATTCAATTTTTTTCACAGTGTCCGACAACTGAATTGAATTTCTCCAAAGTGGCTGTCCATTTCCTGCCTGTGTGACGAGTGGCTATCGTTGCCAGGGATTTCAGAACCATTCTCCCATTTGCTTAACTTCCAGATCACATTTTGAGCAAAGTGCGCAGCTACCCATTTTCCAAAAATAAAAATGAACTGGAAAAAAAAAAAGTTAAATGAGAATGAGACAAACATACAGTTTGTAGAAAGTGATTTTATATTCGGTGAGGTTTTGTTTCTTTTATTTCTAATCAACTGCATGTGGTTATGTGACAGAGATAGGGTTCTTTCTTTGTTTTTGTGCGTGTGTGTGTGTAAAGCTGTATCCACAAAAAAACCATATTCACTGTCTAAATTTTGGAATTGCAGCCAGATGAGGCCCTGGCCTTGTACAAGCCTGTCACTGGCACTCTATAGCACAGCGGCTCTTAGTGGCCGTGACTCCATGACCTGCTTTCCCGTTCATCATGAATAGCTGCTGGCACCTCTCTCCAGCCTGTCTACTAGATGAGGAGCAAGTTTAAAGAGATACACCATTTTTTCAGTACCATTACATTTTTGCCTTGATTATGTTATTATACTATATGCTGTGTCCACACGGTTCTGCACAGTTTGACAATGCCCTCCGGGTCAGGTATAAGAATAACAAAAAGTAGTCTCCTTCTGTGTTCCTCAAGACTGTTTGTACTACTCTCCATGCAAATGCTCAGCTGCAAGAAGCGCAGAGAAAGTTCAGAAGCATCGTTGAGCATTTACGAAGAACTGACTCAGTTTGGCGTTCTCTGTTAATGGATAAAACCTCTGAAAACAAAAGACATCGTTTATTTCCAATTGGGTTTATGAAGGCTCAAAACTTTCTCGCCAAAGATTTGAATTCTGCTATAACAGTTTTCCCTTAAAAATATGAGACGTCTAATCAACTCTAAGACAAAAAACCATTTCTTTGTGAGTGCAGCTGTAGATGGGCTGAGGAAGACAATGTTCACGTGGGCTGGGGAACACTGATTCCCTCTGACAGACTGGGCCTGTTTGCTACCTGCTTAGTCCCCAGCATTTTAAAACGGTGTTTGGAATAAACGGACTAAAGGGAATAGAGTACCTAAGAGCTCAAGAAATTGAGAGCTCCACAGGCTTGATTGGCAGGTCTTGTCAGCGAGTCTCTTCCAGTAAGAGGCACCTGCCTCTGCTCTAGTGGGATCCCTGCCTCCAAAGTGAAGCGCAAAGGCATTGTCTTAATTATTCCCCAACCCCACGCCCCCACACCAGCGCATCTCAACAAGAAGGAGGGAAAAAAAACACAATTAACGGTAAGCATTTAGGGGAGAGAGATTATTTACTGGGGCCCATCCAGTGGAGGCAGACGCTCAGTGGTCCTGAGAGACAAACATGTCCATCAGCCTGGGGAAGCCTTGCAATCCAATTAAAGTAGAAGTCTTTCAGGCGGTCAGTGCTAGCTGATGGTGTTCATCATCCACCGGTGACATTGCTTGAATAATTTCTCATTTTAGTCCCTTACTAGCAAAACATTTCTTTTTTGGAATAATAACTGCAAAATATTCAACAACATGAGATGTTTGTATGAAGAACAGAAGACCAACCCGCAGCAGAGAAACACAGAAATCACGCTTGCTTATTCATAAAGTGTTGTTCAAGTAGTGATCTTTGGAGCCCAACACAATGGAGTCAATAGGAAGATCATTAGCCATCTATATGGAAAAATTTATAAGTGTTAGTGGATTGAACAAGGGAATTCTTATGGAGACAACAATAGGAATGCAAGCATGTGACGGCAGGAAGATTCCTGTGTGCACTATGTGGACTTTACTACAGTCGCCCAGGCTGAGGAAAAAAAGGAAAGGAGGAAAAAAAGATTGCTGCAATTCAAAGAGCATGACTTTACTTGGAGAGGCAAACCAAATGAGAGTCTGGGCCTTGGGTCCGTGGGTCAGCTAGCAGGTGGGAATGAGGTGAACCAGAGCGGGGGGAAAAACAGGATGGCAGAGTGGGGACGTCACATCTGGGCTGAATTAGGAAAGTAATACGGCGGGCCCAGGAAAGTGTTTGAGGATCTGGCAGATCTCCTTTCCCTAAGAACAGCAGGTTAGTATGTCAGCAGGGAGTCCAGATGAGAACGATTAGAGGTGGCCTTTGAGGAGCAGGTGCCTCTTCTACCTCTGCTGCTTAGCACTGAATGCACGGTCATTAATCTTACATTGTCATAAGGCATTTAAGCAGATGATACTTTATGAGCTTGTCAAATTCCGCCTTGTATGTGGTTTGTTTTAAATGCATAATTTCTTATGCATGGACCATTATGGAGCAGCACTCGGTTACATTCAACAAGCACTGGAATTAAAGCTAGAATCTTCTGCTGCAGTGTAATGGAAGAAAGAAGAAAACAGAGCATCTTAATCATTGTAAGTGGATTACCTCACCTAACATTACATCATAGCTGATTTGGTGAACAAATTATTTGACAATATCGCAATTTAAAATCAAGTGGCTTGCAGCTTCACTACTGCATGACCAGTTGCTGCCAACTGCTGTATTAAAATGGAGATACAGCCACTGGCAAAATCCTGTAAGAAGCCAAGAGTAACAACAGTGTCTCCTTAATAGTCTCATAATTTCCCCTATGGCTCTATCATGCTCACTGTCTCACTCTGCTCCGCCACCCCGCCTTGCTTTGTATACCAGGGACAGACACATTTGAGAATTGATTCAGCGCTACATTAAGTAATCTAGTAATCATTTACAGCAATAGTTTTGGGGTTTTCTTTGAGAAACAGAAGCATATTAAACAGGCATTGGTGTCACTACGAGGAGAATGGAGCGGTTTCCGTGCAATGTGAGTGCTATCTGACTCGGACGGCCCGCGTTGGGGTTTTTGCTCTCCTTTACGACCTCAAGCTGTACAGTGAAGTGGAAGAGCATCTTTTTCATGGTACAATTTCCACCCCATTTCTTTGCATTTCATTGTTATCCCTATCTCCAAAACAATTCAGTCATGCGGCTCTATGCAAAAGAGCAAAGCATGCATCTGCTCACAGAACAAGTGGAAAGAGAGCAGCTGTGGACACAGACCGCAGCATGAGAACTACAGTGTAGCTGTGTTTGTCAACATGAAAGGCTCGAGACCAAAAAAAAACCCCCAACCTGTTTTACAGTTTTACATCAGCAGAGAAACATTTTGTTATTCGTTTTATGATTGTGGGCATTTTTGGTACATTCAGGCTCGCTTGAGCATTGAGATGGTGATGTAAGTAGTGATGCTGGGGAGCCGGATTAGCAGGTTGTCATACTTTGCCGTTTTTGTTAGTTTTTGTTTAAAAGGGATTTCAAAACGCGGCTTTCTGTAGTGCTCATGAAACCTGAAGTGCTTTAATAGGAGTTCTGTGGTCTGTAGCTGTGAGCGATCTGAAACATGGACAAAGACGGGGAGATGGAAGAGAAATCTAAGCCAGAGGCAGTCTAGTTTGAACAGCTATACAGACTCGCCTCAAGTGCACCGGGCAGATTTTGGGGTGTAAAAGAATGAAAGCGGTAATTCTCACCTGGCGCTGGTTTTTGTTATAGAAACAAAAAGGTTGCTTTTTTTTTCTTTGCAGAAAATTTAAGAAAGTTTTTGTTATTCTACTGGAAGCACTTGTTAGCAAAATCGAACAATAACAATGAACAATTATGAATGAACAGTACTTTCAACTGTAATTGAAATTGTGTAATGCCCTTCAAAATGACAATTCCAGTTGTTGTTGTTCAGGACATTTTTAAAGGAAGAAAAACAAATTTTTGAAAACCACTTTTTCATCCGCTTCAACTAGTGCCTGAGTGAAGTGCTGTCTTCTCCCCTCGCATAGGTTTCAGATGGAGGTGTGGGTGGTTGCAGATCAGTAATGATTTACAAATAATAAGTGGTGGAATGAACAAATCAATAAATCAGTAGATCTCTGGATATTTGTGAGGCAACCTTATTTTTTATATTTATCTGGGTCTTTTATTTGTTTTCAGCTCTCCAAGGCAGGAGCAGGAATCCCAAATTATCCAGGGGGTTAGGGGGCGCAGTGCCCCTGAGCCCCGAGCCCCATAGCAGAGGTAACGTATTCAATGGCCTGGGGCGAGTGGAGGAGAGGAGCGGCCCTGCTGCATACTGATGGCAGGGAGAGAAGCCAGTAATTGGAGCTGCAGAGGAGAGGGGAGAGGGGGGCAAGCACTGGGAGATGATGGCTTTGTTTTCTCTCTTCCTGTCTGTGCTGCTCAAACTCCTCCTCCCAGGCCTCGCTCTCCCTCACACTCACTAAGTAGAGATATGGAGAAATTGAATAGAGATACTTGCTAATTGGTCTCTTGCTGCTTGCTTAAAGGACCATAGACATTCTTTTTCATTTGCCTATTGAAACTAATAAACTACATCTGTCCGTGTGTGTCTCTGTGTGTGCGCCTGCGTATGTGCGTGCGTGTGTGCAGTTATTCAAGGATTACATGAAGCGCTGTGTTGTTCTAACAGGGAGGAAAAGAGGAAAATGTGAGGCATTGCTAATACAGTAGATTTAAAAATGGTTGTTATTGTTATTAAGACTGAAAGGAGAAGCCGTGCTCACTAAAATGAAAAAGAAATCTCAGACTAACCTATTTGTAATACCCTATCAAAGCTTGACGAGTTCATTTACTGCTTTATTTCACTCCACTGCCGTAGAACATATGCACTGCGTTCATGAAAGCCAATTTAAACCCTGTGCTGCCTGATATGATGTAAATTGGTAAATACTATCCTAATCAGAGCACATCACAGTTAATTAAGAAAATTACTTTGACAAACGGTTTGAGACTGGTGTAGGAGCTCAAGCCAATCAGGCTCATTCCTTATGGTGGTGCTCCCTCATGTGGGTAGGGAACGGTGAGAGTGCTGTTACATACATTGTCGAACATCGCTATCAAATCGGCCAGGAGAAAAGCGGATGCTTTTGGCGAAGTAAGTCCCACAGCACCGTCTGTTGACATTGTGAAGTGGTATGATATATGCAGGCAAATTAACTAAAAAAGAAATAATAATTTTTAAAAAATGGAGAAGAAGTTTGTTGTGGCGACATGTTCGAGTCAGCCCTGCTGGCCAGTTGGCCCTTAAACAGGTTGAAGTCCACAGGTCACAAGAAGGACACAAGCAAAGTGAAGCTCTCATTTCCTGTCAAAAGCAGCGCAGACAGATTCTTTCCAAGGCATCAGTCGCAGGCTAATTGGGCCCCGGTGGGTGACACTGCAGCATCATAAATAAAACAAACACAGTTGTGGTGTTTCTGCCACTGGACTCTTTAAACCTTCATCACAGAATAAGCGGTTCTGATGAAACACCCAGCCTAATTACTCTGGTACAGAGCTGTTATCTTTTCTGCCTCGTGTAATTGATCCTCTTTTTTTTTTTTTTTTTTTTCCTGAATGCATTTATGTTTTTAATCAGAAATGAGAGCATGCATTGCCTGAGAGCTTGAAGACCTTGTAGGAGCCGATAATTAGCTGCTGTGGTTAATGGGCCTAACTGTGCTTGTGTGCTACATGACTCTACGGTGTCATAATGTGGCAGAGCTCAGAGGAGACAGTGCTCAGGGGTGATGCACGTGTGATTAGTTTCCTCACTTCACCAAAGCCCTTTTCACACCTTCACTTTGCAGTCAGAACCACGAACCTCTGGTGTAGAAAATTACATATCTTTAACTGCACTCACTAATCAAATGTGCTCTCTGTGAACCTCTGACTGATCCATGACCAGTGTTGGGTTTTAATAGTTTTTTTTGTTCTCTGAAAAAAGGACTAAAATACTGAAACACACAAGTCTTGTACTTTCAAAGTGTTACGACTCAGCACAGCAGAATGTAATGTGCTCCCTTTAATATGTGTGTTGCGTTCATGTGTTTGTATAGCAGCATGTGTGCTAATTTAGATAAATATACAGCTTGCCCTGGGCCATGAATTAGAAAGCAGGCTAATATTGATATACTTTGAATCTCTTGCTTCTTTTAAATTCACAATGAATCAAAATACATCAGCTGCCCACCTGGCATATTGTGTGTTCTTCATTCTGCTCGGTGTCCTGATGATTTCACTTTGTTATTCAGCCAGTGGCTCCTTCCTTGGGACCATATATTCATATTCATTCTGAACCTATAGAATGTGTCAAATAGAGGTGTCCTAATTGTGTCCTTGATGAAAGGCTATTAATATTGAACATTTTCACATTCACCCGTGTGCCAGTGCTGAGGAAATGTGTTTTTCCCCCTGTTTTTTTTTCTTTCTCCAAGACAAAAAAGCAGATCTGTTCATATCTCTAATGATACCTGATTCCCCAGGGGTTAGCGGCGAGACTAGCGGTGGCTTGAGCAGATTCATCAAACAAAATATGGTGCTCTTTCCTCAGGAGGCTGAGAGTCACATTGCGTTATATCACTGTTAATTAGAATGAAATATGCAGTTCAATTATTCTTTGTATTGTTTCCTGACGCGCGGGCTTGTGCTAACTATAGAGCACTGATGTAACACCAAATGTTAGAAAGCTTAACACTTATTTCCGCTCATTTTTTTTCTTTTAACAAAACTGCAGTGCTGCTTTTTTTTTTTCTCACACACACACTTCCATTCCATTTTTCAGCATAACAAAGTGACCCCATAACTATTCCAAACAGTGACTGTAAAACCAAAGCGTTTATTGTGTGAAAATTCTTGTAGCTCTTCTAAGCAGTGCTGTCATGATACTGGCAGCAACTGGCCTGATCGGCTGGGTAGCCGGGTGGCTCACTTGACATTGTTTTTTGAAGCAGGCACTGGCTGTCCTGTGACCAGTGTCAGTATAGCACAACCTCTGATCCAGGAACAGCAACTGTCAGGCCCGCACCTGTACGGCACTGAGACCTTGTGTCCCCCTCCACGTCCACAACGCAAGGTTGTGCTTAGACATGCTTTGCATCTCATCGGCACTCATTGGCCCAAGCAATGCTCTCGAGACTGCCCATGATCCCAGCTGTTGTCTTCATTTTAATGCACTCTGAATAATATTAAAGCAGAATCAGTTGAATTTATTAATGCAGCTCGCCCCTTGGAGAGATGCTTTTAAAGGCCAATGATTTAATTTCAGCTCTTAAAGGCCATCTTCAGTTCTTGATGCTATAAAGAATTATGGCTTTTGCCATCTCTTAACACCAGCGTGTACTGTGGGCCACAAAATGAATTATTAGTAAACTGGAGCTAGTGCAAACAGCTGCTATTAGCGACCATTTTTCTCTCTGTTGTTATCTCACTTACATTGCCGCCCGTATTCCCAGAGACGACATCAGTCCTGGTTACTATAATTTATGTCTTTCATCAGGAGAGACTAAAGAAATGTGCCAGCTAGTTAAGGCGCAATCTGGAGGAAAACAGCTCAAGGTGGCTACAGCATCATTTTAAAAACTCCCAATGCAGTCTCATGTAGACGTGTTAATATACACTGGGCTAAACAGTCGCTAACTGTATTAACATCAGTATGTTCTGCGTTGTGTTTGACAACTGAGCTGATGCACAACAGGTCATGTTTCATTTGGTGCATTGGTGTGTTCTGTTTAGAGGCAAATCGTAACCTCTGCCGTAATAATTTAGGCCATTTGGGAATTGCAGAGCAGCCAGTGATCTCCAGTGATGACCTGCTTCTCCGGTGGTACAAAGAGACCAAATAACACATACACAAGCGCCTTAACACATGTAAGTCAACGGATAGCGGTGCTTTTGTTGGTTTTTCCTCCCGTGCGCATTATGTCTGTCAGAGGGGAGGTCAGAGAACCTTAACAGCATTGTAACAGTAACAATTACTAAGGATTTGTTGAGAACACTGGCTTATTTAAATGAGTTTTGTGTTCTGTTTTGTTTTTTTCCTCTATGCATCTCCTTGTAAAGCAACACAGAACTGCGACAAAGGGTGCAGTGTTCGCTCTCCCTCTCTGCACTTGGTAGTTTGACGCCCGCTCCAGGGCTGAACATCAGAAGAGCGGCTGCTGAAAAAACAGGTTGTATGGGTCCTTGCACACAGCCTGCCTGTGGTGCTGCCTGAAGGACTGCCATGGAAACAAGGAGTGTGACAGGCTCTGGGGGGATCCGCCACAGCTGCAGGCACTTCCTTTTTGACAGCCTGATGAAGACATCACTGCCACACCATGCACAACAACAACTACTACTGGAGAAAGAATATGATCAGACAATGTTAACTGCTGTGTGGCTGAAATGTTCATTAGCAGGCTTGTAAAACATCCAGGGATTTTCCCCACCGCATTCAGGGACCATATTGCACAGTGACTTCCTCTGCAAATATCTGCAACTGTCCCAGGAGAAAATATACTGATAAATAATTCCTTAAATATGATTACAACACTTTGAAGAGGGGCTTAGGTGTGTTTGTGTGTGCGTGCCATATGTGCATATAAGTAGAGAGCATGAGTGCGCACCGGTGCATGCAAAGTAGAATCAACAATTGTTGAATCCCTGTCAGACTGTTCGGTATGATCCACTGAATATGAATGATACGGGGTACATCCAAGTCCACAACCTCAGTGCCACAGATTCAAAGATTTGACAGCTTGGAGGCAGGCAACCATAGTCCCTTAGGACCTCTCGTAACTGGAAGAATTTATCTTTATAATAATATATATGTCAAATGACACATCATTTCAACTAAGTGCTATTAACCAAAGCGATGACTTTAGATAAACTGTGTTGTTTTTGGCCCCGTATATGTCACATTCTTATTTTCACTTGTTCTGTCAGATATTTAGATGAAATCCGGTTGTTTGCTGTAATGTCTCTTAAAAGTACCCTGGGAGTGTCGCTTAATTGGTTTCACCTCTTGGGGACGTTTCATCGGGTTTTGCATTGGATCTGCTTGTAACCCCCCCTTACACACCTCCCCGCGATGCCCTCCTCTCAGCACAGCCAAAACCAGCTCCCCCCCCCAAGCCCCAGTGGAGCCAAGAATGTAGGAGGGTTTCAGCCAGTGTGTGGGATTTAGCTCGTCAGAAGCTCAGGGTCACCTCCACACCCTCTCACTTTGAAATGGACCCCTGGTGGCAGCTCCTGGGAGAGCCCAGTGATGTCTCTATCAGCCTGTCAAAAGAGATAGCCCGGGGCTCCACCAGGTCCCCCTGAGCCAATCAAACTCTTCACAAAGCACAGATGGATGCTCTTTCACCAGCGTGCTACTCCTGAGGAGGAGGAGGGGTGGGTGGGAGGGAGGGAGGGGACCCGGCCGTGATGCTCAGTCCCCCAATTGGTTGGAACAAACTTCCATTGCTGGAGTCCACTCCTCAGTTCAGCTCAACTTCAATTATAACTATATATTGTATTGTATATTGTGAAAGAGAGTATCTGCCATTTATCTAGTGGGCAAAGAAGGAAATACTACTATTTCTAGTTTTAATTTCCTCTTATGTACTCTCATATATTCTACAGGATGCAATTATTTTGAAGAACAGTTCTTTAGTCACTTTGTGAAACATTTATGTGAGCAACATAAATAAGAAGAAATACTGTTTTGCACAATCAAAAATGATCAAAGATGCCAATCGATCATTTTGCGTATTTAAAATTAATATGCGCGGGAACACTGAGAGATGATACGCTATATCCCTTGACTTTGAAAAACTGTTGCGGGAATACAGATGGAAAAACAGAGTACGTGTGTGTGTGTGTGTGTATATGTGTGTGTACGTGTGCAACCATTAGATAGGCCAGGTGATTTTAGTGGAAATATAAAGCACTAAGTGCCGGGGATGGAGAGAGTACTCTCTGTGAGATGAGCTCTTTCTCTCTCATCTGGACCCTGTTATTGTGAGAAGGCAACAAAGCAATACATTAGGAAGCACACTGGAGCCACACAGCTTTGATGTGAGCTTGGTAACCAAGGCGCAGCAGTGGCCGGTGTGTGAGCGCCGTTTCAATGGCTGTGTTGTGTAATCAGATGTGTTTACTGTGTATTCAAGTAAAGAAGTGGTGTAATCCATGCTCACAAGAGTGCAGTTATTGAAAAAAAAACAAGAACTCAAACTGATCAAGATTCTTTATTCAGGATTCTTGCAGATTCTCCATTTGATGATGCAGACACGATGCTAGGAGGTAAAACTTGCACGTGAATTTAACAGGAAACACAAAAACTTTACTTAAGCCAAGCAAGTTGGAAATAATACATTTCATGACTATATTTGTTTCTGAGATAAAATTAGGAGTGCTTGTAGGATTACGTTAAATAAAGCAAATCTATACCACAAAAAAGATAAATTCAGTACTCTGTCCTTAATATTTTAAATATAAACAAAAAATATTATTTCACCACAGTTATTTAAAATATATGTGACCTTTAGTTAAATGAACATATAAAGAAAAAAAGAACATTGCAGTGGTTTGTTAAGTTTGTATTTTCTTTTCTTTAAGGCAAATTTCTCAGTTTTACCAAAGTCGAAAAAAAGCCCCAGATGCTTTTCATTCCTTTCTAAATTATATCCAAAGATGAAGGCTGAGCCTCGCAATGCTCTTTTTTCTTTACCTCCAAGCTTGTGATTGACAGCGCCATGTGCTGCCCTCCTAGCGGCTGCAGTTCACAGCCCCTGTCAGGGGGGTGGCAAACACACAAGCCAGAGAGCGGCTAGCTGCCCCTCAGCAGCAGGGAGCAGAGTTAGGGTGGTATGATGGGGTGCACGGGGTCAGGGGCTCTGCTGGCACTGGAGCATTGTTGTCAGGTGGATTGCATCATGCCACATTTAGAAAGAGACCAGCCTTTCATCCAGCGTGTCCGCGGAGCTTACTTTTTCTTCCGCGCCTGGTTCTGGCTGGTGGGCGCTCTCAGCACACTGTACTGCACCTGTAAAAACAAACAGGAGTTTGGTCAGAGGCAGGTAATCCGAGCTCAGTGGAGCGCACGGTAATGGCTCCCCTGAGGAGAGCTGGTGCAGGGGAAAGCGAGGCAGGCTCGCCTGTAATGAATCATTTTTTAAACACAGGAGCAGAGGGGATTAATCACAGGGAGGAAGGATTTGAAGAGTCAAGGGTTCTGTACCAGTGAACGCCCCCCTCATTCTGCACCACAATCGCAATATTAGAAACAGACATCAACTGCTGAGATGACCTGCCAGCCAGGCCAGTGAGGGAGTTGCGAGCTGCATAATCACTCAGTGTAAGTTATGTCCCCTAAAGAAAACTTTGTAAGTGTTTAGTGTTGTTTAAGCTGAGCGCTACCAACACAAGTTGATGTATAAGTTTCTTTATGACTTTGCAAACCTCTGAGTGACTTTAATTTCTCCGGGCTAAAACTGGACCTGAAATGTGATATTTGAACTTAAGACCTTGTTCTTTCTCCTGGCTACATATGTAGTGTTAAACTCAAGGAACTCAACTCATGTTACACACTTTCTCATCCATAAATTCCCGCATGTGCTTGCGAAATATGAATCGGGTTTATTCGGACGCTAATTTTTGTCTTTTTTAAAATTACCACCAAAATTCCCATCATATGCCAAAGAGGGCCGATCATAGGGTAAGCTGAAAAGACAAGTTGGAATTTGAAAACTTGCTTTGAAGCTTGCTCGCTGAGCTCAAACAATACGGTGAATCTGTTGAATAAAGGTAAGAACTCTATGCTAATTAGCTGCTCTCCATTATTAGAATGGGAGATGGAATGTGGGAACAAAGTGACTGCCTCCTGCATCAGAACATGAAACTGTCCTCAGAACTGACAGATGCTTCTTATTTCAAGACAGACACTGTGTTGTCAGAAGTCCCCGTTTGAGGCGGACTTTGTAGATGTGCACAAGCACTAATTGCCAAGTCACATTTGCAAGAAAGACAGGAGTCAATTTTCCTCCTTTGTGGTCTTCTGTGTCCACACCTATCTGAGGATTGAAGTTCTAAGTCAACAAAAAAAACAATATGTGGTTTATTGTTTTTGGGTCTCCTGTGTATATGATGTTAAGGTTATTTTTCACAGCGCATAATGGAACGTACTTATGATTAATCTTAAGAGTGTTTTGTTTCCTTTTTTTATGACTGAGGCTATTTTCAAGATGTAGTTCCTCTTTTAATCCAGGCTAAAAAAAAAAAAAAACAGGGAAAAAAAAAGTATTGTTTCTATGGGATTTGAAAATGAGTCAATTTCAAAGCTCAAATAGTGTATCCCAATGGGGGAAAAAGACATACAAAGGATTCTGAATCAAAATGTATTCACCACCTTGTTTTGCCAACTCAGTCAGCCAAATCTCAAACAACACAGGCTCCCTCCAACATCACAGAGAAGTCAGCAATGGCTTGCTGCAGAAGGACATCAAGGGTGCAGCTGAGAAACAGACTAGGGTGAGAGTGCCTTGCCAGATCCAGACTGTCAGGATTTCTCGCTCTATTCTGTCTGGTGAGTTACCTGCGAGATAAAGGCATTGTGTGGCACTTCATTTCCTGGCTAAGCAAAATCCTCAGTCAGAGAGCGCCGAGCACCCAGCGCCACTTATAACACCCTGACAGCTCCTCTCAGCTCTGTGATGTAAATGCAAATGACATATCAGCCATGGCTAATATGTAATCACATATGGCACCCAGCAAGTCTACTGGGGCTCGCAACTACATTAATTGACTCTACCACCCTGAAGTGACTGGGGCCACATCAGAGTTTCTCTGCTGACACAACAGCCAGACACGTCAGGAGCCCTCTCTGTCGGCATGCAGCCAATCACTGGCTTTTATGTCACAGCGCTTCAATCAGCCGTGCAAAATTGCTAATAACGGACAAGGCCTCTGCAATATGGCTGAGGAGAGATCTGAGCATCTCCTTATTCGGGCAATGCAGCAGCTACACGGAGTTGCACTGTGGAATAATTGGGGCAGGCCCGCTTTAAAGGCGAGTGTCCATTAATAATCAAACAAAGCCAGAGGATATATCTCTGCAACACTTGGGAATTCTGGTACAGCAAATAATGCGGACATCTTCAGGGAATTCTCTCCATATCTGTATGTAAAATTGGACCTTACCTTTTGAACATCTGAAGGCACCCTCTTGAGGAAATCCAGTATTTCATTACTGTCAATACTATATGGGTTGCGCAGCTTCTTGGTAAATTTGTTAATGCCTGTGAAAACAGGAATGCATTATTAAATAAAGCCGTCGTACAGGACACAAGTTTCTATAGTTTTATATAGTTTTGTACTGTAAATAACACCTATAATAAAAAAACAGTTGTGCAACTCTATCAGTGCAGAATTTCCCCACCTTGTTTAAGTAATAGCTGAAAAAGAACATGTGCAAGAAGGGTGTCGCTGTTGCAGTAAACAGTGTGTTAAGTGGATGAGTTGTACATAAGGAACATTATTCAAATATGATCTTACCCTTTATTAACAAAGTTTATTTGTAATTATTAGAAGGACTCCTGACCACATTCGCAGTGTGTGCTGCATCCAGTTTATCAAATCACCAGTAGAGCAGGTGGTGTACAACGATTTTGAATCAGCAGTAGACGCAAATCACTTTTCAGAACCTCAGTGCCAAATGGTCTCCCCTTTGACATCCTAGGATGTTATAGTAGAACTCTCAAAAACAAATGCTAAACATCTTCCCGACTGAACCCTGTAGATTCTTCCACAAAGGGTAATAATGGTCTCTGGATTATACCAGGAGACGCAACTTCCAAACAGCAGTATTACCCTTCGACATATAAATTACTATTTACTATTTGCTAAGTGTGCAAGTTTGAAGACTGTAATGGTGTCACATACGCACACATCAGAACAGGATATCCAGGAAGTAAAGTTTAAAAAAAGCAGGAAGTTTAAAGGAGATAGCGTCAAAATTTTATGGGAAGAAAAGTTTTTTCACAGATCTAGGCACGTCTGACATTTAATGGGTGTAAAATTGTGCATTAACTAATCAATGACAAGTGTTTATCAGTCACTCAAACAGTATTTATTAACCATTCATTAATCGGTTATAACGTTTTTGAACATGCATGCATCAGGTTGTTGTAAAATCACAATAAAGATGATTCAAAGATCAGTTATTAACCCATTGGCATTAGTAATTTTATAAACAAGTGAAAGATTATGTAACAACTTTAGCTTTAGCTTACTAAAGCATCTGAATCTCATTTAAGAATAAAATATTTAATTACCCACAAATGTACTATTCATTAATAGTAGTTACAAAGTGTTAGCAGTTACTTTAATTTGAACTATAGGTACTCGGTTATAACAACTTTTTTCCACTTTTGTTTGCTTCAATATGATCTTTTTGTGCACATCTATATTTACTTTACAAATAGTTCCATACCACAGAGGGAAAAAAAATCTCTTGGGTCTTGTAATGGGACCATTATATTCACAGCTCAGTACTGCTTGTACCTCAGCATGCAGACAAAGAACCTAAGGACTTAAATATGTGCAAGAAACTTGAAAGGCTTGCCTTGCAACCACAGAGATGGGGGTTAACTGGGAAGGCAGAGGAGTGTCTCAGACTGTGTTTTTTGTTTGATATGGTGGTTTTTTGGTATTGATTGTGTTGAAGGCAGTGTGGAAGTACAGTGGTTGTGGGCTTACAGCTGGAGGAGGAGAGCCTGTTAAGGGCAGCATATCTCCCTGACCACTGAGATGACGGTCTATTCTCTATGACTACAGCAGATAATGAGAGGCTAGACCAGGAGCCTACAGACTGCCCAAGGACATCATGTATTATATACAGCTTGCTACTCTACCTCTGCTTTGTTTTCACACAAACCCTCGGTCATACCTCTGCTGGGCTCTGCTACATCAGCCCACACTGGGCAGAGCAAACCTCTGCAGCTGTCTGATCTCTGTGCATTTGCAGAGGTGTTGAGATGGCATAGTTCTTAAATTAGTGTACTTCATTAAATCATGGATTAACAGTTAGGAAGACTAAAAGAAGTTGTGTTTTGCAAAGATGATATAGGTATATATTTCTTTCTATAATATTTGTAGAGATATTTTTGGTTTTATATATATGTATAAGTGGATCAAATAACAAAAGGTATTAAGTATCTTTTGTGAATTAAACATGCTTGCGATTTTTCTCCACATGTGGTACTTACCCCATATCAGTACAATGTATCGCAGTGGGATCAAATACAATAGCGCTGCTGCCACAAACAGCACCAAGCAGGCCAAGCACGACAAGAATGGGACAGACCAGTTGAATATGCTGTAAAAAGAATAACATGTCCAGTTAAGTTTTATATATACACTACATCAATAAAATGTTAGTAATTTAAATGTATTATGTATAATAAAATCCAGATATTTGGCAGGTAATTATGAAATAGTCATATTACTTCTTAACTCGCTCCCCGATGTTTGCAATCTCCTCCAAAACGTTCTGGACAGCCAGCACTACTTCCTGCACCATATATATCTTATCAATCAAACCCTTTTTTCCGGGTTCCTAAAGTGAAACAAAAAAAATGCACAGACACTGATGAGGTACACTGTATGTCAATTGTTGGGCAGAGTAGACAAAGACCAGTTTATCTCTGCTGTGCTATTATGTGTGATTTATCTATTGAATGGCCCGTAATGAGCAAACACTGTACATCTTCAGACTATGCTTTTGAAGATGAGACAGACTCGGCCATCCACATAACAGCTTCAGAGCACTGAGAGATTTCAGCTTTTGTCCGTCACACACAATGGAGCTGTTGCACAAGTGCAGCACAATCAAGACTCTCCGGTAGATGAAAAGTACAGAAAATGGCCATCTGCAATCAGACAGACTAGACGACCTAGACAAGAAGTGCAGGGGCCTCACAACTTAGGAGCGATTTTATTCCAGGAACCTGCACAGGACGAGTCTGAACACGTTTTGCTTCCTAGCCTATCCTAACATTCTCAAAAAAACAACAAAAAACACACACACACACTTCAACCTGCTTAGAACACCACGCACGAATATTATCACAACCATCACGACGCAAAGCGCGCTATTTGCTTTTATGCATTGAGATAATAAACAAGGTGGAAAAGCAATAAGTCAGAACGAGAGCGGATTGGGCTGTTTGTCTTGAAATGAAGCAAACGTGATTGCATCAAACTTGGAAATAATGGCAACTGTGAAGCCTTCCAGGGCAGAGAAGTAGACTAGAGATAACACGAGTAACACAAGCTAAAGAGGGCTGAGGAGCCTCACATCAAAAGGAGGAAATAATGACAGGAATGATGACAGAGAGAAGTGTGGGAGAGGGAGAGTGAGAAGGGGGATGAGAGTGTTGGGGGTGGGGGTGGTTGGCTTGCTCTAATGGACCCTAACAGGAGGCTTGAGGATGTCTATATGTTTGTGTTACAAGTCAGCTGAAGCAACAGCCAGTGTCCATTGACAGGACGCAGACAGAGTGCCTTTATCAGAGCTTCATGAGGCAGCCCCTGGGAACACACTGTCTGCCAGCACAGAGAGACTCCCCACTGCTGGGCCCACTCTCCTCCACGAAAGGCGCAGGAAGAGAGCAATTCCCACACTAGCGGAGCCTCCCCCACTGGGCTCCGATCTGGACAGACACTGAAGGCCTAGCACTGTCCAAAAAAGGAAAAACTATCACAAATATGCTTTCTGTGAGATTAACATCTCACGGTCTCATTATGAGGAAAGACGACTATCTGTGTGCACGCTTCGTTTTTGCTCTCCCCCCTCACTGCACCGGGAAACAGAGGAAACCATCCTGAGTGTCTTTTACTCCACATCAGGTGTTAGTTGAGCTGACTGGGGACGCTTTCAAGTTTATTTTGAAGGCGCGGAACATCTTCAGAGTTTGCTAAAAGCCATTACGAACCGTGTTGGTAAGCTCCTGCAGGACTTAGACAGCCACACATCAAATGATAGCTCATTTGATATGGAGCCTCGTCAGTTAGGCATTCCTTTCCTTATTTCCATTTAAACTTGTTTAAGCAGCCCAATTACATGACTTGGAATTCAAATATATTACAGTATGAGATACGAAGCATTATTTATCTACAACGGATACGCACGCAAGGTAAATCTAGGCCCCAAAAGAAAAAAGAAAAAGAGAGAAAACCATATTGGCTTTCATTTCTAAAAGAAAAAGCAGACAAATAGATGTGCTCTGAAGTATGCATCAAGAGGCAGAGCTCTCGTGATTATCATTATTCATCTGCTTTAAGATTCCTGAAATCCTCCATCTCCTTAGCGACCAAAACTGAAGTCCTTCCTACATTAATCATGTGATGATATTCTTTGTTCATTTCTCTTTTAAGCATGTACTTGAGCGCGAAGAAAACAAATAAATAAAAGATCTCCCTCTTAAATGGGAAAGGATGGCTGAACTGGGAATGGACTAAACGAGGCCTAAATGTCTACTGATTAGAAAACCTGTGTGAAATCATAGTCTCATTTCAGATAAAATTGTAAAAGCTTCCTTTTAAGGTGCCGTAATGGAGAACCAATTTGATCTCCCACACAAAGGTAAACATGCTCTCACAGACATGTGGAGCTATCAAAAGCTGGGGGGGGGGGGGGGGAGAAGCTCATTTAGCATCATTTTAATTAGAATAAACGGTGCCAAATTTGAATTCTCAGACTGAATCTTTTTTTTTTCTTTTTTTTTTCCTGACATGGATACAAAATCTCTCTAAACAAAAAACACCTGCGTTCCTGAAACAAGCTAACAAACAATTTGCTGAGATAGGGCTTTAATGTAATGTTGGGTCCACATGCAGCACGACGTGCACATCACAGATCACGACATGGGCAGTCTGTCTGGCTGGCGTGCTCAAGGAGACCCAGCGGTGAATGTGGACTATCGGGTGAGTGATGGAGTAACCCCGCAGCCCAGTCTAGCACCCCCACAACCACCTCCTCACCCCCCCCACCAACTCCCCTGGGCTGGGTTCTGCGAGCAAGTCAACCTCAGACTTGGACGCGGGGGTGTACAGGCTGTTTCCTCTTCCCTGTTCGTTTCTGTTGGAGATCTATGGACTTGTTTTGCCTCTCTGTTTCTTTATGTTATGATTAAATATTGTCTATGTGCTCCATTGATACCTAAGGCCAAAGGGAAGTCACTTTGGCCACACATAATTTGTAAGCCCTCTCCTTCCCTGAGGACAGATTTGTTCACAGGCAGGGAATCTGTTCTGTATTATCCTGCTGTAATGCTGCCTTGCCTTTCGTCTCTCTTTAACGTCATGCCTTCACATTCTTGCCGCTCTGACTGAGGTTTACATATTTCCTTCCTCAAGGGGGAAAAAAGAGGGGGAGATAAAAACATATTTGAGTGGTAATCATAACCTTCTCAGAGGGAAAAGAGACTGTGGGGAAAAAGTGAGGCTTTGAAGTCATCAAATTTAACACTGATCACTCTTTAACCCCAAATATTTTTAAAGAAGACTTTGATAGGGTGTGTAAAGCTACACTGCTTGATCTAACTGCATGATATCGCATTCAAGTGACAGCAAGACCATAACAAGACTTTCAAATAAGCCACTTTAAATTAAAGCTGACAGCTTAAAACAAACATGGGTGACTGCTTAATTAGTAAATGAAAGGAGATATTTCATTTCCTCTGAGTGTGAAAGGGCTTAGAAGGCTCATGGAAAAACCTTTCAAAAAGCTTTAAGAGGTGAAGGCTGAGTTTGCAAACACATGGTGTATATATAGAGAATCATAAACCAAAGCAGTTTGTGGGAGAAAAAAAGAGACATTTCTCGCTTATGTGTTGAAGTTTCAAGGTGAAACCAATAATGATTTTTCTGACCTCGTAATGTAATGATGATTTGGTCAATTCAGTTCCCAGTTCAATGTGGATAAAATGCCGTATTCTCTCAGCGTTGCCGCTGTTTGTTTAAGCCTCGGTTTGCCTGTTAGTAGCTGTGATAGGAAGTGTGGGTTTTCCACTTTGTATGTGCAGACATATCACACGAGTTTCATCTGTGAATTAGCCCGTCCTTTCAGACAGGATTTGCAGGATGTGCCTGTGTTTTTAAACAAAGCTGGCTTTTTTTTTGTAGCCCCTGGTTATCACAGCAGAATATATTGAGCACATTATGGATATGAATCCTGGGCCTAGACACGCAGCACAGGGGTCATTGCTTGGAGGCTTTGCGTTAGTTCCACACTTCATTGCCATAAAGCAATAATACACATCCCTGTTAACTTTTTTCCCTTCTGTACTAAAAAAACAGCGGGTTGAGTATAATTGAATATTATCTGCTGTGGGAAGTATAATTTTCAGGCTACTTAAAGATTTCCTGTTGTTCTGTTTTTCAAGCGATGTCATTATTATTTATGATTTCTCACAAAGGAAAAGTGAAGATAAGTGATAACCTTTTGGGGTGTGGTATGTGTTTGTTACTGTATCCCGTTCTAAAAGATCATACTCAGTGTAACTTCTCCCTTTAGAAAAGGATGACATAAGAAAATCTACTTATTTTGTCCCCAAAAGCGGACTCGAAATCTACCTAATGATGCGGTTTGGATTTGTAGAGTGCTGCAGAAACTCTGTGCAATGCATTCAGGATTGATACTGAGTGCCCAGAGGAAGAGAACAAAGAGCTTTGTGCTACAACTGTTTCACAGACTTTGAATGCATGAAAATATGGAAAAGAGCTTCAGAGAGCTGTCATTGTGACTATGCTAAAATACTGACTAGGACCCGTGTGGCTTTTTTATTTTGTCTGAATATTTCCTGAGAAGAAATTTGCAAAAGAATCACAGCTATTTGGTTGAATCGGGTTTGTCTCTGCCACAAGCATGCACGCATCGCCATGTTTGATTTAACCTTAGTTATTCAGAAAAAAATATTTAAAGGATTTTTGCTCAAGCCGTTGTGTAAAATCACAGTGAAATGTTAAAACAGCATGCGCTAAAATATGTATTTACATTCATAGTGAAACTGAGAGGAAATAGCATTCTAGCAGAACAAGTTATCCCTTAAAATGCAAGAAGGAGACAACATAAAATACCTTCTCGTCTTCCTCCTCGTCGTCACCTATGGTCATGTTCACCTAAGAGAAAATAAAGGGTAGAGGGTGAGTTCCAACGAATGGGACATGTGGGCACTGGAGCATTTTTAACAAACACCTAGTAATGAAATTTTCTTTGAGTACATTCACCCCTATTGGGAGAGGCTTGTTTCCATAGAGACTGCATCACAGGGGTGACCTCACACAAAAGCAGAGGTGAAAAAGGGCCTTCCTCACAAGAGCACTGTCACACCAAAGCAATCTCTTTTCTTCACAACATAAGCACACAGAAAAACAGAAAAGGAAAGAAAAAACACATTTAATTTGGATGTTGTTGCCTAGATCACTTTATATCAAGTCATCCCTGACCCCTCTGTGGTGCGCGCTGTGGCATTGCCTGGGCACAGAGTTGTGTCATTGCCGGCCAGAGGGTCACATGGGGGTGACAGAGGCTCCACACTGGATATGAGGTTGATCCTGGGCTTTAACATTGCCCAGGGATGGCATCTTGAGCCAGCAGCCATAAACACAATGACTGGGACAGAGATTTCGCTTTGGGGAGGGTGCGTGAGGAGGCCAGGCCCCTGGCTGGCCAGTGAGAAGGCTTACAACACAGTGAAATTGGGGGGCAGTCAGAAGTGTGAACAGCATTAACCTTCACAAGCATGTGTAGGGCGAGAATAATTTCCATAAGACTAGATAGAGAAAAGATAACACTGTTGAAAGACCTACAGTCTTCCACCTACAGATGTGGACAAACAATATCAGCAGTCTGTAAGCTGCATCGCATATTCATAGTCACTTCATTTGAGTGGCTTTTTGCTGCTTGAGGTTTTGTATTTGGAGACAACATAGAAACTAATGTTACTAGCTATGAGCTGCATACAGTGGAAAGCTGCCACAACTGACTGTAGTGTTGGGGAAGATATTTTTTGGGGAGTGGCTCAAAAAGTAATGATTTATGTTGCTGTATTTATGCCCCATGTGCACCAAAGGAAATTAATTCCTTCCACCGCTGGGTTAAAGGGACAAATCCCCCCTAAAAAAATTTACATATACACAAATGTACACATTTATCTCAGCTGTAGTCCTCCTTTATTCACAAATATTATTTCAGTGATAGTCTGCCTTCTTCTGAGTAGAATGAAACCAGATGGCACTTATCTCGAGTCTCTCAAAGCACCAAAAAATAAAATAAAGAACTATGCAGCAATGTCTCTTTCCGCACACCAGGACCTGGTCATTCAAAAAATCCAAAAACATTGTTCTTAGCTTAATGTGGAAACTGTTTTCGCTCTTACCAAACTATACAAACCAACCGTATCACTCACATGAGAAAGTCCGTCTACCCCTGGCGAGTTGCTTGTGCTGGTGACAGCACAGCAGGATGTAAACACAGTGTCCCCTCCCATTCCGATGTAATTTTAGCTGCTTGACTCTTTTGGTTGGCAGATGTAGATCGTAGAAAGAAAATAGCTACTGTTTTAAAATCTGCTCACAACAAGGTTTGTGAATCTTCACTCAAAAAAAAAAAGCTGATTTAATTCAATGTAAATTTTGAAATGTAATTTTGCCACATAAGCACAAAGAATCATTTTTGGAGTGTTTTTGAGTAACCAGGTCACATTTTGTTCTTCTGCTTTGAGGATCTTGTGCCAAAAAGAAGGCAGCTTACAGGAGATAGCCCCAAAACAGGGCAATTCACACCAAAACAATCTACATGGATGAAGCACAGTGGAGGGCAGAGAGAAAAAATGTGATTGACTTTGAGATGAACTATCAATTTAACTTGTTACAAACTGTTGCACTGTAAAACCATGCATTTGAAGAAAATACTGAAGTTACGAGTCCTCATCGCTTACCAGGTCTTGGTTGTAGCTGGCCCTTCCTGTTGAGAGCTGGAAGTAGTTCCAGCCTATGAGGAGAAGCAGGAAGAGGGGAAGCATGAAGAGTTCCCAGTGCCACACTGTCAAGAGGAAGATCTGAGGAGAGAGAACATGACAGTATAAAGCAAAGCACACAGCACACACCACTGTACCCTCACCCAGCTTTCAAATCTCAGCAAACCTTTTCACAGAACAAAATATATAATGGTTTTAATCACGTCCTAAATTTCTTGATGACAGCTACAGTACTAAGCTCGTAAGATTTACAGCCAGTGGCAACAGATTTTACCCCTGGCAGTTTGAAAGTAAAAGACATTCAACTTTTAATATCATGAAATCCTATTTGCAGTATACACACAAATAGCACTGTGCTGGCAGAGTGCCTTACTGCTGAACAGAAAGTCTGACATGGATAGGCATGATATGCTGCCTTTTAACATCCACATCAAATCCTCTTAGATTCAGAGACAGGAACGCTTTCTGACGAAGCACATATGGCAACTAGAAAAGCATTTGCAACATTTACCCCCTCCGTGGCAATGATACTGAGAAAAGCCAAGACCCCTGGTAGAAATAAGATGGATCACACTGAATGAGTAATCCCTCATAATTCTGTAAAGGAGTGGTGCTAAGCACGTTGCACAACACCCACTGCATTTCACAGCAGAGCACTAATTGGACGGCTGTATTTAAACCCATTTAGTGACAGCCTAATGAGTCTGCCTCCAACTGAAATGATCGGGAATGTTTGAGGAGGATCACACCAGCAGGTTGACATGGATGAAATCAAAAAACTTTTAAATGTCCCCCACACGCTATATTAGATGTCCTAAAATGTAATAAAATGCGAATACGTGCCAGTGCACCCAACATGGCCCACTTTTATTTACCACAATTCATCTTGCGTGCTGAAATTTTGCGTATACCTTTTCTGTAATTAATGCTTCCTTTGCAAAAGTTACATTAGCTTTCACGTCCATTTCAAACGTAGTGTAACTACTATGTTGAACCCACACGACGGTCACAGTGTGCAGTCTAGGCTCAAAGAGCTGGAGGCTGCTTAGAGTATGAACAATATGTTCGAGTTAAGCTCGAGACAGGATGTGAAGCACTGAGGCCTTCAGGCCCCAATAGCAGGCCTGTAAACAGCAGACTGCTCCTGTCACAGCAACCATGCGGAGTCTGTGCATGTTGCTCTGGGGGGCAGTCTACCTATTGCCACACCAGGCCTAGGTTCAAACAGCCACCAGGGAAACGTGTACCGTGACTAATGCCGACAACACTGTGGCCCAAGAGCCCTGGGCTTCGCTACTGTACTGCTTATTATCCCCTCTATGCAACCTGGGTGGGAGGGGTGAGTGGGCCAAAGTGCCGTGCAGAAAGCAGTAAGATCACCAAGATGCAAAAAATGAACAATATAAGCAATGTGTTATTGTTACAGCTCATTTGAATTACGTACACAAAAACAAACTAGAGCTGGTAAATGATTTTAAAAAAAGGTAAACAATGAATATGCATGATGTGCAGATATAGCTGCGCTACATCTCCTCTCGGTTATGAATAACTTACGTCATGTGTTGTCACCTGAGTTCCCATGAGGCAATCTAAAGAAATGCTCCCCTCACCCCAGAGGAATTCTGCTGGCTGGTGGACAGGTAGCTTGTCATATTCCCAGTATTTTCATTAAAAAAAAAAAGAAAAGAGAAAAAAGGGGGGAAGGGAGGGTGTGCCTGGAAACTGACACAAGCCCAGCAGGAATGTTGAACCTCCTTGCCCTCCCTGCAAAAGCTTCTACATTAACCACTAAAGTCTAATTGCTTGGTCTCTGTCTTCCTGTGCAAGTCAACAGAGGGAGCCAATTCATTTCCGCCCAGGGAGCCAGCAGAGAGAATCTGTCACAGGTATTCATAATCGCCCACTAATGCAAATTTCTTCTCACAGCGTTCTGGCTCAGTGGACAAGATAAAAGCCTACAGAAATACAATGCCTTGTGTCTAAACTGAGTGCTTAAATGAGGGTATAAACCAAAACTGTCAGAAATATCTTCTCAATTCCTCCCTCATGGTATGTCAACCCATGTGTTCAGGATTTACATGCTTTTTTAACACTAATAAAAACGACGGAGAGAAACATCTGGGAGAGGCGCTCAGATTCCTTCACTCAGGTGCGCACACTGAGACTTGGCCGTCAGATATTTCGCAGTAATGAGAGGAGGCAGGGCTATTCCTTCCCCCTGTCTCCGCACATTCTACAGAGTTTCTGTGAAATGGAGACGGAGCTAATTCCCCACTTAAGTGGTTTATGTTTTATTAGCAAGCAGCTGAGTGATTAAAGGACATATTGGACAAAGTGCAGCCTTTCAAAAGTAAGTGTAAATTTGTAGGAAAATAATCTCGTTTTTAATTGCGTTCAGCTCCATTTCCGAGCCCAGCCGCATATTTTAATCGTCTTTTTGTCAGCATGACATTGCTAATATGTTGCACAAATACTTAAACGGTGATTTATTTCACCAAAAAGGACACAAAGCAGCAAATGAAAGCCAGAGTAGTAATAATTAATGATATACCTGGGCATTGCGGTTTACCCACAGCAAAATTGGATAACGAGCGACTTGTAATTGAACAAGTGTTGGTATGTATGTCTGGAAGGAGTGTCTCTAATGCAGGAAACCTCCCTTGACAAACACCATTTAGCTGAAAAATGTCTGTATGATTATGCACATGGTGCCTAGGGAGAAAAAAAAGAATGAATTAATAAAACTATTAGCACACGGTGGAGTAGATGATGGAGATGCACTCTCCTTAGCCACCTGTAAGCGCTTGGAGAAGGGGGCAACCCTGGGCAGAGCAATTCTGCCAGGAGGGTTAAGAACAGCCTGACAGATTTATTTTATAGTGCCATTAATATGATTCCACTAAATGCATTCTGCGCCTTCTCATGCAGATCCCCTGGCCAGCAGAATCCAGCACCTAATAATAAAGCACTCAGCGATTAAAAGTGTGAATAAAATAACTTAAAGCTGAGCAAGCACGGGTAGCTTCCACCACCCACACTCTCCCTGGAGAGGGAGAAGGGACTGTAGCAAGAACAAAGGGACAAAGACACCTTCTATATAAGTTTCTATCACTGTAAATTGATTAACAGGGGGTGGCCCGATCTACCAACCTAAACCACTGACTGGCAGACACACCGCCAGACTACCAGGCTGCCAAATGCTCTGTTCATGCAGACAGACTATAAATATAGGCCTGATATCAGTATAAGATAAATAAAACTGTTGATAATCCAAATAAGTGTAATGTCACAGCACCAGGGCCTTCACAAAATCCTTATTGTTTCTGTTTAAAAAAATAAAAAATAAATAAAAGCTGCTTTTCCCCCCTCCCCTCAGTGTGGTACATTTCAAAAATACCCTTATTTTTAAACTATGCACCAAGCAAAAACACAAAAGATTTAATCTTGGCTCTATCTTCACTATTTCTCTTCAGTTGCACTCCACTTGGAAAGCTAAACAAAGCGAGAAGAGCGCCAGCCAGCATTATGAGGGTCAGTCATGGGGGCTGTGGACGGATGCCAGATTACGTGAACATACAGTGAAAGAGTTTAAGACGGACTATAGGCTGCAGGGTTTGTGTCTGAATGTGTGTGGTAGTCTCTATGTGTGTGTGTGTGTGTGTGTGTGTGTGTGTGTGTGTGTGTGTGGCAGAGAGACACCAAAAAGGACATAATTGATATATGTGATTAATGGCAAAATATGAACGCTACAAATAGTAAAATCATAAAATTAAGTCATGAAAAAAAATCTTAGGAACTTTTACAAAACCTTGAATAATTTTTATTGTGACTAAAATTTTCCTCTTATGGGTGAAATCAAGGGCAGTAAAATGAATCTGAAAGACCTCAATTACAATACAAAAAACCCCAAACAAACAAAAATAAAAATAATGAATCAAAGGCATAAGTAGCAACTCGGCTCATGCGAGTCCTGTTTTTTTGTTTTCAGCTGAGCTGAAACAGAGTCTGGATGAGAGGGCTTATGTGGGGGACAGGCGCGGCAGGCTTTAAAGTAGCTGTAAATGCAGAGCAATGAGACATGTAATTTGTGTTGAGCTCGGGCCAGTGTGGGGACAGGCTTTCAGGGGGTGTCGGAGGCAGAGGAAGCACAGATAAGATTTCTCTTCAGGGCAGGTAGAGTGTGTGGGCAGCCATAGTGCTCTGAGCTAACGCTGAATAAATATTTCACATACCCTCAGCTCAAGTCTTATCGACTGAGGGGAGGGAAAGAGAGAGACAGTGAGCGTAAAAGGGGCTACCTTTGAAACAGGGAGCGATACGGTGGGGAAAAAAATCATGTTCCTCTTAAGCAGAGTGAAATCATTTGTGGGAGTTGCAAAGTGTGACACAATTAGGAACAAAATTTTTAAATAAGTATATACTAACATTATTTTACATACCTAAAGAAACAAAACTGACTGTTTTTTTTTTTTTTTATATTATTTAAAATTAATATTCATTTTTCTTCAGGATAGGGTATAAATAGTACAAAGGTACCAATTTTAATTATAAATGTCCAAGTAAATAAAAACAATTACATTTCTTAGGAAAGCTCAAAACCTAAATATAGTGTTATACAGCGCAACTGACATCAAATCTGTGTGCAGTACTTTTTCAAAGTCAGACCCAAATGATTAGCATTGAATGATA
Organism: Maylandia zebra; assembly: GCF_041146795.1. Lineage (NCBI taxonomy): Eukaryota > Metazoa > Chordata > Actinopteri > Cichliformes > Cichlidae > Maylandia > Maylandia zebra. The sequence goes on along the minus strand of NC_135173.1, from coordinate 12,127,599 downwards.
AGCCTGTAAGTCTGCCTGCGCGGTACAATGCAATAGTGATAGCTCTTCATCAAAGCACTTATGAAGAGCAGCTGTGCAATGCGAGGCATTAGCATTTGCACACGGGGACATTTCTGGCCGTTGTCTCCCTGCCTGTCTGACACATGCCAGGGCCAGAGTAGCGCCAGTACAGGCTGGAGCGGGGCAGTCAGCGGGGGCCCCGTGGTGCCTGTCAGTAGTGGCTACGCTGACCCCGCACTCCGGCACTGGCCACTAGTGTTTAATCCGTGTCGGGAGCGTTAACACTGAGCGACCTCCCGGGTGACAGATCTGCCATGCAACCCTTCTCCCCTGAGGAGGTGTGTGTGTGTGTGTGTGTGGTGGGGGGGGGTTGGGTGGCAGTGGCACCGACTCTTTCTCCCTGTCAGCTCAGCTCACGTCGGGGCCAAGACCAGCCCCGAAACAGCCACACACAGGGGTGGACAGGTCGCTACCTCAGCTGCACAGGGAGAGGTGTCCTCTGTGAGTGGGAAGGTGGTGATGATACGGCGCAGACAATGGGGTCAAATGCAGAGCATACTTCAACTAGGCTGAAAACATGCATAATATAAAACAACAAAGCGCAACAGATGCACTGACAAAATCTTGCCTTCTCATAATACCGTAACTACTTAGTAAAACTTTCAAGTGAATTCATGCTGTTTTCTAACTGTAATGATCGGCAGTGGTTTCAGTTAATTCACGAGCGCCGGCAACTTTGAATGTCCTAAAACATAAAACATTCGCAGCCCTAATGACGTGAACGTTAGCACAGAAAGCTTATTAATCCCACTAATAACGTGACATGTTCCAAGGTTACACACTGAATTCAGCCGGCCTCAAGAGCTGTCAGCAGAAAACTGCTATTTGAGGGCAGATAAATAATAATAGCGTGTTAAATCAGGAGGCACTGCTGAGCAGTTTGCAAGTAGTCACAGACTATCATTTAATAATTAATAGATCTCGGGCTAAAACACCATGAACACACACCGCCATCGCTGCCATCATTTTTTTTCTCCCTTCTAGACACATTCCCACTGCACAGCCTGTGAGAACTCCCACAGCCACAGAGATGGAGAGTGTAACCCTCATGAGACTGAAAAAAACCACTCCTTTAAGGCCTCCAACTTTTTCAAACAGAGAGAAAACAGATGTAAAGCAGAAACAAGGAGACGATTCACAGGCGCACGCGGACCTCTTGCTTTTCTCGCAAAAAGCCCAGGCACGCCGCAATGCAGTAAACCACAAAAGAGCACATCCAAGACTCACAGAGCATCTCATATTCAGGGACGGTGTTAACAAGAACAATTATGACAACTCTGATTGTGGCCTTCATCTTGGCCAGGCTGGTGTTCTGGTTAATGGCTCTGACTGCTGTTGCTCTACACAGGTGGTCTCCTGAGACCTCTGGAGCCAGATCTGACCCCGTCCTGCCCTCATCTGGGACGACGATGATTCTATCAGCCCACAAAAAAAAAAAAAAAAAAAAAAGAGCGCCCGCTGCAGCTGCCAAGTGTGTTTACAGCTGCACCGCATCAAACATTCATCAAATGCCATCTTTACAGTGTGTGATGTGAGGCAATCAGCATTTCACAGGCCGTCAAATGATGTCTAAAGCAGTTGTTACCTGGCAATGTCGGAAAGAAAATGGTTCAAATACTCACGAAAGGTTTACAGGTTTCTTTCTAGTTAGTCCTGACAGATGAGGTACCTCATATGTTAAAATATTAATTCTACTTAAATACTTAAAACGGTCTAATGACAGCAAAGCTCAAAATAAGCTTTCAAGTGTAAATGATCCCCCTCCTTTTTTTACCTTTCAACCATTTCATCTAAATCAAAATTGTTCTCAACTTTAAACTCCAGATTAATTTGGCTTGTTAATACGCGCTCATTTCTTTCTTTCTTTTTCATCTTTTTCTTCTTCTTTTTTTCCTGGAAGAAACTTGTGTCTTTTGGTTTAATGCACAGAATGGAAGATTTCACTCCAAGTTGTTCCCACGAATGGCTCCTGTTGGGAAAAAGTTAGTGATCTGATCTCTCCAGCGCCTCCGCTGATGTTTCTAGCAGTGCTGTAGCTCCATCTACAGGTGGTATCCTTGCGTGCAGCAAAGAACTCTGGGTGACCCCTCTGCAGTCGCTGCTGATGTATAGCACATTCATCTCGCTCAGTCTTAGTGAAAAGCACATCTAAAGGCAGTTATTTTATGAAGATTTTAGCTGTCAAATTTCCCTCTCTCTCAGAGAAAGGAACATGCTGTTGTCAAACTCTTTAAAAGCCCAGATCCTCAGCTCATTACTGTAGCATAAACAAGAAGAAGGAAGGAAAAAAAAACCAAATTTCATGTTTGTATTTCCACTTACTGATGAAAATGTTTATGAGGATTTGCCAAAACTTTGTTTAAATGCACGACAAAGATTTTTCTCCCCTTTTTCTTGTTTTTCTTTTTCCTTTCTTAAATTGCATTACCTAATTAGAGAGACTATTTTAAAACTGCAACCCACTGGTGGAAAACTGAAGGTAACTTCAAAAAGTATGGACTCTGCTGATGAGTTTGCACAGTCAAAACAAGCGACCGCCCCGCGTTCACAAACTGTAACAACACTGCAAGTCTTTCCATTCCTTACGGAGTCTCCTCTCCCACAAAAACACTCGTTAGTCGCCCAGCCAAATAAGTCAATGTGCAGCTTTCTGATTGCTACCCACGGGGGAAATCAAATTGAGATATATAAATATATATATATATATATATATACACACAACTTGCTTATTCAGTCTTTGGAACCAGTTCACTGATCTCTGCAAAATTTGAGTACCTTGCACACCCTAAACCAACAACCTCTTCATAATCCAGTTATAAAATCTACATAAACAGGGTAGCAGCGTAGACTACGTGCTGTGTAGAGGTCAGAAAATTGGCCTGTGGGACTGAGTGATATAATAGCTAAGTATTCCTGGTAAAGCACTACGTGAGCATCCCGCAGTCCCAGTAAAAACCACAGCTGTGGTAATGCATTACAGGATGTATATAGTGTAAAAGGGTAGGACTGGTCTGCCTGCATGATAAATAATGTATTGTAATGTATATTATAGCTAGACCCACCGCTGCAGTGTTTCCAACTGCTATACCCTGAGAAGCCCTGCGCTGCCTGCCACTGTGGAAAAGAGCAGACACTAGTGGTATAATTATGCACATCTGAGAGGCAAGCAGAGGCCATCTGTCAATGTCTGAATCAGTTACCTTATTACCACTGCCTAAAGATATAAAGATAGGAGTGGGAGCTGCTTTCATTAAAGCACATGGTGGCATGCTGCTTTAGACAGCTCCAAACAGTAACTTAATTGGAAACGATGACTTGGAGGAGGAGAAGTGACTGTACGGTGAGCGCCCTTGGAGTGGGCAGGGGCACGAGACGAGGATGGTGGCATGGCACCAGGCTTGTAATGACAGTCAGTCAGGACCTTGCGGTTGGCCTCGTTGACAGTGAGGCGGTAGCAGAAGGAGTTTTTTTTCCTGTTGCAGTATTTACAGTATTGTGATTTGCATGTTTCATTGTGCCTGTTGAAACTATAATAAATCACTGAAAAGGGGGGGAAAAAAAGAGCTTTTCACTCGCTGTACTCTCAGTCTGCTGATTAGTGGGTGATGAATAACAATGGCAGTTTCGCTCTCTTTGGGCAACTCTCGCCGTCGACCTTCGACACTTAGACTATTTGAAGCGCACCTCTTCACGGGCACAGGCGTACTCTGACTGGTGTGTTACTGTCTGCTTTTTGCACGCTGGTATCAGTGTCTGAAAACGTGCCAGTTGTTTCAAATAAAAGGATAAGAATTGCAAGAATTATCATTTTCACCGACAGCGAACAGATTATACACAGCTGACGACGGGGTGGGGGGGCTACACTGCCGTAACAATGACAGTCACCATGAGAAAAGTGAGCGCGAGCCTCTTTCCTCAATTTTAAAATCTGCTGAACTCTTAAACAGCAGGTGGAGTAGAAGTGGAAATGAAAGATTAGAGTGTACCACCTCGCACTCCCATTGCCTGCGGAGGATCTAATTATAGGTGGAAGAAGATGGCCCCATCCCGCTGACCTGTCACCTGTCAGCCTGCCTATCCTCCTGCTCTCCTGCCCGTATCCATGCCTGCCCGTCTGCCTCCAAGTCTCTCGCTATCTCGCCCGCACTCTCGCTGAACTGTCTTCCTCTTTCTGTGCTCCAACTTTCTTTCCCAGATAGTAGCCTGCCTCCCACTCTCCTTATACAATTGGCTGCATTGTTCTCTGCCTTCCTGTCTGTGTGTCCGCTGTCTGCCTGTCTATGTGCCGTGCTGTTCTAAAGGCTGTGATACACTGAGCCTGGCCATTGCCTGCGGGGATTTGCACCTCAGGATCAGTGAGAAGGGCTTATAGAATACACCAGGTATGAATTGCATGTCATCCTGAGACAGAGCAGACAGAAGAAAGGCGGTGAAAGGAGAGTTCTTCACACACCCTGTCTGTGACCGCTTCCTCACCCTGACACAGCGCTGGCAGGGCTTTCATGGTAAGTGTGCACTCTTAATCATGACATTACATGTGCTGTACTGCAGGGGATTCACTGGGTGCTTTAAGATTATTTAAGCTTAGGACCTAAGATCACATACCCTCATTAAAAACAGCTAAACAGAGACATTTAAACAAGGTTCAAATCTCAGAGGCAGACTGTCACTACTCTACCCAAGGAAGCTGAGACTGTGATCCTCCTTACACCATCCCCTGGGTTAGGAGGCTTTGCTAAGAAGTCAGATGTACAAACGCCCAAACCCCACACCTTCAAATACACTCTAATGTCATCAGAAGTGAAGGAAAGCCAAGTGGGGTTTGATTTAAAGGATAAATCACATCCATCACATTGCACATGGGATAAAAACAGAAGGCAGCCATTGTTTTTCATGGGAAAAAGTCCAGCAGGGAGAGAAAATGGCTAAACCAAAGAATCTCTTCAAGATCTAATTCACATAAAATGAAAGAGTTAAAACTGGGCTGCAGTGAAATGGGACAAAACTTGTTCGCCCCTAGGCTTAAAGAGAGTTCATTAACATGAGGCAATGACTTACCAGAAAGGCTATTAGACTCCGTTGCGTGCTCTCCCACTGAAAACAGCTTTTAATGTACTGTAACGTGGACAGAACTGCTGTGCTGATTTTGCGGACCCGATATATACTCTGGGCAAGAACCTAATGGGAAATAATTGGAAGAAAACACCAGTTAGTATCATTTTGATACTGGACAAAATGTTTATGACTTTGCAATGAGCTTGGATCGGCTTTACAATCCCTTATTTGCCACGTTGAAGCCAAACCCAATAAAACTAATTAGGTTGAGTAGAACAATCTGAACTACGACCTATGTGTAGATTTTTAGTGGCCACTTTTTTAGGACATTGTGAGGGGGAGACTTTATTGTAAGCTTTTAGTTTCTTTTGCAAAATCTTGCAAAAACCAATCGAAATCACCTTTTTGTTGAACTTGATGGTTTCCTCTGTTAATTTTGCCTCCTTGGGCTGGAAGGATTTGACACTAGCTCCCACCTGAGGCAAACAAAGAAAACAAACGAATGCTTCCGTTCGTTAAGACTTTTCACAACATATAATACAGGCTATTATCAACATTAACAATTTTTGACCAAGTTGATTTGATCTTTACTTTGTTGTAGATAACCTCCAGCACCAGAGTGATGCTTCCTTTAGACGCACTTCCCAGTTTTTCTTTCTTCAGTAACAGAGTTATCTCCTGGCCATTCTTAACCTTTGGGAAATTCAAAATACATACGTACACATAAAAGTGATTTGCTACTTTTTTTAAACAGATATTTATAAACTCAGCAGACTTACAGTAAGTAAAGGAATGGCCACCGTCCCCAAAAAGTTTGGGGCTTTGTCTCCATTTTCATCAAAGACTGTCAACTCGACCACATCGGTGATGTCCTTAATCGGGCTGCGAATGAGTAATTCAAATGTGATCAATATTAAATTATATATCCCAAAAATTTGCTACAGATTTGCTTTTTTCCCTACTTGTATTACTTACAATGTAAAGGATTTTTTCCACTCTGGATTTACATTCTTATAGACTGTGTGAGTTTGAAGTTTAGAGTTCCCCAGCTCTATAACGCACAGGGCGTTGCTTTTTCCTGCAAAACAGCAACAATGTGATGTATCCACAATTTCATTGCACATGTTCAATGGCAATAAAGGGCTATTCTATTCTTATCTAAGAAATGAATCTGAAAATTAAAAAAAGATGATCTGGAGTAGCTGAATACCATTAATGTCTGTAGCAGGGAGATCATTTGCCCTGATTACGCCAACCTGAAGGATGCCAATATCTCTCATGCAGTTGTGCGAGTTTTTTAAGCTCTGGAAAGATGAAATTGAAAAATGTTAAACAAAGAAGGCATAATTATTCAGTGTGATACTGCTATACATATATTACATCATATATTCATCTTAAGCAATCCCATCTACATCCCAAACTTGAACTCATTACTGAACCGGTTGGTGTTATGTGCATGACTACTATTGTCCTGTTTTTCTTTTTAACATTATACAGGTACAAAAGGAAAAACGTACAAATTTCTCCACCACTTCGTCTTTCTCATCAGGTTTTGACAAGGTAGCATTTTCGATGTCAGAGATGGAGACCCCCCAGACGGATCTCAGGGTGATCAGAAACACCACTCTGCCTTTTCCTGGGTTCAGCATATAGGAGTAGAGTTGCTTCTCATTAACCGTAAGTGTCGACACGTCAACCTCAAGCCTGGCGCACAAAAAAGGAGATTTGCTCAATTGAAACAATTTGTAAGGAGTGTGAGTTCCTCGGGTGAGCGAGTGTGTGGGCAAATGTAACTTTACGAACCAGGGAATACTCACATCCCCCATGATTCTTCACTCTTCCTCCCTCTCTTTGAGCACATCTCCACCTGTAGAGGTTCCTGGTTATCTTCAAACTGATTGAAGTCAAACTGCTCTCTCCACTGGGGATTTGGCTGAATGCAAAGGTTCTAAGGGCAGAAAAGATGCGGCTTCAGCACATACAGTAACACAGAAACACACACACATACACGAGCGCGCACAAACACTTTGACGCAATGTCAGGTTTAATGCATTATCAGACTGAGCAGCTCCTGCATGACGGCTGGATTAAGTCTTCACTCAGTCCTACCAGAAAGAGGCAGGAGAGGCGAAAGAGAGGTATGTTGCGCGTATGTGTATCTATTTGTGTGTGCTTGTATGTGTACACCTCAGTAGCCACTGTGGGATTGTAAACACTGACAGCTTCCAATTAGAATCAGCTTTGTTCAACAAACAAACAAGCAGAGAGGAAAGCAGAGAGGTTTACAAAGAAATGACACGACAACATGAGACAAGTGCACCATGGAATCATCAGGGGGGAGGCCAACAAGTACAGGTAGATGAACAGGGCATGCTGGGTATGCAAATGAAGGCAATGAAGCCCGGCACTCGAAGCACAGTTAGAAGTGAGTGGCAGCCTTGCCCAGTCTAATGAGCTGCCTTTGCCATGGCCCAGTGAGCCAAGGTGGAGGTGAGTCAGTGGCAGGCGCCTGCTGGGAGAGAAAAGCGGGGAAGTAAGAGAGTGGGCCTAGGAAGAAAGTTAAAGTCTAAAGAGCAGACATTAAAAAGACAGAGGAGCACGAGTAAAGGGAGTGTAGGAGAATTGCAAAAAGAGAGCGACTTTTAATGAGACCAGTCCAACCTTGCTCTTGTACTTCTGATCACCGAGGCGAAAGCGGACGTAAATGTCACCCTGGCCACACTGCGGCATGTCCTGTCCCTCCACCAAGGTGATACAGAGCACCCCGGTCCACATCTGGTTCCTCAGCTGATTCTTCTGTGTTTCAGCCGAGCGCTGAGCCGGCGTGGCCTGGTTCTGCTGCGGGGCAAAGATGCACACAGATAGTTAGATCTTTTTCTCTTTTCTTTTTTTTTCCTCAACACAACATGCGCGCAAGCTTTGTGAGATCGCTTCCCTTTTACCTGCTCCCGCCTCAGCCTGGCATCTCATCATGTTCACAGAGTGCACAAAAGTAGGACAAAGGTTTACATTATACAGTGCATCTCTGTTGGTGCACATTAGCACATCTCTACTGACAGGCGAGCCACACCATGGCGGCTCCTGGAACGAGAGGAAGAGAGGGACGTCAGCGAGCAGCCAGATGTCCCTGGCTGTGACAGTCCCACTCATCACTGGCTCCCAGACTGAGTGTGGGGAGGCAGGACACTTGGCATACTGCACCAGAGACAGCAGGCAGCAGTGAGTAATGATGCAAACCACACAGCTCTCTCTCTCTCTCATCAGCAAATTATGCATACATGCAGCATGTATAGCCAGCATCAGAGTTTTACTGCATGTTAGCAAATGTATCCACTTTGAATTCAGCCAGCAAAGTAACGAGTGTTTTTCTGCTCAGGTGAAGATATCAAACTGACCAGGGTACTGTGCTTTCAATAAGCCTTCAAGAGCAGCAAATAATCCACTTCTCCCGCCGTGTGTCACAGAGCAAGTGTGAGAGAGAACGAGAGACCTTGATATGTTTCCATGTTAGAGTTCCCGTGAGGCTGTGCGGTGATAGGCCAGGGCTGTAAAAACAAACAGCACAGAGGTTGTGTAGGGCTGACTGTAATTAAAGCGAAGGAGCGTAATCTGCTCTCGCTTCTTTGATTGCCCGGCTCCTTCGGCTGCCCCGGCGACGGCGCTTCAAACAGCCCCACTGCAACTCCCCTGCCACTCCGGCCCCTCCTCAATAGCTACGGGGTCGCAACCCACATTGCCACCCAATCCGGAGGGGATCAAAGCACATCTCGGGGACCTGAATTAACATGGAATACCACAGGCACAGCCCTATAAATATCAGGCCCTTCAAAAGAAGAGGAACAGAGGGAGTGGAGGAGCGATATAAAACAGGCCTCAGCCAAGTCATCCCAAGTGTTTATCTTGGACACATTTCTATCTCAGCGGCCAATAAAACAATTCCACTTAACTGTAAGTGGCCCCTAAAGAGAATCTATTCCTGGTCTTAAAAGGGCTGTGCGATTGCTTCCATATGGTGGGACAGCATGGGGACAAGCATGATGAGCTCAGACCCAGGTCCATTTGGCTGGTGTCTCAGCACTGTCCATCCACAGCTGTGATATTACATCCTAACATCTGGGTTATTGCCCGCTATGCCTGGGAATTATCAGCCTTGCCGATCTTAGTCATCCCACACTGGCAACATGCCTCCAACAGCCAAGCCCCCCCCCGCTCCCCTTCCCTTCCGCTTCTCCCATACGCCCCCTCCTGTTTGAAACACTGTCACACAGCAGACTTTTACTCAGGCACTTGCAATTCCCTGTCTCTGTCGTGGTAACACAGAGGGAGAAAACGATGTTCTGACGGAGGGGGAGTAGAGCTGCAAGAGCCGGGTATTCAGCACTTCCAGGATAGGTGTTAAACGCAATAAGATATTGTACGTTTGTCAAAAAAAAAACATGAAATGGCGGGGGGGGGTAAAAATGGCATTGTTACATTGTTAAATTAGCACCGTGATTTAGGCAGGAGAACAGCGCGCAGAGTCCCGCCACACATTTCTGTCTCCCTTTGAGTATATTTAACCATCTGTAGTGGATAACCTACAATGTGTATGAAAATGGCATTCATTCCTTTGTCATCTAATTTCAAATTGAGACTGCCTACTGGACCATCAAGAGACTGAACAGTGGCAGATGTAGTGACAGCATAGGTGTGAAAATAAACCCAATCGCTGCAGTGTGAGTCCCAAACAGCAACCCTCCTATTTCACTCTGAATCTAATTACTGCTTCAATATATTGAAAACCACTTGAGAAGAGACGGAACTTTGTTTACCACAAAACCAAATACTGCTCTATAATGCTCATCAAAAGGCTCTTTCATGACAGCATATTCAGCGAATACTATTACTTTGATTTTGATCAGAATGTAATATTGTACCATACTTTCTTTACACAAAATGATTCCACTGACTGAATATAGTATGCATTGCTAAAAAGGTTAACTATAAAGCAGAAAGGAAATAGGCTGTGCTGATAACAAGGTTACACACAAAAGCCTGAGTCCTGAACATATGCCTCGTTCTTTGTTGCACCATTGTGTAGTGAGCTACTGCCCCCTAGTGAGTTAGATTAGCCTAACCATAAGCGCTAATGAGGAAATTAAAAAAATATCATGGCATTAAAAGCAAATGTGAAGATTTAAAAAACCCATACCTTATTTCTTTTGGGTCCAAATCTCTATAAAATTGAGAAGAATTGCAATGAATGAGTGCATAATAGCAGGTAAGAATATAGATTTTCATCACACAAACACTTGTAATGTCTGAAATATTCCTACCGGGCCTTTTTTGATGGTGGCGTCTCTGAACATCAGGCAGACATCAACAATAATGACTCCCATGTCATCTTCTTTGCTTTTTGGATCTTCGAGACGCAACTCCATTTCATTGGTTCTGTGAGGAGACAGGAAGGGTATGAAGATTAAAAATGAGAAGACCCCTTGTGCATAAACTAATCTCTAAAATGTAAAAGTATTACTCACTTTTGCAGTTCAAGATCTCTCAGGGAAATAAAGCTGGAACCCATGAAATCATCAGAGGTCCGATTTTTATCATAGACCTGCAACATTATTAGAGGTATGGCATGTATTAAATTAAACATCTCTTGGCCTTGCATTCAGACTGAAATTGTCCGGTCTGGCACAAGACCAGTGTCCCTTGCAAAATGCAATCATATATAAGCAGCGCCTACCCGAACTTCTATGTTATATTCTCTGTCTCGGAGAGGGTGGGAGAAGGACTCGTTCCAGCGAGGGTTCAGGTCTTTATAAACCACTTTGCTTTTATAGAACTGTTTTCCTTCAATTTTGAACTTCACATAAGGATCACTGGTACCTAAATGAAACACAATAAAGGGCAAATCAGCAAGAGAGTGTCGTGCGACACAAGTGGAGGAGCGATCTTATGTGTTAAATTATCAATCATCAAGCTGGTTCCATGACAGCATATAGAGGAAGTGGAAATACTAAATAGAAACTAAACGATGTTAGCAGCTTGTCGCTCTATTAGTGTACACTGTGCATGAAAACGCACATTCGTATACACTCCCTCCTCCCCCCCACATGCTCGTCGTGTGAGAGAGTGAAATATGTATGGAGGCGGTGCACCCCACACATGGCAAAAACAGAAGAATGTAGCTGTTTAATTGTCACAGGGTAGAAACACTCGCCAGCATGAGGCTACCAGAAACCAAAATCTAGAAGCAACCAGTGTTAATCCTCCAAGCTTGTTAAGAAAGTCTGTCTGTGAGTGGGGTGGGGGTAAGGGACTTCTTTGTTTCTGCAATTGCATGCAGATTGGCCAAAAAAATGAAAGCCAGCCCCATGCCTTCATTTGTATAGTGGAATAAAGGGGTGCTTGAGAGAGCCTGCAGGGAGGCTTGAATCACATGACAAAGGCCCTGTGGGGATGGGCTGTCAGGCCTGTCAGCTCCCCACTCCAAATGAACATCTCGCAAAGGCAGGCAGGACCCACAGCAGCTCCACCCTGCCAGCCTGTGACAGGGAAACCTCCAGGCAGCTTGACAGGAGGAGAATGTGGCAGCTAGCAAGGAGAAAAGCTCTGGCATGACTGAGAATGGTGACGATGGAAATTAATAGGGGGAAAAAAAGGGGAGAACAAAAACCAAGGAATGGGAGAGGGGAGGGGCTGGTTATGTGGGTCCTTTTAGAATATGTAATGACAATGTATGCCATTGGTGAGCTCTTGGCACTGTGTTGACTGTTGGGCAAACAGTGGAGAGATAGGGGGCGTGTGGGGATTGCATCATCACTGTGCCATCTTGTCAGGGGAAGTGAGGTCTCAACTAGCTTAGAAGTATGGCTGGGAGAGCCTTGTACCACAAAGCAGCACCATTTCAAGTACCACCACCATATATAGCTGTTAGGTGATGGGAGGCACAGCAAGGTTTATAATTGGTTAGAAGGAAACTGATGAGATTAACATAGCTTTAAAATATTGACCTTCTACGAGGCCAATTTGAACACATTTGTTCTAACCTTAAAATAAAAGCCAGAATGTTGCTTTCATTTTGGATTCTTGATCAGCCTTCACAGTTTTCTCATATGTTGTAATTCAACCTATGACCACGTGAGGGTGTAGCTTTCCCAGAGTAAATGCCGACCTAGGCCTCAGGGGAAAGAAAACTTTTTTGCCTCTCACAGATCAATGCCAGATATGGGGGGAAACAGTCATTTAAGCACACAAAGATTTGAGACCACCTTTCAAAATATCTAACTGATTTTACACACGGTGACTCGTAACGTAACCAAAGCACGGCTCTGCCACTTTAGGAAGTAAACATCAAACTATCAAACCAAAAGACATCTCCAAAGTAATTACAGTGGTAGACAGCTTTGACTTTAGGAGGTAAGGGATGACTTTTCCACTTTAAAAATCTACAGGCAAACAGTCGTCACAATACCAGTAGTGTCTCATCGTATCGTCAGCCTCTTGTCATACTCGTTTGACTGCATACTTTTCTAATGTTTTGTTTTTTCTTTGTCCGTGCATAACTTCACATGAGATGTCTCACCTGCAAATAGGAGCTTTAACTGAACTGACCTGAACTGAAGGATATCTCACCTTACATTCCTGTCACAGTAACAATAAGACTGACAAGACCAATATGGACTTCACGTGCCTGTAAAACTTTATCAGATTGTCCCTAGGAGCCAACAAATAAAGAAATGCATTGTTTTACTGTATACAGGACATGTGATCTATCTATGATCTAACGTTTTGATAGATACGGATCCAACCAAGACTGTTTTAAAAAATTGCTGTTATAAGAACAGGATTTGATGTTAGTTTATTCAAATTTCTAAGATCTAGATGAGATCTTTTAATTTTACAGGTTGTTAAAGGTCGAGAGCTTATTTTATGGATCACCTGTAGGTTTTTGGCGTACCTGAGCGCTTGTCTCTGATGACCAGGTTTTTTCCTCGTTTCAGGTTGATTTTCAAGAGATACCTCTGGAATGGGGCAGGTACTCGATCCTCACACCCCCCTGTAACATCCTGCGGAGAATCACTGATATTTGTATGCATTTACCACACCAGATGATTAGCTTAATAAAATGAAGACAACTCAGTGGATACTCACTGAAGCATTTTCGTCAAAGAAGTCAGCTGATTCACTGGCAAGCTGTGTAAAAAAAATAGATTTTTAAAAATGTTGTGACACTTTATAAAATATAAAACTGCGCAATCATTTGAGTCGAGGACAGCCAAGCCATCTAGGTTTGTGTAGCATTCCAAGGGAATCATAATAGCGTTACTATTATTTATTTAGTCAGTTGTTTGCATTATTACAAAAAAGGTGTCTATTAATGTCTTGCTAATGACAACCTATTGCATTTGGGTGAAAAAGTCAGTAGATGCTTTGTAGACGTAGCATCTGAAGAGAAAGTGAATTCTGCTTGACCTCTTTTGTGCTTTTTCTTTTTTGGCTTGTTTGCACATTGTGTGACTAACTGGTAGCACAGGTTTTTATCTTTCTTTTTTGAGGTTTGTTTTCATTTTTTTTATTTTAATCTAAGAGACATCTAAACAAAAGCGGATGCTTCTCTCCACACAGGGACTTTAACTTGAACACCAACCAGCTTTTGATGCTTCATCAGTTGAGTGATTTGCCTAAAAGCTCAAGAGATCAAATGTAATAAAACCAAAGGTCTGGGCTCAGGTTTAGAAAAGGTTTCATTCATGACTGCATACTAGAGGATACAGTAACTACAACATTTGGCTTCATTTGCAAAAGCGAGTGGAAAAACAAAGCCACACTATTTGAAAGCTAAATGAAAGCATGGAAAGGTTCAAGTAAATGTGTCCAGTGATCCTGGCAGTTTTTGTGCTGTTACTTCATGTTACATTTACCACAACTATTTTCTTAAGCAACTTCTCGTGACAGTTGAGGTTCACTTTGATGAGATAACCTGTATTTATATATATATATATATATATATATATATATATATATATATATATATATATATATATATTGGAAGGATAGATACGGAAGGACAGGCCCCTGCACGGTATGTACCACCGGCAGATAGAGGAGGTGGCTGATATCCAGAAATCCTACCAGTGGCTGGACTGAAAGACAGCACAGAGGCACTAATCATGGCAGCACAAGAACAAGCTCTGAGCACAAGATCCATAGAGGCTGGGGTCTATCACACCAGGCAAGACCCCAGGTGCAGGCTGTGTAAAGATGCCCCAGAGACAATCCAGCACATAACAGCAGGGTGCAAGATGCTAGCAGGCAAGGCATACATGGAACGCCATAACCAAGTGGCCGGCATAGTGTACAGGAACATCTGTGCCGAGTATAACCTGGAAGTCCCGAGGTCAAAATGGGAGATGCCCCCAAGGGTGGTGGAGAATGACCGAGCTAAGATCCTGTGGGACTTCCAGATACAGACGGACAAAATGGTGGTGGCTAACCAACCGGACATAGTGGTGGTAGACAAACAGAAGAAGACGGCCGTAGTGATCGATGTAGCGGTTCCGAATGACAGCAATATCAGGAAGAAGGAACACGAGAAGCTGGAGAAATACCAAGGGCTCAGAGAAGAGCTCGAGAGGATGTGGAGGGTGAAGGTAACGGTGGTCCCCGTGGTAATCGGAGCACTAGGTGCGGTGATTCCCAAGCTAGGCGAGTGGCTCCAGCAGATCCCGGGAACAACATCGGAGATCTCTGTCCAGTAGAGCGCAGTCCTGGGAACAGCTAAGATACTGCGCAGGACCCTCAAGCTCCCAGGCCTCTGGTAGAGGACCCGAGCTTGAAGGATAAACCGCCCGCATGGGCGTGCTGGGTGTTTTTTTTTTTAATATATATCAATCAGTTGGAATTGATGTCAGTTGTCACAGTAAACGGAAATCACTAGGATCCACTGACTATACATGTGCCGAAATATATAATAATAAAAATAAAAATAATACTGACCTCTTCCTCATCCTCCTCATCTGCCGGGGTTTCATCGAGGAGATTCTCATCTATGAACTCGTTTATCGGAGAGGGTTCTCTGTCTTGTTCTTCCACATCTCTCACCCAAGGCATGTTGGCTTTCTCTTCACTGGGAGTGCCACATGCTGAGTTCAGAGAGTTGCCATCTCCACTTTCCAAAGGTCTGCCCATAGAGTCCAACATCAGCTTATCTATACGAGCATTTTGTCTTTTTGTTGGTGGAGTCCCTTTTTCAGATGATGTCTTTTTCGGCTCAACTGATGAGTTCTGTTTTTCTCTATAAGGGTTTATTTGCTCTCCCATTGATTGTGCTCTAAACAGCGCTGCAGCAGCAAGACTTTCTCTAGACCCCTTTTCTGAGACTTCTTCACTTCTCTCTGGAAGGTCTGGTCTTGGTATGGGATCTTGTCCACTGTTAGACATTTTCTTTCCTGTAGGAGCTGGTTCAAAAGGGAATTTTGATAAGGCCCCTTTGCCTTTTTTGTCTATTTTAGCATATAACTCATCTACAACTGGGTTCGTTTTGTTCTCTAAACCAAAATCATCCATTTCTTCATAAATGCCCAGGGTCCCCGGGGGTGTGCTTAATCTATTCAGAGCTGGATTTGAGTGATCAGGCTGAAGAAATCTGGTTCTGATTTCTGGGATTGGATCACTTAGTTTGTCTGCAAACTCTGAACTTGCAATAGAATCAGTATCACTCAGACCAGGAGAGATGCCAAAAGCAGCAGAAGACAGCGAAGCATCCTCGGTAGATGCTTCACCTGGCACCATTGTTAGGTCGGGTACAGAGATACTTCGTCGATTGGCCAGATTCCTACCCTGCTTGGCCAGTGGCTTCTTGGCGGGCTTCTTTAAGATGGGAAACTTGGGTTTCAGACGGAATCTCTCCGCTAAATTCTTTTTCTTGTTCTCCATCTTGAGGGCTACCCTTTAGATTAAAATAATCAACAACAGTGAGTTAATTTGCTGTGCATTTTTAGAGGTCTAATGCACATAATTTACATAGAAGCTTCATGGAGATCAGCTGATGTGAACATACTGGAGACAGTCAGTGAAAAAGATCGACTTGGGCAACGAGTTAAAAGGAAAAGGCTGAAACTTTAACCCCTGCAATGTTTCTGTTATGCTGTAAGAATATTTTGCTGACATGAAAAGTTGCAGTGTAACAATGCCCCCCATACCTAAGGCATGGGGGGTAGCTAACGCTTTAATCAGCATGAACATTTTGGAAATTATATGCCATGGGCTTCACAGGAACCAGATCCCAACTCTGCTGAACAGCTCTAGGACATTTTAGTGTCCAACATCCAACTCTACCACTATAATTAGAACAGCGAATTATATTTTGGGGGAAGGATTTTCATCTCACCAGTAGGTTTAAAAAAAAAAAAAAAAAAAAACTGGTAGAATTAGTGCCAAGACACACTGAAGGTAATGTGGCAGACTGTGCAGCCCAGCCCCTTACTCATCTTCCTAATGTGATTTATATTTCCTGTGTGACGTTTAAGCTTGAGTCAAATTTTATAAAGAAGAAATTGAATTTATATGGAGGTTTGTGACATATCAAGGAGGTAGGTAGTAGGTTGGCAGCATTATGGCTAAGATTTTATCAACATACACAAACCACATTGGGACGAATGTTTAGTGTGATTTAATGTGCCACTTTTCTGCCTTTCACCTTGATTCAACACAAAAAAAACATATTACAACAAAAACAATCTTACCAATAATGCTGACATAAAAAAATTAACAAATCTGTATTTTAAAAAAATAGCTGGATATACAGCAACCTGAATGACACTCAGTCTAATTTAGAAAAGGAAGACACTGGAACATACCTGTTCAGTTGAGCTTTGTTGTCAAACCTACAAACTGATTTAGTTCCCACCCAGAGCAGATGAAATCATTCCAACAGACAAGTTAGCTATCCCAACTATGGTCAACGAGCCGAAGTATTTAAGGCAACAGATCACGTAGGATCCCAGACAAGTGATTGGTGGAGGAGCAGCAGCAGGTGAAACTAGCCGTACCAGTCAAACAAGGCGAGTTTCAATGACTATGTGAATGCCTTTCAACTGTTCAGTCCTACCCAAGTTGTCTGTGATAGATGGAGCAACACAAAGTACAGTTTGACTCCACTTATGTGGGCTAAGAAAAAAAAATCTGACAAGAATTATGGAGTAAATTAAGACAACGTAGCGAGAGAGTAAACCAACACGGCAGCGTTGAAACTATGAAACAGTTGCTCACAGCACAGCAGCCTGTTATGCCAGCTTGCTCTGTGTTGATTTGTATATTTGACAGTTTATTTGCATTTGTGAGGCAATTTGTCTGTTTTACGACTTGCATTCTCTCATATGGGTTCCATTATAGCCCCAAGTATTTGAAAATATACTTAATACCTTAATCTAGCCTAATTATACAATACAACTGTCTTTCCTATGTGTCCAAAACAGTCTCAAAAATGCTGCTGATGGATTCTGCAACATGACAGGCATATGAAATGTCAGGGAGGATCTGGCACTCGGTAGCTGCCTCACCATACTCAACTCCATTACTTTCGTACACCCCCATATTTGTTTACAGTAGAACGTGGTTTAGCCTAAGCTAGTTAAAAAGGAGCATTTGTGTTTGCAAAGTATAAACTATAGCTTTCTGTCTACAGATAGAAGCTAATGCAACAGACACACTGGTTTTCCCCCTCTCTCTCTCTCTCTCTCTCTCTATCTTTGTCTGAGCCTAACAGTTGAGACTATATGACAACAGATGTGTTTGAGTCTGGACTGTCTTGTTCAATATTTGCTGATGTCTTTAGGAGATCAGGCCCACATGAAAGACCCTCTACTTGGCTTCCACTTGAAAGGCAGGGTTGGGCATCAGAACAGGGCAAGCCCCTATGGCAGGTGGCCTGTCGCCCTCTTTCTCGCTCAACTCAAACAACCCAAAACCCTGCTTGGTTACTCTACCCATGCACAGTGGACATCTTCCAGCCTAAATCACAGCTGGTCTCAGGAAGGAGAGCCAAGAACATGCACTTGGGGACAAATCTACTGAGTTATGCACATGCAAGCCTACAAACTGAATACAGTCATTAAAGAGTGAGCCTGTGGACTGAGTGGCCTAAAACATCCGTGATGTATGTTTGATAAATGTAGTTTTAACTTTTTCTTCGTATTTAAGAGTATCAATATTATATTGATATAAAGTAAAGTAAAATTACAGTAGATGTATTGGCAATAACTGACCTAGCTGCTAGTGGTAGGCTAACAATCTGATTCTTAGCTGGATTACAATTGGCCCAGAGTTACTTCGATTACGAGATATGCTCAAAATGTGCACAACACCATTAACCTCCTGAGACCTGAACTCTTCCATGGCATGCATTTTTCATTTCTCTGTGATATTTGGGCTGATTGGGACCTGATGAATGTAAAAACAAAGATTTACCAGATTTTTTTTTTAACCTGATTTTTGTTTCTAAGACAAATGAGAACCACATATGAGGATATTTGTTTAAAATTTCTCAAAAAGAGCCCGCACGGCAATCTTGCTCAGCTAGATACCAGGGAGGCCACAACTTATAGAGCCGTTTTTCACTAAAGCAGCAGAGCAGCCAGACACAATGATGATCACTGGCTGGCTTGAAAAATGAGGAACTCCATCATCTAAAAATAATTATATAACTGTGGCTATTTTCAAAAGCTGTTGTCCCAAAGACAGTGAATATGTGGCAGAAAGTACAGATGTTTTAAACATGAGATTGCAGAGTCGAGTTAATGAATGCTTCCGGTTCCTTGGAGTACATCTGGCTGAGGATCTTACGTGGTCAGTACACACAAACAAAACAGTGAAGAAGGCGCAGCAGCGCCTCTTCTTTCTCAGGAGACTGAAAAGATTCGGCATGAGCCCCCGCATCCTCAGGACCTTCTATCACTGTGCCATTGAGAGCATCCTCACTGGATGCATCACCACCTGGTATGGCAACAGCACCGCCTACAACTGCAAAGCTCTCCAGCGAGTAGTGCGGTGCTCTGAACGGATAATTGGAGGTGAGCTTCCCTCCCTCCAAGACATCTACAGGAAGCGCTGCCTGAGGAAAGCGGGGAGGATCATCAAGGACTCCAGTCACCCCAGCCATAAACTGTTCAGACTGCTTCCATCAGGAAGGAGGTTCTGCAGCATCCGGTCCCGTACCAGCAGACTGAGAGACAGCTTTTTCCATCAGGCCATCAGACTGCTGAACACGTCATAGACACCTCAGCTTCACTACTGGAACTTCAACATTATGCACTCCACACTGTATATAAATGCCACTTGTTTTGCACATATTCAACTCTGTATATTTTATATATTTTATTATTATTATTATTATTTTTTTTTTATTATTATTTTTTTTTTACTATTTAATTTGTAAAAATGTGTATACACACACACACACACACACACACACACACACACACACACACACACGTAGGAAAATATTTAGTATACACATCCAGAAATGCATACACTATTATATATTGTACATATATTTATTAGTTTCAGGTTGGCCATTCTTGTATTTTGCTCGTTTGTGTTGTTGTGTTTGCACATCTCTGTTGCTTGTGGGGCTCGCACACAAGAATTTCACTCGCATGTGCTGTGCCAGTGTGCCTGCACATGTGATGTGACAATAAAAGTGATTTGATTTGATTTGATTTGATTTGAAATGAGGCCTGTTTGGCTGCAAATAAAGTGGTTGCACCTTTGCATTATTACAACTGACAGTTGATGGAGGAAAAAGGGCAAGAAGATTTGGCCATATTCCTGCGCAAGATTTCCTGAACACGGTGTGCCAAATTTCAAGAATGCGCCCAAAAAATGTAAATCTTACCTGATCCTGGGCATTCCCCTTTTAAGTTCAGCTTCTTGGGCATTTGCAGACAATGTTATGCTCACCTATCGGATTGCTCCCTGAACACCGAGCGCTTGCACTGTGTGCACATTGCTCTTCCGCTTTAACAGTAACGTCTTTTTCTGACTGACTAAATTTTGCGTGAAGGATCACCTGGATGGATCGTGGATGATCCCTGGGTCTCCAGCTATGATCTAGCAGTTTTCAGTTGATTTCAATTTATCCATCCATTTTCTCAAACGCTTATCTAATTCCAGGGAGCGGTGGGCAGGCCGCGAGTCTATCACACGAATATCCGCGCTTACATCACAACACCAGTTCCCAAAAAGTCGCCAGAAGAAGCTTTTAAGCGCTGTTAAGTCAGAATAAAACAGAACTTTGCTCAGACCTTATTATGTCCTAGCTGAAGGTGCAAAATAATATTTATTTCAGGTTCACCTGTGTTGTTCATTAGTAAAATCCTCATCATAAAACTGAAATTGTCAGTTAATTTTTATTTTTATTGCTAAGTTACTGGTCTTCTTATAATGAGGATATACATGCATGCTCTTCATTTTTAAATTAAAAAACGCATTACAAAAAACACGAAAACAATGTTGAGATTCACAAACTCATTCGTTTTTACTTCACATTGGAATAAACTACATTTTTGTTTGTTTATTTATTTATTTTTTAATGAATGTCTTTGACTAATTAAATATGATAGCACCTTAACCAAGTTTCAAACATGGAGAAAAATGGAGTCCAGGAATAAAGTGCCAAAAACTGTAGTTCCTCTAGGTGCCACTTGTGGCTCTTTCCACAAGGGATTTAACCTGGTACAAAAAAGGAAAAGAGATGGAGTCTAGTTTATCCCTTCATAACAACTCTGAATGAGTACATTTTGCATAAATGAGTTAAGGGTGTGGCCATATTGAATGGCAGGTGGCCTTCTAGTCTCATTAGGCCTCACCTCCGCTATGAAGTGAGTGTTTTAATGCATGCTGTTCTAATCTTGCGCAGCATTTTTAAAGGACTAGCTGAGTAATGTTTTGAGTTGCCGTGTGGTGCAGACAATCCTTTGCTTCAGATTTGATGATTGTGTCTCTGTTGAACCCACACAGTTTATTAATGAAACTTGTTAACCAGTCTAGATAGCTTAGCTGATAAATGACCCCTCCAACACTAACACTAAGGATTAGTCCAAAAGGTGTTGATGCTGTCCAATGTTTATGGTGTCTGTGACCACTGTTTGACCATGTATTCAACAATTAATTTAACAAGTATGCATTTTTCAGACTCATTCCCCTGATAACTGACAACCTGATTCAGTTTTCCATTCTACCTTAATGATTTTATGGAAATGAATATTTAAATGTGTGACATATAACAGTATAATGCCTCAGATTTTCTACAGTGGTTAGATTGTAGAGTCTATGACCCACACCCCAAATGCACACACATCCCACCTTCCCCACTCAAACTTTAACTACACCCATGTTTACATGCGCTTAAGGAAGTGCAGGATTTTGTTGTTTCCCTCTCAGGTAATCTCAGCATCTGATTAGAGATTACACTGTAATAACAGTTCTGTACATAAATGGATGATGAGACCCTGCCTACACAAGATGTGAAAAAGCAGAGTTTTCTAGAGAAAGTCGACTTTAATTCAGAGAGAAAATTTTGGCCAGCACATTTAAAATAAACCAGCGGACAAAAGTCGGTTCTATACTTCGAGCAGTAATTGCTCAGCCTAACATCTATGATTCTGAACTATACTCTGATGGATATTTGATGCACTGAACTGTTCCCACTGCTTCAAGATTCAAGATCCTTTTATTTGTCACGTACATAGTTATACAAGTATAACACGCAGTGAAATGTGACCCAACCTTTCCCAACCATCAGACTCCAGCTGCCTGTTTAAGAAATCAAGGAATCACACGGAGAATGTGTGCAAAAACCTCAAGATTCAAAGTGTAAAATAAAATCATAATCTGTCTTTCGCTGATACAGGTTGTAACAATTACCTGCATGTTTTTTTTTTCTTACCTTAATAATGGTACCTTAGTCAATACCTGGGCAATAAAATGCTAATGTTAGAACTGTGCAGCTGGGCAGTGTTAACAAACTAATATGTAACACTGAGTGAACAGTTTGATAGTTTGCCATGGGGAAATGACCTTTCAGGATTTTTTACTTGTTTGACAATGCCTCTCTGTAAGTAATCCTTTACACACACACACACACACACACACACACACACACACACACACACACACACACACACACACACACACACACACACACACACACAAACTGCATTCAAAGTGATGAAAGTAAAAGTAAAGAAATAGTTCTTACCAGGGTTTGAACTTAAGATTTAAACATTGTCAGTGGCCAAATGGGTTAAAACTGTAACTATTTAATCTGTTATAGGAGAGGTAATTATTTTCAAGCCTGTGCTGACCTGTGGCTCAGGAGGTAGAGCAGGTCATCCGCTAATCGAGGGGATTAGAAGATGACCTTCCAATTTGAGATTGGAGATACTGAGGCCTGTGTTGCTCCTGATGTGTTCATCCAAACTAATGTGTGCGAATGTTAGCTAGAAATCACTTAGATGTTAAAAAAAAAGTGTAGAAAATGAATGAGTGAATGGGGCATGTTGTTTAAGGTGCTCAAGTAGTAAAGTGCAATAGAAGAATCGGTTTGTTTACAATTTGGTAAGTAACTAGCAAGTGCAGGTGGCAGATGAAAATATAGTAAAAATATACAGAGTTGTCCTCTAAATGGACCCACCCACTAATAAACACTTTGACTTGCCATGAATAGAAAGGAATAGGTGTATTAAAGATGTCTGCATTCCATTTATGGGAGGCCCTGCTATTACGTATGTTGCTGCAGGGTCACGGTTTACTAGGACATTGATTGGAACTGAGTCATGAGTCATTAATGTCATCAGCTCCACCTGTGATTTTCCTGCTGTCAGGAATGAAAGTCTATTGCAAAAACACTGTGTAGTCCTGTGAAAAACAAAACTCTTACTGCTTCCATGGGATTTAAGAGGGTAGGTTTCAGCTGCTAAGTGAGAACCAACAACCTTTACAAAAGCAGAGGGTTTGGTTTTCTGTCTGAAGCATCCAGGTATGTTAACACAGTAACATGGTCTTCTCCGGAATGGTCTTCCCAGCAAATCCTCTCCAAAGTAAGACCATACAATGTTCAGAGAAATTAAAAAAACCAAACCAAAACTGAGAACTATGCCTCAGACTCTACAGGCCTCAGTCCATGGCAGAAATTAGAAAAAGACTGAACAAATACGCGTTGGTTTGGAAGCGTAGCTTAGCATAGCATCCAAACATAACACAAAACTTTGTACACGATTTCCTTTGAACAGATAAGACCAAAGTAGAGCAGTTTTGCCATGATGCACAGAGCCATGGAATCCAAACACAGCATATCAGCATAAACCTTGCATCATGGTGGTGGAGGTGTGATGATTATCTTTTAGCTATGGGACCTGGGCACCTTGTAGTCATTGAGTTGACCATGAACTCCTCTGATAAAGTTTAACTACAACTGAAACTATAGAGCGACGATTACATACACACCAGCAAATCTATAACAGAATAACTAAAAAGAAGAAGAAGAAGAATCAAGGTGTTGCAATAGTCCAGTCAAAGTCTAAACCTCAATTTGATTGAAATGTTTAAGAGACGTGTGCATAAATGAATGACTGCAAACCTTAATCAACTGAAACTGAAATGTTGTAATGAAAAGTGGGAAAAATTCCTCCACAACAATGTGAGAGACTGATAAAGTCACAAAGGAAGCAATTACTTCGACTTTTTGTTGCAAAAGCTGTTGAATCATGGGGTGTGTTTAGTATTCTACTGAAATTCTGTAGAACTTTCCTTTTTTCAAAAAGCCTCAAAAGGTAAGGAACAACACTAAAAATATCGAACTTATAACAATAATTCACTTTCCAAATAATGTCTCAATATATAAAAATATGACAACTTTAACTTTGACTTTTGGTGTGATCAGTGATTCAGTCCCCAAATGGTTTTTTGTTGTTTTTTTCCCCCTTCTCATTGTCATGTTAAAGCCTATACTTGTGTTGTTTTGTTTTTTTACATTTTATTTTTCCCTTACTTTTTGGTGTGTCCATTTAACCTCATATTCATATATTGATGGCTCATAACGTCTGTCATCTCCCATCTTCCACATACACATTTGTATAGTAGACATAAAATTAATATAGAGCCCACTAATAAGAAGCTTTAGTCAAAGTAGATCAAGAGAGATGGAATAAACTAGTTTTCCTTTGCAGTACACTCCCCTGCTTTAGTAACGGCCCAGCAAACTATTGACTAATTGATTGTACTGCAGTGCCTCCTGCAGGCAATAGCATGCAAATACACTGTTCTCTACTGGTGCCTGTAACAGCTGAATGCAAAAAATATGGTTTCTACTATATATAATTTGTAGCTGTTCTAACAATGATATTGTTGTATTAACTTGACAAACTTAGAGATTCTTCATTGCAATACATGGAAGATTTTCATTGTAGTAAATACAAATTTCCAAATCATATACAATATATAAAATAAAATCTATGTAGAAGTTAATGCATAGGCAGAAAATTACTTAATATTACACGTGATCACACATGATTGGATTCAATGGACAGTTATTTGGGTTTTTTTCCAGTGCAGTAGTCCTACTTTTTCATTGGAAATTAATATGATTTTAAAATACACAAACTGGAAATTTAACATTTCTTATATAAATTCTGGGTTTTTTCAAGTTTTTAGACGCAATGTGCTGCCTGTTCAGCTTGCATCTAATTGACAATGGCAGTGGGCCCAGTGAACCAAATAAATATAGTACACCGATATAAGAGACGAGGGGAAAAAAAGTCTTTGCATAATTCAAAGATAAATAGACAGTGAGATCAGACTGAGCATACACTGAGGTGTTTAATAAAGTTGACAGTTTCTACTGTTTGGGACTTCACAGGAGAACAAATTCTATGAAAGAGTTGTTTACTTCATTTTATACAGAATAAGAGAGATAACCTAAATTACACATTAAAAGCCAATATTTTGTACTTTTGTGAAGAATACAAATTTTGTACAACATCTAGCATAGTATCTTAATTGTTTAATAAAAAGTTCACTTGAATATTTATGCTGAAAATAAAGGAACACATTCAAGGGAAATAAAATGTAGATTAACTTCAAATCTATTTTGATTCTGAAACAAATAATGTCATTATTGGCAACAAAGTCCAGCTTGTGCCGCCAAACGGTCTGAGCATTCAAACCGAAAACAGCTTCTTTAGTTAAGTGAACTATCAACTACAAACACTTACCAAACACGTAGTTCTGTTTATAAAAGCAGTGAAGCAAAGCAGTGTACTCTTGCACAGCAAAGTGAAGAAAGTCCTCGACAGAGGTTCATTGATTACCCTTTCCTTTCACATTCATCAGTTGTGCACAACTTGGACAGAGACCAAAAGAGCAAAGTGTATCGCAGTGCATTCGCCGTGCGTTTTCTTGCGTGTGTCCTATCTGAGACGAGGCAGGTCTGGTCATGTTTGCTTGAAATCTGCATTGTCTTTGTTTTACTGAGGGAAAGTAAAAGCGGTGTCATTTCTCTTTGGGATAAGGCATTTTCCTAACTGTGCATATAGATAGAGCAACTACAAAATTCCCTGATATGTTATCGAGTGCTAAAATATGTGCTCAACTTCGAGGTGATGCTGCCCAGACAGGCAGATGGTTTTCGTTGTAGTCTTTTATTATTGCTATTCTCACCAGCTGTGTTAAAACTACATTACACTATGGATTACTATACACCATGTGAGTATGTGGAAATTGACATAGGGTATCCAAATAAATAATTTAATGAAATGTATTAGACCTAACTTGTACTCCAGCAACTTCCTTCTGTGGCACTTTAGGAGGCTAACAGTCTTTAACACTCGTCTTCCTAATGCACCGCAGACTAAACGTGACCTGTAATGACATCATATTCTGTATGTTTAATGTGAATCGGGGTTAACTGCATAGATCATTACAGACGTGAGCAACCATGGAGCTGTTGATGGGGGCAGCATAGGTCAGAAACCTCAGAAACGCACACAAGAAAAGCCATGGCGAAGACACAGCAACACTCGTCTTGTACAGCAAACTTCTCATACAAATGTGTGCCTTTCAGCAGTGAGATTGAAGTCAGTCAGTGTGTTTTATTATGATTTGGCTGCTGAATGATTCCTTTCCAGTGAGGATGAAGAAGAAAACAAGTCACAGCCCCTCCCCCTGAACACCATCTCCTGTCTTTACATGACCTCAACAGCTTCAGATTTTCACTGTTCCTCAGGCTGCACTACTCAAACGGGAAATGGAGATAAGATGAAGTTTGCGTTGCCAATTCATGACACACATGGGTGTTTTTGCACACAATTGTGACGGACAGTTCAAGCAGACTTACATATTTACAACTACACGTGGGAACAGGCATGACTGGTTTTGTACGAAGGTCAGCAGCCACTTCTGCCATGTCCATGTGTCTTCCTTTAATTGCATGAACCAATAGCACGATAGCGGAAATGGCTTGAGAGATGACGTGTCTTTCAGTCGAGCTACACGCATTAACAATAGATTATTCCTCAGTGAGGGGCTTGGACCTTGGACTTGAATGGTGGCAGTGTATTCAGCAGCTGCTAACACAGGCCAGCACAATAGGTGAGAAGAAACCCTATTTCCCCTAGCCTTGTGATTATCCTTAAGAAATATGAAAATAGTGGAACTTCAACCTCACAGCATTGTTATTACAATGTCATCAGGACAAACAATCACCACTAAACCACTAAAAAGAGAGACGAAACAAATTAGCCATCTGGAACTAAACACATGGGAGTTTTATGTTGGCGGTTCATTTTCAAAGAGACTAACATAATAGTAAATATTGACCAGTGAATGATCTACTTTTTTTTTCCTTTTTCTTTAAGGGTGTACTCTTGTAAACTTGGCTGTAAACCACAAAAATATACTTTCCTTGAAAACGGTGATCATACAGTACATTCAGCATGTACTCACACCCTGGTAATATATATTAAAGTCGCTATTTACACAACAAAAGACGACGTTTGGCTCAAATGATCAATTACACAAACAGAACAGCAAATGTTCATGGCTTTCGATATCGATTCAAGATCTGGTTTACATGACTTTAAACTATATTAAAAGCACAATAACAAATAAGAACTGTGACGAAAGAAACGGTGCGTTTGAGTGAGTTGTTAGGAGAAATCAATGCAACTGTACAAAACAACACAAAAGAACAGCTTTGGCTTATATTACTGATGAACTGTTACACAAACGTGAACATGCTGACTTTCTCACCAGCTCAACTGGGCATTATCTTAATTGCACATTTACATACCCTAATCTTTTAAATTATAAAATGAATAGTTATTGTCATTATTGCAATAGATTCTGCTCCTATCTCATTTTTACCCCTGACATTTATGTTTCACGTATTCGCTAAAGTAGTCTCAACTGTTGCAACGATTTACTGTAGGATCAAAATATCTGTGTAACTTTGATAAAAAGGACCAGTGTGCTGGATGTTTGAGTATCCAACGGCAGGCGTATATTACAGCATTCACAAACATGTTTGAATTAGTGTGTAGTCAACTGCAATTGAATTTGTTTTTTACGTTTTGAAGGGGGGGATGTGTGGCTTATAATTAGAGCAGTATTTTCTTCCACGGAGTCGGTCATGTGGGACAAACGTGGACAAACCTTTCACGTTTCTACATTGGCGGCCTCGGAAGGGGAAAAGTGAGGGATCAATTTGCAACACACACCATCGCAGCTAAATTCTACCAAATCCCACACACTGGTCCTTTAAACTGATGCGCGCCTGATCCACTCAGTCAATAAATTAGGAGAGGCCACTTAATATAAAGGTCTTGTGTGATTACAGCATGATTTTAAAGACAGTTCTTGCAGTGAAATATCATATGCACGGGTCCTCAGCCTGAAAGCAACACAATTTTCTCTGACTGTTTGCAACTTGCAAGCACAACAGCAAAAACAGCAACTACATGTAAGTGTCTGACTAGACCAGTGACTAAAGTAATCTACCGCCTATTGTTTAACGATTTTCTTTGAACATCTTTCTTCTGCAGCGTCTCCTGAATTGCACCAAGTACCTGATACCACCTGTTTGTGCATATAATTCAGTCCACCTAGCTGAGTTTTTAATCTTATTTTATCAGTCTGAGAATTAACTTTAGATATGTCCTGACACGTCTTATTACATTACATCTCAGTCATACAAACTGAAGTGGAGTTGAATAATAGCATGACAATGATAGCTGTAAGGACCCTTGCTCTCTCTCTCTCTCTCTCTCTTTCTCTCTCTTTCCCTCACTCTCTCTTTTTCCCTCTTTCTCTCTCTTTTATCTCCATGTCTAACCCCTCCCTCTCTCTCTGACCGGCTGGTGACTGGAGGCTTGATCAGAGCTCTTTATGTCACCCATGTGTCCATGCGCAAGCGCTTGACCGATGGGCTCTCCCTGTCCTCCGAGCCAGCAGGGGGTCTGCCCAGCCCCAGCGGGGAGTGGAAGTCTGGCCGGTGGTCCTCGCGATCACTGCCATCATATGAGCTACAAGACGAGCTGAGGCTGTCGGCAGGTGAACGTCCCAGAACTTCCTGTCGGCTGGACCCTTGCTGCGGCTGCTGTGAGGGGAACCCAGACGGGGTGACGCGCTCCCGTGGCGGTGAGATAGGCTCAGACTTGATGTTTATGCTCTGGCTGGTGCTGATAGATAGGTTGGAACCCTGAGGTAGGTGACCTCCGCCACTGCAGCAAAGATAAGCGAGACATTTTGTTCTTGGTCAAAAACAACGAGCGAACAAATATGAACTGAAATAATGTGAAAAGCCAGGACTGTAGATGTGTGATTCAGTATGATATCACAGAGCACAGTGGGTGTTGCTTTTATGTGAGGGCGTCTGGAGAGTGTGCTTTTGTTTGTAAGTGTGTTACTCACACCAAAGAATTAAGAGCTGCTTGGCCCAGTTGATGCTGTTGCCATGCCGACATGGAGCCCAGCGAGAGCCCAGGAGAGCTGAAGCCCTGTAGGGAAGAGATCTCTGCACTGCTCAGGGAGTACTCTGTTAAAAAAAAAAAAAAAAAAAGCAACCACGCACACTGAGAACTCACTCGCATTTCAGTTACAACACTGTGTGCCACTGAGAAAAGAGCAGGAACCAACAGCGTGTTGTGCAAATAATCTCGGCCAAAAAGGTTGTTGTCAGTCTGGGAGGGGGGTGAGCGAGTCCAGACTCACCAGCAGGATTGTAGGAGGTGGTCATGCCTGAGTAGACCAGGCCCTGTGGGGGTAAGCTGGGGGTGGTGACAGACACGACTGGAGTAGCCAGCGGCTGGGTGGACTGGGAACTGCTTATCCTCTGAGTGTTCTGCAAAAAACACAAACAACAAAGAAAATACTTTAGCTAAAAACATGGCACTATAAAAATATCACACTTGGATGCTAAACAGTGCCAATAGTATCATTTAAAACACTTCATTTAGCGTCGTGTTACTCGACTTAGAGGCTGCGTGCCAAATCAGCCATATAATGCCAGGGGCAGGCTGCACTGAATACGACTTATTGATGAGTTTTCACCTGTGCCTAATGTTTTCAAAATGTAACTAAAGCATTTTCAGTTTAATGAAGCTGTAGTTACTGAATAAAGTAAAATCCTTTCTTTGTTTGTCTTTTGATCCTTTTATTATTTTACCTGATAAATACTGCAGATGATTCAGTCATTTCGCTAAAGTAGCTCTTGGGCAAAGTTAAAAGTCCCTAATGTAAAGGCTACAAATGATCCAGTTTTTTTAATGACTATTTTTTTTCAAAGTGTTCCATATTCTGTACTAAAGGTCGTGTCAAGAATGTGCATGTAATAATAAAAGCTGCCACAAGGTGGCAGTGTAACTTCATTGCTGTAAAAGTTCCGCTCTTTCTGATTTTTTATTGACTGTGTGCATTAAAAAGTTTATGAAAGTAGATTAAAAAATGAGGACACCTAACAATAAACTGATATATTTAGTCTGATTACCTACAGATTCGTTTATATTTAATATATACAGAAAAACGTTGAGAGAGCTTTGCAATAAATTTAGGTAGAATTCTGCTATTCAAAGTAGAAAGCTGACCGACGTCAGTACAGAATTGCTGATGTGCAATTAAAAGCACGACAAATACATTTTGTTAGTGTTATTAAAGAGTTAAGAACACTCGTTTTGGGCAAGCTCCACTCCACAAGAGTCCACCGCAAAAACAATCAGAGTGAGCCATTAAAGTGAGTCTGGAGATCAGTTTCACACCCGAATATTATGTATATGTATATATATGCGTATATGACACATATCAGCACCCAGAGTGACACACAGCAGAGCCCCAGTGGTTTTTAGTGCAGTGACTGGCATGCAGTCCGCAAAAAAAATGCAGCTTGTTGTGGTCATGCAGTAAACTCTTCAGTGAGTTGCAGATCCACTAATGAAACGCAGCAAAAGTTTAGAACAATACTATAAAATTCCCCCGTGTTTAATGTAACAAACATATGTGCAGCTGCCAGCAGTCGTGTTTGAAGCGCCATTGCATCATGATCTACAGTCGATGGCTTCCTCGCATTGTTCCAACACTCTCCAGCCAGATGACTTCACCGAGTATCTCGTAAGGTGATATCATTTAAGATGATGTAATCCTCTCTGGCTTAAAAAATATAAATGATTTATAATTTACTCATCACTCTTTGAGTTGTAAAACATGAAACTATGCGTAAAATAATTTTAAAAAGTAATCACTGATCTGCTTTCTCCCCCTCTTCCTTTCTCTCGCTCTCCTTCTCTGTCACACACACACTTTCACACATAAACTCTGGTGGTATATGACTAACATTGACGTGTTGGGAATAGAGGAGCCAATTTAACAGGCCGAGGCAATTTTCACAGGCCAAACCCAAAGCATGCAGTGTTAATGTTTTTGTCGTTGTTGTTTTTGTTTTTCCATGTCTTGTTTCTTATCACTGGGAGATCTGAGAGCCAGTCTCCAGTGTGCGCGGTGCCTTCAGTCTAGCATCAGTGATCACCGGAAGCACGTTCACATTGCAGCCATTTGCCCAGGCATTTCTCAAAACTCACCAAATCCATTTCCTCCTCCTCAGACTGCCCTCAACAGAAGAAAAGAAGAGAGTTACAGAAAAGCAGCAGAGCGGCTGTAAATCGCTCGGGGTGGGGGGAGGTGACAAGTGCAGGAATTTACAGTAAAAGGGACAATAATAAATATAAAAACTTCTGGTGACCAATCACTGGTAAATCCCGCTCTCTTTGAACAAAGCAGCTAAATTTGCTTTTTTAAATGTAATGCAAATACATGCTGTCACCAAACCGTAGCACGTGTGGGTATGAAGCGCTGGTGCTCCGGTTTGTTGGGCTATAAAATTCCAGTCTTGTAAATAAAGAAGATGGAGCAGTCGGACGTCAGTGAAGCTTACACAAATGAGAGCTGACATTTGTGAGTGGCACTGAGATCAAATCATAATCACCAGAAATTACGAACGAAGCTTCTCCGCTGGTACCAATAATGGCTGCTTAGTACTGTGCACTTAAAAATCCCCCCTGTGCTGGGAGGAAGAACAAGAAGCCCATTTTCCATCTTTTCTGTGCTGTGGGACATACTGTGTCCACGCCGGGGCTCTTAATACCCACACTCAATCAATAGCGGTAGGAAGACATGACAAGGGCGACAAGATATTATCTGGCTCACACCCTGGGCCCCTGATTAAGTCTTCATCTACACTCTGTCACACTGAGATGTGATTAATTTAATACCATTATGGCCTAATGACAGGCTGTCTGCAGACCTGCCACAGCCCACGCCCTCAACAGCCTCTACCAGTCGAAAATACTTCGTAGGCTCAGACAGAACAGGACCTCCCACCCTGCACCTCTTGCAACACAACCTGTCCTACTCCTACGTATTCCACAAGCAGACACAGTATCACACAGTTGTTTAAACACTGCTCCAGGCCAGCTGAGGCTCAGCAAAGGAGGAGCAGCCACAGTAACCAGAGGTTTATTTACAAAACACATCGGTTTTCTGGAAAGGCTCCTGTTACTGACACCACAAACAACACACAGAGGTGAATCAGGGTATTTGCTTGCAACTGTCTTTAAATCCCGCCCCAACCCCCCTTTTACAGTTTTCTGAATGTCGATTCGTGACTCGGAGGGTCTGCTTAAACCTCATGTGTTTGCTACGATCAGGGCACCCTGAAGCTTTCTTCTTATTATTGTTTTTATAGGCCTCAGAATGAATGTGAATAATGGAGGGAGGGTGCAGATCCATGGTTCGGTCCACACTGAAATAGAGGTGAACACATCTCAGACACTTACGCTACCACACTGAGCCCCACTTCTCAGATAAATAAAAGTCCTGAGTTCAAGTGTTCAAGTGAGGCGGAAACCTCAGCTGAACACCACGCTACGTTTTGTGATAACATCGAAAACATGTTTGGGCAAAATCCAGGCAAAGTGTTCTGCTACGAAGGGCTTGATAAAGACACCAAACAAAGCTCTGCTCTGCCCTGCAGCAGAGATATTTAAAGGTGCTTCAGCTAGTGATACTCGTGTGCAGTGGTGTGCTCTCTACTCACCAGCGGGGGCATCATCCCTTTGCTTGATGGAGGGATAACAACCCTCAGGTCTGGCTTGCGGCTTCCCATTCCCATGTTCCCTCCAGGGGGTGGCGGAGACTTGGTGGGCATGACTTTACCCAGGCCATTGCCACTGGCTGTGCTGAGGAGGCCTGGAGAGCCCCTGGGGTTAACAAAACCATTTCCTGCAGATGCGCACAGCAACAGAAACACATAATCAAACCATGCACTGTGACTGACAACACTCCCAGTCATCAACCAAACCTCTCGCGCTGTGTTGTTTTCCAGCTTGCTGCAGCATGCAGCGTTAAGTGTTTCCAACCCTCTGGGAAGTTTTAATAGACTGGGATAATTATCCTGCACATTTACAAAAATAAAATGTCCATTTCAAAATTGATGAGCCCTTTATTTTTACTGTGAATGATTACATCAAAGCCAATTCTTTGCATCTTGGGACGAGGAGCAGTTCACTGGCAAATGTACTGTGACTGCTTAAAAGAAATAGCTGAGGCCATTACAATTGAATAAGAACAATAAAATGTTGTTCTTTGTTGTTTTTCACTGTGCACACAAACAGCAGCATGTGCTAGACTATCCCCACACCATTCACACCTAGGCATTCATGATCATTAGTCATTTCCTTTTCTTGAGAACAATTCAACTAATTTTAGGAAGTTATTTTCTTGAGTTCCAACAACATTTTAGGAACTCCCTCTCCCTTTTCTCATTGGACAACCACCCTTGAAAAACATCGCTATATCCACTGGGTGTGGACCGATCGAAAATAAAAGAAGTAATCGTATTGAACCAATATTAAATATAAATCTTATAAAAAGGTGTTAAAGCTACAATAAATGCCACAATACAGAGAACGGCTTATAGTTATTATTATTATTAGGACTTTTTTTTTTTTAAAGAAATATGTTTTTGGTAGTTTCTCAATTAAAATAAATCTTTCCGAAACAAACTGAAAATTTCTAAATCACCATAAAGTGTCTGCATCCATTAAGCATTTTCTTTTTAAAACACGTTTCACATAAAGACGTGTTCTTCCCATTTCTATCATGCTACAGTACCTTATTTTGAACCACAAGACACTGTATGACTCATCTGCACAAGATCTGCAGTGAGATTCTGCAGATTTCACACAAAAGAGCTCTGATAAAAAAAAACGGACTGCTGAATTCTTATGAAAACAATAACCAAACAAAAGTAAGATTTCAGGTGCACTTGAAGCTTAGCCTCACTTTATTTGACTTAAGTCTGGAAAGAAAAACTATACTTTAAGAAAAACACACTCGGAAATCCTGAAAACAAAGGGAAGAAGGAATTAATGATATCTAGCACTGCATCAACAGATCAGTAACACTTCAACAAGTTGCTGATTTCTCTATTGTGTTCAGTTTATCCCAGTGAAACACAAAGTGTGTGCGCAACAAGTAGACTCTTACATAGGAACATAATGGAACAATAGCCCGTCTGACTACAGATAAGGCCAGCAACAATTCAAGGTCAAATAAACAGTTATGAAGTGCACAATAGTATCTCACCGCTGAATCAACAGTATATGCAAGCAGCTACTGCCATCAGCCTTCACTTTGATCATATAAGACTACGCTGCTGCAAGACAACAATGTTTACAGAATTAGCAGATTAAATGTCCAAAGCCCCAAAAATAGCGAGCCTGATTAAAAGCATGGAAGAAGTCATTCAGTGGGAATGAGGAGCAATGAGTGCAAATAGAATTTCATGTAAAGAAATGGATTTCAATTTGGCAATTTGGCAAATAAAGACCTCGCTGATAGCAATCAGTGAGCTCGAATATTTTACTTTGACAGAAGTCTGCCTTGTAACGCTGAGGAAAAACAACACGATGGAGATGACTAAAGGCCTTTTTCACATCAGAGATTTGTCTTGCAGCATTGGAGGCCAACCTTCGCAGCCAAAACTGTCTGACGTAACATTGTTTTCTAATAATGCTTTGCAGTAAAATATCAAAATGTAATCCTTGCTTTGGTTTAGTTTGTTTTTATTCCCTAATCATATCAAAAATCCGACTCAAAACATATATCAAGTAATAATGTAATGCATCATCTGGTGACACACATATATATAGCCAAAAGAAGACATAAATGATTTTTCTTGGTTTAACATCAAATTTAACTTGCATATGTTTTTCTCAATTGCGTGCATAATGTATTGTTTTATTATGTAGCTCATTGATCTTCAGCTCAAATAGGCTGTTTAAATAAAGGATTCATTCATTCATAACTGATGTTTTAAAATGTGTCCACATTACAATAATGTTTGTGGGTTAAATTTCCATGTATGCTTTATGTTTTCATGCACTTGCATATATATTTATACATTTATCTATATATATTTCATTATGTCTTTCTCTTGATAATCTGCTTAATTTTATTAATCTGGTTTAACTGTTTTTTTGTCTGAAAACACTTCAGGCTTAAGGTTGCAGCTTTGCTAAAACTGCAAGAAGGTTCCTTCAGAGATGTTTGTTTCATACCTGCAAGCTACGTAAGATACAACTTGCATATTCTTAGCACTTGTAGTCATACTAGCACTAAGGTTCTGTTGGTGGCAATGATGGTTTATTTATCAGTGAAAAATCTCCACAGCTGTTTGACACAAGAATATCACATCATTCATAGTGGCCACAGCACAAGCACACAAGTTAAAAAAAATAAACAAATAGCAAAGGAAAAGATAGAAAGGATCACGAGATTAGAGTACAGAGTCTTTTCACATGAAAAGAAATGATTGCACATATGCAGGTAACGCGAGCGTTCGGCTTGACTGGCTTGTGTTATAGTTGGTTTATTATGTTGTTTAAGTATGTCCTTTTTGTGCCATGGAAACAAACTTTCATTATTAAAAACAGCCTACTTTAAAGTAGAGATGGCACGATACCACTTTTTTATGTCCGATACCGATATCATAAATTTGGATATCTGCCGATACCGATATGAATCCGATATAGTGTGTTTTTTAATCAATAAAACTGTTTTTTAATATCTTGCTGCATTTTGTATAAGTTCATACTCAAGTTTAAATAAACAACAACACTAAAGCTATTCTGTTATACCTGTATGTAAAAAATACACTGCCCACAAAATATTTCATAGTTCAGCAACACTGATCAATCTAATAAACTTAAACCTACTCCATCCTCCCTATTCTGGCATTTTAAAGAGTACTTAGCAGAAATATTAAGCAACCTAACTAATAGGGTTGCAAACTCCCAGCAAAAAAAAAAATAGGGAACCACCCCCCACCTCATGATGCTTAATCGACGTAATCAACTTTAATTTGATGCAGTGTGAAAAAAAATGCACAGAATTAAATTATTTTTCAAGAAATATTAAATAGATTCAACATCTTTCTTCAACAGAATTGCAGACTGCACAGATGGTACCTTCCCAAAGGAAAAAGTACTATAGCTTACGAGGGTATATTAGACTTAACAGTTACTATATACAGTAATGGACTTCTACATATTTTACATCAGATTAAAAATTTGGGTGTAAGATTCAGATAATTATTTATTAAAAGCTAGACATTTTAAATGAGAATAAGAAAGAAAAGTATGTCTTTGTGCCCCCCTTTTCCCTGTTAATGTCCTATCGGCCCCCCCTGGCTAAACTTTGCTAGATCCGCCCCTGCACAGTTACCAGCCATCAGCTACGTAGAAAAGGATCCTGGTGTAGAAAGTAATATTAAATAAATTCTAACAACAGCTTATCAAGGTTAAACGTGTTGCTGTTGTTCAGCCGCTGGTTTCCTCTTTCTGGTGCAAAGTGGGCCAAAAACAAAGAAGAGAGACGGACTCGCGGCAGAAAAGCCGATCAGCTGATCATTGAGCAGTTTCATGATTGAAGTAGCAACAGGAGAGGGAGGGAGAGAGAAGAGGCACTCGCTCCATATATCGGTTGTTAACCTTAACGTGGGAATGCTTTACAAACATTCAGAGACAAACTTACAGACTTGCTTTACTTCTCTCTGGGATCACTTCCTCGGAGATGAAATGCTGGTTTGGTAGGGAGGCTACAAATACACACAGCCGCTCTATCACGTGAGCACACTGCTCCGACGTGCTACGGTTATGAGCTGAGTTACGCCGTGTCGCAAGTTTTGTGAGGTGCTTTTTTGATATTTAACGGATCGGATTACATTTTTTATTTCTCTCTGATATCCGATCCAGTAATTTACGTCAGTATCAGACCGATACCGATAGGCTACGTAATATCGGATCGGTCCATCTCTACTTTAAAGTCGTTAAAAATGTAGACATCCACTGATAAGTCGTCTTGCTTACTCATAGGCTGATGTAGTGTATATGTGTATTGCATTCCTCATCCTCGACTTGATAAACAAGCTGAAAACAAACGAGTTGCCCTCTTTAATCACATATTGAAAATTCCCTCACCATAAGGACCCTGGCAGAGCATTTGTAAAAATGTTACAATCGAGGAATGAAGAACACTTTCTCTATTTTCCAAATGTGAATATTCTCAGAAACGTAAAAGAAAAACTCACAGCGTTCCTGTTGTAATATTTCTAATTCTACATGACTTAAATTGTAATATTGTCACACTGTATCTATTAACATTTCAGTTATGTCCTTTCGCCACCTCATTTAAAATACATTTGTGTCACACTATTGGCGATTTCATTACCGGTCGGAGACACAAAGACCCACAGTCTTGTGTTTACTGGCTCATTTAGACACAGAATAACCCACCTGACTTGCTTATGTGTGCAATGTGAGTTTGATTATGACTTCATACGTCTGACGATGAGTGAAGGAAATAATTCTTTGAAAATAAGTGAGGATGAAAACACGTCTGAACAAATACACGGCAAAGTTCAATGGGATCCAAGGTAACAGACACAAGTTAAGACCAAGCCTTCAGCATAGGGCATGTCACCGGGCTTTTCTGCTCTCATTCTATATTCAGACTTCTCTTAACAGATCGGTTGTGCTGGTAAATCCTCTCTGACTGAAACCTGTGCACGCTGAAAGCTGTTTGGTTTCTGTTCATTGTTCTGAATTATTAAAATGGTCTGGTAAGGGGTATTACATAAACCCCTGTGTTTACAAGTGAAACATTCGGTTTTCATTTTAAGTTTGGGGAAAGAAAACACTGTGACTTATTGTGTCCAACATCCCACACGCGCCAGGCTCAAGCAAAAAAAAAAAAAGGGAGGGGGGAGTCTTGATGAATGAGAAGAAATGATAGAAGTGAATCAAGGGGCTCCAAATGCAGTTTTCCAATAATAGCTAGATGCCATGTAGCCTGCGGTCCTTTTGTTGTATCTCAGCAAACTAATTTGAGACAGGATGTCCCAAGTGTAACTGCTAAGAATGAAGTCAGATGGAATAACTGTTCACGCCCCATAAAAATTTTAGACTGAAGAAAAACTGAAACACGCATTTGACGTTGGAAAGTATCCCTCATTATTCAGCAACTGCGGACATCCAAGCAGCCTAAGATTAATAAAGTAAAACTACAACAAAGAAAAACAACTTTCTGAAAACAAACTCCGGCACCACTGAGCCTGTTACTTAATGACATCTGGTGGGCATGCAAACAAACTTTGAAAATGTGTTTCAAGACCTTGCAATCATTCAGTATTAATGAAGGCATGTATACAGCTCGCAACCATACTGCATACCAGAGAGCACTCTCCTGAATCCTTCGTTTTCACCACAACTTTCTCACCAGTCAAGGACCAGAGCTTGTAATTAGGTGTTATTGTATGAGCTGTTGTAAGAAGCGATGCACTGTCACTCAGTGAAGTACACACACTACTCAATCACATAAAATGAGGCTTAAAGAGAAGCAGTTTGGTTTGTGGAGGTGTATTAGCTTTCAAGCCATTATCTGAATGAGAAACTAGACAAGAACAACAGATGGCTTATTTTAGAGAGAACAACTGACATTTATCTGCCAGAAAATGTTGCCAGTGATGTTCGCTGTGGTATCGTGCATGCATATACAGTACGTGCGCCTGTAAAATGGAGAAATTTTACACAAAAAGCTAATAAATAAAGCGGCTATCACACTCCAATAGTTGAATGGGATAAAAATAATTTGCCTTTTGCTTAACTTAGAAAAAAAAGTTTGAAAGTACTTAAAACTATTAAATGGGGAGAAGATATCACACAACACATCTTCCATCTGGCTGCTTTGAAATGCCTCTACTGTGGTCACTGCGGCTACTTGGGAAAATCATAAGCATTTCAGGAATGGTCATCTGACATCAGGGCTAGAGAAGTTAGTCCTCCTCGT
Source organism: Maylandia zebra (assembly GCF_041146795.1). NCBI lineage: Eukaryota > Metazoa > Chordata > Actinopteri > Cichliformes > Cichlidae > Maylandia > Maylandia zebra. The sequence continues at coordinate 12,088,548 of NC_135173.1, read as the reverse complement.
AGCCTATGCTCTGCTACACACTTGTTGCAAACAACAGCTGCAACATGCCCATACAGTGCCAAATGCTGACGCCCCTTGGCAGAGGCTCCTGACTTTACCCTGACCTGGTGCCACACCCAAACTTAAAACCAACCGAGCACTTTCTTTTTGGTTGTCTTTAAACTCTGTGACTAAGGCCGAGCCTAAAATCTCTTAAAGCTTATATCCTAGTGTTCTTCAAATTGTTATTACCTTTGATGTCATGCAGTTTGCCAGTTTGCTAAACAAAATAAGGAAAGAGTTAAAACTCCATCTGCCTCCACGTGTCACACGACACTTTTCACTCATGACAGGCTGTCCGGTCATTGTGTACTGAGGACTTAGTGGAATGACATGGCCTGAATACCTACAGGGTTATGCTGGTCTAGGCATCTTACAGACCCTCTCCAGCCTTATAAGGGCTGCCAGGGCAGTCAGGGGGGAACAGATGCACCTGTCAATAGACGGGAAGGAAACAGGAGAAGAGGGAACTGTGTAGAGGCGACAAGTTTAAAGGAAACACTGGGTTTATTTACCTGCCCGTGTCAGTAAGACAGCTAATTGCCCCACTCTTTTACCGCTTTGAAGTACAAACACCACACAGGGTTTAATGCTGTGGAACCATTTCCCATCTCTCAAACGTGCGTTTACCAAGCATATTGTGCATGCTCTCTGTTAAGAGGACATGTGTGCCCTTTGCATGCAATGGAAAGACAGTCAAACCAATCAGTCAGTGGTACTGACGACTGTCTTTAGCCAATCACAAATAGAAATGCTACTATCCAGCTCATTTGCTAAGCAGGAAGCCTGTTGGGCAGAGCTACAGAGAGCTAATGAATCTCTCCAGGAGGACTTACCCGCTGGGCTGGAGCCCGCACCACTTGGCACTGAAAGGTCTGTGGTATCCAGCATGCCACCTAATAAGATGCACAGAGTGATATGATTAACCATCTGCATCTTTCTGCAAGCTAGCAGAGCATGTGATGGAGATGGCAGACCAGACATGAAAATGTCATGTAGCTCTATCTTCACAGTGCACGAAAGAGTAGAACGTGCTCTGCCAGGGTCCTTATGGTGAGGGAATTTTCAATATGTGATTAAAGAGAGCAACTTGTTTGTTTTCAGCTTGTTTATCAAGTCGAGGATGAGGAATGCAGCATTCCACTGTGAGGAGGCACGTTCAGAAAACGGTTACTTGTGTAATTCTGAATTTGTGCACCTCTGAGTGATGTTTCACACACATTTAAGCAATGCACTTAGGTCAAAAGAATATAATGCTAGCATGCCACCAGAATCATCTAAAAATAAGATAAATGCTTTACAGTTATTAATCACAAGGGATGAGTTATTCTAGAAAATTATCATTTAGTATACCCCCAGTAAACAAGAACATGTTACTACTGATATGTGGTCAAATGTCAGTGAGGCATTTCACACCTTGCTGCATGTGCTCCCATCAAAGGCATTGTAGTGAAATCTTGCAAAAGCCAACCGAACTGACTGAGTCCAACCAGTCATACCAGTACTAGTGTCACTGACATCATTTTTCCACTATGCAGATACAGTAAAAGGTGTAACAATGAGCATCTCAGAGGATGTGAAAAAAATATATCCACCAAAGATCAGATAAGAGGTGTTGAATGACGACTTGACATTAGCTCACTTACCCTGGAGACCATTTTGGACAAAAAGTTGAAAACCATTTGAGATAGAGACCACTCAGAGGTTAAATGTGGACAACCTAGATAACGCAAACCTATTTATGCATATGAAACTAAAGAGGTAAAAGCTAGATCAGTCAAGTTTTCTCTAATCTATCTGAAGTATGCAACATTATTGGCTTTGTCAAGTGCCTGAACTCTGTCATTCAGACATAGGTCACATTTATTGTTTTTTTTTCCCTGTATCCTTGAGATGGGACTGCATCTCAATATCTAGCCCCAGAGCTTCCAGCATTTCCGTCCACACTGCCATGTGTGTGCCCCATTCCCACCTCTCATATTCCCTTGCCTCTCTGTGCACCCTGTCCTCATATCCCCCCTGCTCCTGTGTGCAGCCTCTCTTTTTACTTACGTCTCTTAGCCAAAAGTCTGCGCTTGTCCTCAAACGTCTGCTAATGTCTGAACTTTCTTTTTCTTTCTTGGGTTGTTCTGTTGCAGATCGGTCTTAATTGTGAGCATACCAATCCCATAACGTTAACTGGCATGTATTTATTTGAAACAGTAAAAGTGATACATAAATGTTGTTCATACAATTTCCATCAAAGGGGCCAGGATGCTTTTTTACAAATAAAGCCGACAAGTCTGGAAAATTGATTGGATCCAAGATTAATTTGTATGTCGATTCTTCACAACATATATCCCGCTTATAAAATTAAGTGAACTTGCATGCTGCTACCCATTGTCTCCACTCTTTATGCTAAGCTAGGTTAACAAACTTCTGGCCTCCAACTCCATGTTCAACAGGGATATAAGAGTGATACTGATCTCCTCAGCAAATTCTGAAAAGTCAAAAACAGCAATTTCCAAATTTGCTGAGCTACTCTTTTCAAACTATTGCAAATAAAACTTTGATAATATTTCTGATGTTGGTGAGACCGACTCTTGTATCAATTTGGTGGGAAACTGCCTTAACCACCATTAACAAAAATCGAAGTGAGATTGTTATCCACTGACCTGCACTGCCTGCACTGGTGGGCCTCTGGGATCCTCCACCAGAGCCAACATTCCTGTGCAGAGAGGCCTGTGGAGGGGACAGCATCCCACTCTCACTCAGAGAAGCTGTGGCGGCTGCCAGGCCCTGGCTGCCCAGAGTCCCTCCTGCCTGGTACATGGCATTAGGATTGGATACAGGCACTGCCACATGCATGGAGAAGTTCTGCTGAGGCAATGCTGTGGGCTAGAAGAGGGAGACAAACACACAAATATTTACACAGATTACACTAAAAATCCAAGCTCCGATGAGTCTGATGAGTCACTGGTTGTCATGGCATCATTAACAGCAAGCTCCACTTGAAGGTTAGCTTTAATAAACAGATTCACAAAACAGGCAGGCAGGGCAGATTGAAGTACTGCAAAGGAGACCTCCTACATTGTCGGCTTTGTATGCTTTATAGTATACATAACATAATATTTATTCATGGTACTTTAATAAACATTCATAACCATCATTCTCATTAACATCATACATAGAGAATACACACAAATCTTCAAGTAATACCACAACATACACAAATAATAACTTACAAAACCCAAAATATAAAAACATGCTGTCAGGTGATCACTGTGCATTGCAGCAGTCAGCACTAGACACATAGATTTTCCTTTTGAAACACCATTGTGTAATGTGTTTCTCTGCAAAACACACAGCGGTGGTGGGGACTTGCAACCCAGACATCTACAAGAATCACAACTCATTTGCATTTACCCACAAAGTGCTGACTGTGCAAAGCTTTAAGTGAGAATGACAGGTGGCAGTGAGAACATTTCATTATAGCATTATCCAGTGAGCCAGTTGGGTGTTATCATTAGTTTGTTAATGGCAAAGTGATGCTCTTCATGTCAGGAACATAGAGAAAACAACTGCTTCTTAGTAAGCACTATGTTCTTGCACAAGTCTAATATTGTCACGTGTGATAAGATCACAAGAGATCTGTGATATCTTGAAAGACAGAGCCAGTGTGGTACTTGGAGAAGGGAACGGGACGGTGTAAATATTAGTGCAGTGTAACGATGAAGAGATATAATTTGAAAAGAAGAATGAAAATGTTGGATTATTAAGGTCCTACGGAGACAAAAAAATATATATTTTTTTACCAATCGAATAGAAATCTGGATTGAGATGGCAAAAAAAACACCCTTAAATTAAAGGATCTGCAACTGTTTATAATAAACACTCACATTACTCTTAGGGTATTTACTGTAAATTCATTATGTTGAGATAGTGATTGCAGTTTGATTTGTGATAACATGACCATGATACTAGGGTGTAATCTTTCTAGCAGAAGCATGCAACATTTCATCTGTTAATGAAATGTGATCTTATCAGGGTGTGCCAAAATATCAGCGGCAAAACAACTCAACGTAAGGAACAAATGCACACCCAGTAAAGGGGGCATTAATCTTTAGTGTAGGTCTGAAAGAAGTTAACGGAAATCTTCGGAGGGACAACAAAAAGAGGAAAGAGTTAAATGGAGAAAAAAAAGAGCCAAAAATCCGTTGTGCCACAAAGCCAAGCAAGAACATTGCATTTACAGTACTTACGATTTTATGATTTCTCATCATATTATCAAACTCCTCATTAATTTTTTTATACTTTTCTTCTGTGTGAGGAGTGAGGACATATGAGGCATCGGGGTCCGGGCTATCACAACCTCTGTGTTCTTTCTTGTTTAGCGCCTGTAGTGAACATCAACATAAAGACAGGAATCAACACAAAACAGCAGGGGACAAAGGAAGTACTTACACCGCAGCGCTTGTACATTAAATCACTGTCTTCGCTTAGTTTGCCGAAATGGTCATCCATGAGGGGGCTGTGCCCAAAACAGTCATCAGGATCAGGACTAGCACAGTCATTATGGCCTTTGTTTCTCAATTTCTGAAATGAAATTGCACAGTTGAAAAGAAACAATGTACAAGAAGTAGTCCTGTGTTTATGTTGCTTGTTACCTGTTATATACAACACTGTGCAAAAGTTTTATGAACATCAGAACTGTACATTTTTATACTAATGCTTAACATTAGGAGGAAACTGATCTGTCACAAAATAATTCTGTAGCATTACAGACACAGTCAGCCATAAATACATGTCTTCAGTGCTGAGAAAAACAACAGGTCTGTAACAGATGGTATGGCCCCTATACAACATCACTGAGTCAGTCTAGGATCAAACGAAGAGACAGAAGATGCCATAGACTGTATTTATAAAAAAGCCAATGTGATGTCACCCGTTGGTTTGTGGACTCATTTTGAAGCCACAGACTAAGCACTTTGGCCGCTGCCATCTTATAGAGGTGGATATGGCTGATAAAGTGTCACATGTCATAAAGTAACCACTCCCTAAAGCATAACCTGCTTTACTGCCAATTTTACTCGGCTAGAATTTATGAAATAAAACAGCACGTTATGGTAAATAAGGCCTGAAACTAGCAATCGAGATCATAATCGCATAGGGGGAAAAAACGCTTACTGAGGTAATAAATAAAGTAGGCAGTAGGACAACTTAATAATAGACTTCCGTACAATAGGATTTTATTTTTGCAACCAGATGAGCACCACCCCCTTGCTCGCCATTAGAAAGAATGTAGGTTTAAGGCACATTGATGCCCAGTTTTTAAATATACAGTATAAAGCAGACACTGAGGTAACCCAATTTCAGACAAACAGTGGTAAGTTCCTCAAGATGCTTGAGATAATCTCACAGCTGAATAACTGAAGAAACTCTGTGTAAGGCTATGTCATAGATGTGCTAACATTTTAAGGTCGAATAATAGATAACTTTTTAAAATCTTTGCACTTTTTGTCAAGGTAATCATTCGCAAATGTACCTGCAACCTTTGACCAGTACTGTACTTTAAACCAAATTACATGTGAAAATATTCTACTCTGTTTTTTCTTTTCAGAAAATCAGAAAAACAATTTACAAACACAGTGGGCTAGAGTGTGGAAGACAAGGATAAACTGGAAAAGTCACTTTCACCAATTCACCCTTCACCTGGAAACTCCCTTTTTCTTTTCTTGTATCCATTCCTGTCCCCACAGCCTATGCATGTGCATGGCTATATCTTTCACATTTATTAGAATGCCCTGCACAAAACGACTCTACAGCTGAGCACACCTAGTCTGCAAATTAGTATGGTTGGCACTTGCATACTCTGATCAAAGTTAATGAATGTGCGATTATCAAAAATTGGTTACATATGCTTATTTGTGCAGGTCATTGAGAAATTATAGCAACATAAGGTGGTCCAGTGTGATGTTATAAAGAGCCTATTCTAACTTTAGCGAGGTAAGAAACATGCCATGAAACTAAGCTCTTTTGCTCACTTTCATACAGGCTATTCTCTGCTCCTCATTACAGCTCTGAAAAGCAGTGTTAACAAGACTTGCTGACAGCATGTGACAGTTTGTGATATCTAGGCAGTGTACATCAAAACATGATTTATGCGAGGCTCCCAAGACTTCTCTATCAGGCTGCTGCAGGTCCACAGCAGCACCCTGCCCCATCTTGAAGACCTCGTGTCTACAGGAAGGTCACTGACTCCTGTGGATGTAGGGGTTACAGTGCACACCAGAGGAAAGGAACCTACACACACTAATGAGACCTTACTCTCTTGTTTCTGGTCTTCATCATGCAGCAAAGTGGAAAATGTGTGTCTGTGTGTGTGAGAGAGAGAAAAACAGAAACTATGTGAGTAGGAGTGTGCGGTGCATATGTGCAATGTCTGTACGTTGTGTGTGTGTGTGTGTGTGTGTGTAAATGTGGTGAGGGGAATGGGGGAGGGGGGGTTTCTACAGCTGCTACATCCTCTGACAGCGATGTGACAGTACGTTTAGGTCTGTGCAGACAATGTGGCTAACCTAGCAGTTCTCACCACAACCTCAGTGTAAGTCACATTTCCTAAAACCTGTGTTGTATGAGACTCCTGCATTTAATTTCTCATTAAAACTAGACCACTTTAAACACCCGACTGCTCCTCCAGTTTTCGTGTACATTTTCTTTTTGAGGGATGTATATTTTAAAACCCAGTAACAATGTTGGTATGCAACATGCAATGAGAGAAATTAAGCTGTGCATAGCTGAGATCGAAATGAGGAAGTTCAGAAAGAAAGAAACAACAACAAAAAAACACCCACATCTCTTTAAACGTTAAGTGTACATAGTGCCCAAAGGAGCGCAAGAGAGAGAAGTCCTCTGGATAATGAATGACCAGCACTGTACCACAGATGCATTACTGTTTGGTGTGGTACAGAGTGGAGGCATTCTTCTCATTCTAAGAAAACGCCTTGCTGGTTCATTTCCTGTTTACTGAACGCAACCCCCTTTAGTTAGTGTCCTGAAAGGCCTGTGTTTACTGGGGTTAAGCTATGCACTTTCTCCACCAGTGAGCCAAAGATCTGATCTCAACCTGCTAATTTAAGTTCCAACCTGCTCATTATGGGAATATCTTGGTCGGATTGGTCGGGCACGGCTGTGCGAGATGGGCAGGGTTGCTCCACTTTCACAACAAGCCTGGCCAACCTTCAGTACACCACACCCACTAGTCCAAGCCTTTTAGGGAGGGGTAGCAGAAGCAGAGTGGGCGAGCAAGAACCAAATAGCAGTCAAGGGCAGGCGGGACTCAGATGTGTTTTATGATACATGACACGAGTCACTACAATACATATTATCTTCAAAGAGATGTACTAGAAGGTGTCGTGTTGTGCAACAGTTCATCTCTGTACTGTTCTAATGAATGCAATATTGAAGTGCAAGTAAAGCATGGCTGTAATTCTTTTTTTAAATTACTTGGCATGTTTTCGGGTGCCCCCCCACAGACACTGCCTACAGCTCTCAGTAAACGGATCACTAAATGAGCACATGGCCAAACAGGTGCTCCTCTTCCAAACACCTGTCAAGACCTGGCTCCCCATGCCAGCCAATCAGAGGCACACTCACGGAGACATAGCCATAGCAGGGACCACATGTATCCCTGAAGGCCCCCCAACCACAGACCAACTTAGTTCTTACATGCCAGTGTAAGACGCTACAGGGTTCTGACACGGAAAAGGAAGAAAATACATGATTAGGAAGCAAAAAACCCACTTTCTCTTTTCCGCATTATGAACAGCTTGTTAAAAACAGCTTTAAAATGTCTCTCAAATGTTGAATCAAGCTTTGGGGTTCGTACTTTTTGGAAAGTATAGTTGGCTGGACGTGAATGCAGCTGAGGTTGGGATTTTCAGTAGCATGTCTGATGAAAGATACGGCCTGTTTGTTGCGGGAGAAGGTTACAAAGGCTATAGACAAGGGAACTTGTGTAATCTATTCACGAGGCCCTGAGAGGCTCACAAAGATGAGTGGGAACAAGGCCAGCTGCTATTTTCTCACAGTGGTCCAAACCTGTATTGATAGAAATTTGGCTCTTGAAATAAAAATGAGGCTGAGTGGCTGATGACAAAACCTACTGGGTCCTATTGTCTGAGAGTGCATCTATAGTAAGTGTGTCCATCAGTTTGCTTTTGTGATACTTCTCTTAAAAAATATTTTCCATTGCAGGAGGCCTTGAAGCTTCCCTGTCCTGAAGAAAACATTTATCCGTCATTTCCATCTGAGCCCTGACTAATAACCTAGTTGTTACCATGGGAAGCATTCAGCGCAGTAATTGCCTCCTCATGTTTGCACTGTATGTTCAGCACAGGAAGCAGCAGAGCAGTTAGATCTCACCTTGCGTTCCATTTTGATATGATATCAATATAAATTCTCTTTTTGATTCAATTCTGCACAATGACACGGACTGCTACTAAAATAAGTGAACTTTGAACAGTTTCTGTGTGTCATTAGGCATGACAGATCATCAGTTTACATCACTATGCTCAATTCTGCCTCCTAGGTTTACTTTTAAGCAGGATTTTCACATTCAACGGGTTAAAAATAAAACCCAAACTATTGCATAAGCCACCTACATCACCTGTTTCTTGAGAAGTACTTTTAGTGAGATGGGTCCAAGCAATTTACTCTGCTGCTGTGAGTCTTGGAAAACCATTTCTTTCTGATGTTCTCCCTCTCTTGTGTCAAGAGAGCTTTCTGCACTTAACTTATTCATGTACTGTACTCTACTGTACATGAATAGAAGGGAGGGTGAAAGGAGAAAGATAGCGGTTAGGTATAAAAGCTAAACTTCAAAACTGTGGGGGGGGGATGGCTGAAAGGAGGGCATGAAGAGGCTGTTTCTGCAGTCTCTTCTATTGTGCCTGCATCACGGCAAAAGGCTATACTTACAGTAGCTTTCACTATTGGAAGAGCTCCGCCTGACCTATGACTGGTTTACCACAGCTCCAATTCAAGGCCCTCTGTGGAAAGACAGTCTGTAGTTATAAACTGGAGTACATCATGAATGTTTAATTCACGTAGTGTTTGTTCAAGCCTCCCCGTTAAAAGCCATATTTTAACGGGTTGCCGTGCCTGAGACCTCCCCTCACCTCATTCCAGCCGGGTATCTTGGCCCGCTTGCCCTGCAGTGCTGTGAATTAGCCCTTGTGTCCGCCGCTACACTAAGCAAGGTAGCGTGCTAATCCTCATGACATCACTATTGTGTCCAGGCCGTTCCATCTAATGTGCTTATCAAAGGGCTTCTTTGAGCGTTAACGTACTAGGAAATCAGCATGGGGAGGTGGCTTATAGGAAGGCTTTTATCTATTAAGGGATATTTCTGCTCTTATATAACATCTTAACAATCTTTCAGTGCCGCCATGTTCCCTTTCCTCTCTGGTGGTGCTGTAGTCTTCACTCAAGGGGAATAAACACTTCCTCAGGTCGGTCTTTAGCCGCTGTTTGAAACTGTCCAGCACTGGGTTACTAGGAATCCATTTTTCTCCATTTCCTACCACATACTGTGAGACTAGAGCAAGGAGATTTTAGATAAGGAGTCCTCTATAATTCCCAGACATATCTTGTTTAATCTCATGACCATTAAACATTACAGAGTGGAGTGATATCAGGATATGAGACTGGATTCATGTCCTTCCTTTAGCACAGTCCATTGTCTAGTTACTCAGTGGACAGGAAGAGCGAACAGGAGGGGGCAACTTGACTGCCTACATTACACTTTGACATTGTTCTCTTGCAGCTGTTAGAAAAACAACATAAATAGTGCGATTCAATCCCACCTGAAAGTAGTGACAATGGAAGACAACAATGATGTAAGGCCTCAAAGTCAGTGGACCATAAGTCGAAAGTGGCAATGCTTGTTAAATAAAATCGTGACAGACAGATAGACATCAGGCAAACCTCTTATATTTTACTGCAAATGATTACCTGCATTTGGTTGACTAGATTCCCAATTTAATATAGTCCATTGATTTTACTGAATGAGGAGTAATTGCTGTGCAGTGAGCAGTCCCTTCAGAGCTTTCTGCTCTGAGACTGTGGTGAATGACTGATGTGACAAAGCTATTAGCTGCCAGAGTCAGAGAGAACAGTCTCAATCAGTGGACTGCATATTTTCAGTATAGACAAGAGGGAATTAAACTACAAATTGAGGATAAAGGCAAACCAATGTCATCATTATCTACAGATTAAAAAGAATGAGAACAAGCACCCTGTGCCCACGTGAAAGTAGTGGCACACATAAAAACTGAACAAACTCTAACAAACACAAGATCCTTCAAACCATTTCAATCTCAGGCTCTTCATCTCCCTCTTTCTCTGGTCATTGAGTGGATCATTAGCTGTCAGAGCCATTGAAACCATACCCCCAACCCTGAACTCCCATTCCTGCTCGCCTCTAAAATATTCATAAGGACAATTAGGAGTTCCGATAAGGCGAGTACGAAGGGCTGGGGGGCGTGCGGCAGAGAGGGCAGGATGTGCCAGCAGGACGTCTGTTCTGCAACACTCTATACCCAGACCACAGACCTGTCCTCATCAATCTGAGACACAGCAGCCTCCCTCTTTGCTCCCAGTCAGGCCGGGCAGTCGGGGGGAAGGTGGCACTGTGCCAGCTAACCCCCCCCATCCCAGCAGGCTTTGCTCTGTCCTCGCCCCTGGGGAGGAGGGGTTGGCTGCACAGCATGCACAATAGAAGGAGGGGGGCACAAGGGCAAAGTGATTGTTGCACAAACTAACTCACAGAAGCTGTTTTGAACGAAAGCAAGGTCACTGAAGAACATCGAGGGTGGAGTCGATGGCTTGAGGTTCTACTAATCTTTATCATAACTAGTATCGCTGTTGATCTGTAACTAGATCAAACCAAATTAGGCCAGCTTAGTGTATGACCTATTTCATGTGGTTCGTGCCATAGTTGATGACAGGTATGTGGTTTGAGCTCAGTTTTGAGGCACTATGGTACACAGAATTTGTGTTATTTGCTATGAAATATATAGTAAAGTAAAATCATGACACCACAAATGTTATAAAAAGCAATTAAAGCTAAAAAAAAAAAAAAAGGGGAAAAAAAGGAAAACAATTTCCTGCTAAATAACAGGTACAGAAGGAAACATTTTTTAGAGTAAATACATGAGAATAAAATGTTGAAAGAAATCATGTCCATTATGTTGAACAGAAGAAATAAAATGTCTGATGACAAAGAAATCTAAGTTAATTTCTGGTGAATAAATTCCAAGGGCAGCTATGCCTCTGCAGTGACTTTAAAAGAACAATTCACAGTAAGCGAAGACAGGTTGGGGTGCTTTGATGCTAGGTGCAAGAAAAAAGCCAAACAAAGTCAAAATGCATAATAATGTAATCTATTTCTCAACAATCGATCTAACAAGTTTAAAAAATACCATCTAAGCACTGGTGCCAAAAAACATGTCCATCAATAGTTATCTAGGCTTTCTGAAGGTCTTTAAAAGTTCTTTGGGTATCTGCTGCGTACTGACTAATTTTCAGTCCAGTCCTTATACCTCAGCATTTTCACAAGAATACACTTCTCTTTGTTAAACCACTTAAAACTGACCAATGAGGCAGTCAAGCATAAAAAAGACATTTAATTAAAGGGTTGAACCACTTTGTGCCTACACATAACAAAAAACTAAACAATTTTATATTACATATATTTTGTATTTTTAGGCACTTTGTTACTAGCAGCCTAATGCAAAAATATTATTTTATTAAATCTATTAAAAAATGCCAATGAGAACACAGTTATTCCCAAATATCTGAGGAAACTGGAGATGTGGAGGACGTCAGAAGACATAACAGGCCTAAAGAACTATCCACAATAGATGAAATGTATCTGAAAGTATACCACACTTTACTGTCCTGAAGAAACAGGTGATTTACAGGCTCTGTTTTTGCCTTATATACGGCTCATGTATGTTTGAACATGTTTCAATAAACTTTACACCTATTTTTCATTTTCCTAGCAAAATAAAAAAGACATTTGTGGTGACGCTACTTTTTCACAAAAATCAGATAAAAACAACTTTTAACACTGAAATTTTTTAATGAGTATAAAAATATAACTCTCTCCTTAGTTAACTGAAGTGTGTTCAGTTGAACAGTCAAAGGAGCTTGCAAAGAAAAGCGTCTGGACTTCTTTAAGTTGCTTGAAGACGTTTCACCTCTCATCCGAGAAGCTTCTTCAGTTCTAAGGTCAAATGGTGGAGAGTCCCAGATATAAACCTAGTGGGAGTATCCCCCCACAGAGGGACAAAAGGACCCCCTGATGATCCTCTAATCGCCTGAGCCAAGGCGTGGGTCCCAATCAGCCAGAGTTTCGGGTGTGTTCATTGTGAAACCTGGCCCCACCTTATCATGCGAATTCCTGAGGTCAGATGGCCCAGGATGTGAGTGGGCGTTAAGGCGTCTGGGAAGGGATCTCAAAACTGGATTATAGATGGCAGAGAGTTGGTGTCATAAACCCCCGCCTCTGTTCAAAGATGGTCGCTCACAGTGGACATAGATGGCTTCTTTCACTCCTCTTTCAAACCATCTGTCCTCTCTGTCCAAAATGTGAACATTGGCATCCTCGAAAGAGTGACCTTTGTCCTTTAGATGCAGATGGACTGCTGAGTCTTGTCCTGTGGAGGTGGCTCTTCTGTGTTGTGCCATGCGCTTGTGAAGTGGCTGTTTGGTCTCTCCAATGTAGAGGTCTGAGCATTCCTCGCTGCACTGTACAGCATACACCACATTGCTAAGTTTGTGTTTTGGCGTTTTGTCTTTCGGGTGAACCAGTTTCTGTCTGAGCGTGTTGCTGGGTCTGAAATACACTGGGATGTCATGCTTGGAGAAAACTCTCCTCAGTTGAACACACTTGAAACCCTTGAGTCCTAGTAAGCTCACTGGAAAGTACTGTTTAGAATAAGACACAGTGTCTTGTGGTCCTTGTTGTTGTTGTTGTATCTCTTTTCATTAGATGCTCACTAAAAGACCCTCCGTTTGAAATGACACATATGCAACGTAGTTGAGAGGGTGGAAAAAGAGCTCTGACGTCAATGAGGCACGACATGAGCCAAAAGCAAAAATCTCTTAGCAGTAACCTGGTAACAGGAATCGCATACACACACAGCCGAGTCATAATAAAACAATGAGATGTAGTACATGATGGATTTAAAATGCACAGAAAAACAGTGCTTGATTATGGAGTAAAGCCAGTCAGCAATTCAAAAGACAACTACAGAAAAGGGATACTGCTGGTTACCCAATAATCAAACTACATTTCAAGATGCCATTGGGTAACAACTACTTAAAGTATCAGTTCCACAGCAGAGCACACGTGTTAGAGAGTCACCTATAGCTTAACCATATATCTGCATGAGCATTGCAACATCTGTTTTATTACACTACAAAAGAAGACCGATGACCTTTTTTCGCTAAAAGCCCAGAGGAAAAGGAGTCCTTGTCCTATAAAAAGTGGCACTTCTGAAACACAGCGTGTTGCTTGCAACAGAACCATTAATACTGCTCGCTGTGGCACGAGAAGACCTTTCAGAAAACTCTCATCAGACTCCTTTGTGAGAGATATGAAGACATCAAGTGGCATAAGCTAAGTATTTATTTAGATAGAGTTTACTTTTACACTTTGCCCCACATTGGGTATCTCTACTCTAAATATACTGTAGACTCTCTGAGGCTATAAAATTTATACCCTCTGTTGGAACTATAAATGTATCAGAAGTATTCTAGTAGTCCAAAATAAATCGTCCGCTTTTACTATAAAATGTGTGAGTTTATTTTTATCTCATCCCACTGCACTAATCTGAAAATAACTTCTTATCTTGTATGTATATAACAGTTAGTATGTTGGCTCTGACACTCAACAAAAGTTAACTGTAGAGCCGACCTGGCCGGAAACACAGGCCCAAAGGTTAAATGTCTGCCCTCAGATACAAAACCCCCGCCAAAAAACAGTCTGTGCACACAGACAGGAAGAAGTGCATCATCTTAACAACACTGTTTGTTTATATGTACGCCAAATGAAGAGGCGATAATGGGATTTCAGAAATACTAATTAATGGCTGCCTTTGTTGCTACATTATCAACCTCTCCAGAGACAACAGACTGACTGACAGGTTTCATATTTATGTGGCAACAAGGAGAAGACACTAAAATAAAAACTAAAAAAATAAATACATTTTCATTATTACAATGCAGTATCACCGAAAACTTCTATTAACTCAAAACAAAAACTTCCAAAACACAATAACATCATATTTAGGTTGGTCTGCAGTATTGTATGTGACCTACAGTTATTAAGTATAAAAAATAATTTTAATATCACTTCAATAAGTCATAGAAGCCCCAAACTACATGTATTTTTTTTCTGTAATATTAAAAATGGGCTGGCTGAAAATTTCACATATATTGAAAAGCCCTGGAAAATCAACATCAACCCAATAAATCTATGTCAACAGCAATGACATTTGATTTAGCTTAAAAGGGATATCTCATCACTGCTGCTGTGAGGTCTGTGGCGAAACACCAAAAAGGATGATGATGGTGCAGATAAAGGGTAAAGTAGAAAGATACTGGTGAAGGGCTGAGGCAGATATTGAGCTTTGCAGAGAACTGAGAATGAAGTCATTAAACCGGTCTATTTATTTATTCCTTTAAATAGCGCTCATTGCAGAGAACACAGCAACTTGTGCTTGTTTTGCCTCTTTTCAGACAACAGGGAAATTCTGTCAAAATCAAAACATTTTCACCGGCATATCATATATATATATTTGAAATATCATATATTATATATCATCATAATATATCATATATTAATGTATACACATTACTGTAAACACACCAGAAAAGTATGGATACTACCAACTTACAGAGAGAGCAAAAGAGAAAACTAATAAATGAATGCTATGTCTTTATGTTTTTCATGACAGCAGAATATAGAAACACTTAACAGCAAACTAAAAAAAAATAAACATACAAAAAAAAACAACTTTCTGCAGAAATGAAACCAAGACAATGAAAAATCTTTAAACATGCATAAAAACTTTGACTGGTGTCAGGTACAAGTAATAATCCAAACAACAATTAAAACTAGTATTACTGAGTGGCTATCTGTTCACTTAATATAGCCACCCGACACTTAGCACAAACATTGTGTTGTTGAAAATAAAATTCTATACTAATTCAGTTCTCCCCAATTCTAAATTTCAGTTAAGTAAATATATCTGTGTAGCTGAACTTGAACGACTTAATGTTACAATTGCAAAACTGACCATATATCATTCAAAATACCACCACCCGTTTTTCTAACCTGGAGAAATTCTCTCATTTTCCAAACAGAAAAGTATGCTATGTGTGTTAACTTGTTGTGAAAAAGACTCTTTTTCATCGGTATGAATAACTTTCATAATGTGTACGTGTGTGGGCAGCACATACCTATTACTATATTACTTAAGTGACCAATGAATGAACAGTGCAATAACTGCAGTATCCACCAAACACATTTTGTAGCCTATGAGATAATACCTGAGAGATAAAGAAACAAGCAAGTATCGTAGGGCTAAAGAAAAAGCATGAATAGAAATAAATAATCATTTTATTGCCCTTAAAATATGTTTGGATATAAAACTTTTGGATGTCTAAAAAGAAATTTATATTAATGTGTTTTTTTATTTAAACACTGTGACATAAAACATAAAAATCTCACTACCACATTTCTGTCACACTATGAAATTCCTGAAGAAACTAGAATTTTTATCTCTCTATTGTCTCCACTAATCAGCCAAGTTGCAGCAGAAGTTGCAAAGAAATTCATGCTGTTGCAGTAAAGCTGACTTTTAATCTTTTCAATTTGTGTTCAAAAGATTTCAATTACACGTGTCAGAAATTGTGTGCTCAGACCGCTCTGAATGCTTGGTTTTTCAAAGGGATTTTTTTAACTCTTAGCTCTAATTGACATCAAAGAAAGGTGATGGCCTTAATATAGTCTGCTTGCACAAGACGGCCAATCACTTGGAAGTTGGCTTAATTGAGCTTGTTTCAGACCAAGGGGCTGCACCAAGGCCCACTAGAGGGTAAATCGTGAATAAGGAATGATGTAAATCTAGAATAAAAGTGCAGAAACAGAAATGAGCATAATAGGAGCACTTTAAATTATGACCATGTTTAGTGAGGTTAAAACTGTCCTTGACCTTGAACTTCTATTTCTAATCAGTTCATGTCTGAGTCCAAGTGGATTTTTGTGCTATATGTGATAAAATACTTCCAGGTGATCGATTCTAATTATTTGCAAGACTGGGATCGACATGAGGTCAGAGACCTTGACCTTTGACCACTAAAATTAAAAATTTTAAACCCTAACTCCAGGTGAGCTAATCCCACCACGACTGCCGCCAGTGCAGAAGCACGAAATATAAATTTCAATCTACTGTTAGCTAACATTTCAAGGTCTCTCTATAAACGTGAAGCTTCTGTCAGAGTTGTTTTCAGTTTTATTTATTTGTCATATGCAAGTCAGCACAGGGTCAACATTGCAATGAAATGTGTTTGAGTTGTGTGCAGTATGTATTCACCTGTTAACTCTAAATCAAGTATACCACACTTTACTGTTATTTTCTGAGATGTGAGGCTTTACTTTTATAAATTAAGATTCATTTTGAAATCAATACGTCGAGATATAAAAACATGCAATTTCAACAGTGCATGTTGCTCAGCAGCAATCTACACGACACATAATTGGCAAGACATCATCTTGAGTAAATCATGTAGCACTAATAGCAATTTAAAGCACAATTATAAATACACGCTCAGGACAAGCTGCCTCTGGTACTTGGAGTAGTTTCACCAATTCACTCTGATATTCAAGTATTTGTTCTTGCTGTTAAAACCAACACAAATAATCTGCACAGCACAATATCCTAGACAGACTTCAGAGTTGACTGAGTGCTGATCTATTAAATATTTGCAAGACTAAAGCTCTTTTCTCTCATAAATATTTGATCAGTAATTCTGGTGATGAAGGGTGAGAACAAATTCAAATGCAATTTGTGTTGGGCTTTTTTTTCCCCATGTAAAACAAATAAAGTATTAAACAAAGCCGGAGCCACAGCCTGACTTTGTTAACACATTTGCTAAAGTAATATATTTTTTCAATTTTAATCTGAGCACCTGATCTGATCTCTCTGATCTCTGATCAGCTCTTTGGAAATTATTCATTCTGTCAAAAAGAAGTCGTTCAAAGATAAAAATCACAGCTTTTTCAAGTGTAGTTTGAAGCGTTCATTTTTAAGAAATGTCTGTAAAAAAGAAGCCTTCTTTGAGTAAAAGGACTCTCCGCTATTTCTCCACTCTCATAAAGTAATAAATAAGAAATCGCATTCACTGAATGGAGGCTTAAGACAGTTTTCTGCTTGTTTTTTTTCTCATGTTCTTCCATCTCTCTTCCTTAATCCCCCCCATCCATACACCCCCGGCCCATTCCCCAGCCTCCATTTCCAATGAGCCACCAGCAGGAGGATAATTGATCAATCATGCTAATTGAAGAGTCTGGACAGCTAGACCACCATAGCAGATGTGCCAATTTGCATTCATTAGGATAGAAATGAGCCTTAATCACTGCTCAGCCTTTGATTGACGAACATAAATATCTCCTGTCTGAAACTCCCGGTGCCCATTCAGCCCAAAGCTTTTCAAGGGATTCATTCTATAACTGGTAATAATATTTATTTTGCTTTGAGCTGTAAATCACAGAAAAAAAACCCACTTGCGAGGCACAGCTCATCACTTAATGCAATGATCGTCTCCATCATTTAAAGTGTAACACGCAGAATGAGGAGAAATTAAACCTTGAATTGTGATAAATGCATGCGTAGCTTTTGTCGTCGCGAAATCTACAGCACACAATGTGTGACATTCAGTAATGGTCAACATTTACATACCTTATTAATACAGCTCAGTTTATGACAAAAGTTCATAGTGATCATGAAATAAAGCCTAATGGAAATTACCTGATAATTCTGTGCTCATTTCCTCTCACTGTACTGGTCTTGTGAGACGGGGGGACTGCTCGTTCATAAATACAGAAGGAATTGTCCCTTTCTCCCCGAGTCACAATAACAATGACCATCTCTCTTTATTATGAGTATGATAAGCAGAATTTCCCTATGAATGATCTCACGCTGTTTATTCTCAGAAACCATCAGGGTAAAAGACATGAAAAGGAGCGCTAAAAAGTCACTTCTTTGCATATAGCACTCTCTGGGTATTTAAAAGGTATCGGTATTTCACTCCGAGCGCATTCCTGAAATTTGATTATAGTCTATTCACAACCTTGATTTCATCAGATTAGAATTAAGTGTCAATTAATGTTTATTCCATGTGTCTGCAAACCTGATTAATGCTAACCTATACCATATACCTTAATTGCATCGAATTGCTTAAATAGGGGACAGATTGATGCCAAATTATGCCTGTGAAGTTAATATCTTATTTCAAGGTTTCTCCTGGAGAGACACAGGGATCTTTCTGTGTGCAGAAACACAGCGTGAGGTTATAGCAGAGCACAAATCTCATTAGCTCCACAAGCGGAGACGAGAGTAAGACTAAATATTATTAGATTAATCTAATGACTAACAGCAGCATTTTCATTTGTGGAATAAACAGAATTCAATAAGTAACACAATAGAAACAACACCATGGAAACTTCATTCAGGAATACCCGACTTAGTCCACTGTTACATTGAATAACCCTAATGCATGAGAATACGCTGAGACAACATGAGCTATAAATGCTAAATAAGTCGTCTTTATTTACAGTAAGAGACACTGCTGGTAGTCACTCAGGCCATGTGATTCTGGCAAAATTATTTATTTAACAAATTAAAACAGTAGCTTGTATAAAAACACCCACCTGTCTTTAATAGTAAAAGCGGTGAAAGGTTTGTTTGATGCACACAGGTGAATTCATAAAAAGACAGATTTTACACCACTGCTCACCCTCGCCTGGAGTGACGGTAAGGTTAGCACATGCAGACAAGAACTACCAACACACACACACACACACAACCAGGGTAGAAAAATCTGAGCCTACTGCTCTGCTTTGGACTGCGAGCCAAGTTTGAGACAAAGTCCATAGCCCTCCACTGGGTTATCAAACTGTGGCCAAGGCATGCATCCATCTGTGGAAAACATGGAGACTGTTCTCTCACACTGCACAGCCCAGCCTTTATCTACAGATGGTACTACTGAGCAAGAATGTGACCTTTGATTTGGTTTCTCACATGGAAAGGTCTTACCAATGAAAAGTGGGTGAGCATTTTTCTTTCCTCCAAAACAGGACAAATGAGCACATGGCTGTTTTTATAGCAAAGACTTGTTTAACACAATTTAAAAATTTAGATAAGTGTCCCGTGTAAGTGCCCTCATGTGAGGCCTATTTCAGTAGATAAATGAGGAAGGGGTGGATTCTTCCCATTATTATAAATGCATCAGCTCCTCTGTGTAGTGTACAAGGATTTGTACAGCTGTGGTGAAGCACAAAATCTGGGAAAGTGCTCACCAGCAAAGACGGTCAAAAAAAACAGCCGAAATTAGGCTTTCTCTTAAAATATGATCAGATCTGAGCGGGAACTTGTTGGACTGGAAAATAAAGCCAGCACAGAAATGCAAACAAAGCTGCAGTTCCTGAAGTGGCCACTTTTACAGTGGAAATAAACACAGTTTTGGCCTCAAAAGCTCATTTTCCCCTTCATTATGACTGAAACCTCTACATCACTCTATCACAGTTGAGATAGATCCCACCCCCTCACTACCCAGAAATGAACAAGCAGTTAAGAAAATGGATGGATGACAAACTGTTAAATGTATGTATTATGAGCTGTTGACAGGTGAGAGCCACCCAGGCAGCTAGTTAGCGAAACACGCCTCTCCACTGCATAACAAATAACATGGCTCAGTTGTGGCTAATTGTGTTAAATGCAGGGGCGGATCTACTGTGTTGGCATGTGGCTTAAATTGTAACACATGCATATGTGTAAAGAAATGGCTTTGATTTTGCCACCCCATCTGATTTCCATGCCACTCTAAGAAAGTTTCTCTAGATCCGCCCCTGGTTGAAAGCTAAGTGAAGTTCTAGTAAGTTCTAGTACGTTTGCTAGAATTAGCAAATAACTTAGCAATCCATCAAATATGGTCATTTCTGGCTAATGATGATGATTAAAACAATGACAGTCATAATGCTAAAACTGGCACATCAAAACGGGAGTTCATGGGTGACGTCACAGTGGCTAGAACTATCTTCTACATGTATATATACAGTCTATGATTGGGTCATAGCCTCCACACACTATCAGGCTCCTCAGACACAGCTCTCTGAAGAATGAATAGTGAGACAGTGTGTTGATGCTGTTAAGTGGACTGGGTTGGTTACTTCAGCTCTGTTTCACATCTGAACCCTGACCACACAGCTTGCAGGCAGAGGGGCATTTGTTATAAACTGCAAAGACGCTGGCCGAGTGAGCCGGGACAACGGTGGCTTGTTCTCGCCTTTTATACAGAGGGGCAGCTTGATGGGGTCAGCCAGCAGTACTAGGTGGGAAAATCAGCAGGAGAACCAAAAAATGTACATGCCAATTACACCAAGCTGTTCACATAAACATACATGTGCAGACCACAGATAGAGAGCGTGGTGTGGATTGACCCGGCTGATACGTGGTGAAAAAAAATCCCATGACTCTCAGTGCAAGGTGTTTGCGGGAAGTCTTCGTTGTAATAAGACAGCCTCCAGAGTCACAGCAAAAGCAAAACTGTGGTCGCTGTTATGTAAGGAAAGTATTTATGTATTTTTTATGCAGGTGAGCCCTTGCTCTGCTCTGAGGGCCCCTGATGGAGGAGTGACTGCATGAGTGTACGGATGCCAGAACACTCTTGTGCAGCTCTGCCAAGCAGGTAATTCACAAGCAGCAGCAGTATAAATAAAAGATAATGGGCCACAGCTGACTCCTTTATGCTGCATGTAATTTCACTAATTCCTCCAAGTGAAAGTCTTTTTTAAACTGGCATTCTTGATTTTTTTTCTATCCATTCTGGCCCATTTTAAACTCTTAATGTCTCTTAATAGTGCAGGAGTAATAAAAATGCTATATGTTTTAGTGGGCAGGTGGCAGTAAAAACAGAGAATTGGGATGTAGCAGTTTGCATGGTCTATTAAAAAGTGTCTTGCTGCAGAAAATTATCATCTAAGTCTATTTCAAATAATAGCAATAAAGATTAATGGGCAACTTCATACTGAGAGTGTGGATTCCATCAATAGGCATTAACATACATTGTGTGTGCTTTCATCTAGTCAGAATGAAGATACCGGCCTCTTAAAGCAGATCTTGAATAAGCTGAGAAACCACACATGTGCCAATGCAAGATGTTTGGAACAGGATGTATCCCTAATTATTCTCATTTACTTTGGCTTTTACGCTTTTGGCTGACAGTTTTGTATGCTGGCATAACAAGTGGCTTACTCTTCCGCTAGTTGCTGGGCATGCAGGAGCTGCCAGGAAACCCAAGTGCTTGTTGAGTTTTATAAAGCTGTATGGAATGTACTAAACACTGTATTTCTCTGAAAAAAATACTGCAGCATTGGGCAAGCTAACTGTGTGTACTGAGGAGTAGCCAGAGAGCTGTGCCTTGCAGGTACAGTATCTATGGGAAACAAGGTCAGCAATGGTGGTCGGCAGCTACTGTGTGCATGAGTGTGCAGAGACAGGTTTTCCACGTCAGTTGATGGGCCTACGAGAAGCTGAACTTATCAGAGAGTGCAGACCTCCTGTGCCCTATCTGAATGGTGACTAGAAGGAAACTGCTATTTGTTCCTGACAGCACTTACAAACCAAGCCAATGGTTATCAAAGAATACATACGTCTTTTAAAGTGGAAGCCAAGCAATAAAATAATTTAGCCTGCATAAACCCGAGGATATGTTTTGTATAAAAAAGCATAAGGAAGATAAACTACATGCTCAGTGTGAGGTTAAAATGGCACGGTGTGAAAGAAGTTTTTTATTGCAAATTAAGAAAGCGGTGCTTGCTCACCTCTACAATGTCAGAGTTGGTTCTGCTCTCGTGGGGCTCGTTGTACTCTGTGTATTTCAGCAACACTTTGTCCATGTCTGTGCTGGCGTACTGGAACAGTTTGTTAGAGCTGTTGAAAATGATGAGGGCGATCTCACAGTCACATAGTACGCTCAGCTCATAGGCCTTTTTCATCAAGCCAAACTTCCTCTTTGTGAAGGTAACCTGAGGAAACACAGAAAGCAGCCAACGGAGAACATTTTTATTTGTACACACAGTTTGGTTTAATTTGCACTTTAGCATTCTCATTACAACGAAAAGCTGTAGTCAGTAGTTGCTGTGTGATTATTAGTGGTAAAAGGGGCATTTACATATTTTTTTGAAATACATTTAAAATCTTCACGTAAATGCAGAGAAGTACTATCAACAATAATAATAACAGCCACTGTCAGTGTTGTCTGTAAAACTGCTAGATACTTCTGCATTAAGCCCTGTAAGCAGCGTATAATCGATCCAGGTGGATCTTATAAAGGAATGTTTGTATGTAAACTGTCCATGTGCTAAATAGCTGATATTGCAACATAAATACAACACTTGAGTGAACTGCAGCAGAGATGTATAGTAGAAAAAAAACATTAGAAACAAGCATGGTAACACAAGATAAGAAAGGCAACAACACTGCTGTAAACAAGGTGACAGATAACAAATTCATTTCTGCTTTAGTAACAACTGAAATAACATAGTGCATATCTGAAATGTCTAGTTATCAGGCCAGAGGTCAGGGTTAGAGCCACGAGTCAGCAAGCTGAGTCAGAGCTTTGGCAACAACAGGGGTCCATACATTACTGTAGCCCCTGTCTCCATATACGGAAAGCTATCTCTGTAGTGCAGCATAAGCCTTGTAACACGAGCTCTCAGATGGGACTTTGGGTCATACATCACTCCAATGGTAACGCAACCCTCTGCAAAGTGACTTTCTGTCCTGTAGCTCTGCAGCTCTGTCTCTGTGGTCACTCACACCAATTCACATGTGTCATTATGTTACACTACCTCTTTACAGTAAGCTACACTCATTTCTCAAACTAAAAACATTATTAGTGAGGAAACTGGACACAAATACAGCCGTTGTCTCACTTGTGTGCAGAAATCTGTTTTGGAAATGCGTTGCTTTTTTAAAATCTGACTTTTCACAGCATATGTCTTGTCAAATTGTGGCTTGAGAATGTGCTAGTAAAAGCTGCGCTCAGAGCTTTCCGTCTTACAAAGCAGTGCACGGGGTCTATATCCTCCATCAGTTTTACTGACCTACTAAGAGAGGAGTTGAGGAGATGAGCTTGCTTTGTTCAACTTTAATTGGTCACAGCTCGCGGCTATACCCTCTTTTTAACTGGTATAATGCAGTATAATCTTATGTGTTGCATAGTGTATGTGTAACCGCTAAGGCAGCGGGGTCACTACAGCTGTGATAAATGAATTTTAAATCTTCCACGCTACAGGTAATTACACTGGATCATTATTCCTGTTATAGACACACCGGAGCCTGTCCTGCTGTCATTTTCTTTTCACTGCACAAATGTTATTCAAGCTCATATGACAAAACAAAATTCTAACATGAAATTTCTTAAAATCACAAGGTTTAAGTACAGGAGAAGCTGAACCAAATAACATGTTTCCTTACAAATCACAGTTACAGAGTGTTTGAGTGAGTTTGTCAAGGTGGACACACAGTGGGGGATCAAGCCGGGACCAGCCTCTTTCTATCTAGTTGGAGTTGTAACCACCTGATACTAGTCTCCTCTGATTAAACACCAGCGATGCCCACTCGCTCATTTACCCGCTTGCGTATTTGTTTGCCTAACCAACTGGAAAGCAGCGACTGTCACGTGGGAAAACGATTAACAAATTGTATGCTTTTTAGCAGATGAATGTGGCTGTTAAGCCATGGAGATGTCACCTTTCAGCAGGAAGCCCAGGATGAGATGCTGAGCGAAGACTTTGTTCCACCTGGATGCATGGCTGTGCTGAGTGCAGAGCTGCTGACCCAGGCATCGCTTCATTTCAACCTCAGCAGCAGTACTGAGACCTGGTCCTTGCCCCAGCCACAGACAGAGTAACTCTACAAGGGCTAGCTACTGCTCACACTTCCATTAAAATGTGACAAGTATATTATTCTTCTGTACATACACACTTAGGTTATTTTGTAACTGATTGCCCTATTTTTATCCTTTTGTTAGAACATGTAAGACGTCCATCTAAATTTGATGGGTCACAACGCAAAGGACAAAAAAAAACAGAAAAAAGGTTTGGGGCATATGGACCAGCATTCACAAATGCACAAACCTCAATCCACCCCCATCATTTCTGGGGTGACTGGTGCGACAGTGGAAAACCACAGACATCCTTGAGGTCAAGTGGGAGGTTCAATGGCAAAGCTTTCCTATGCTTAACCGAGTCAAATACACCCACAAACACACTCGATGCGGTTTTAGCATTTTTTCGAATCGCTCCTGCAGTAAGATGTGGTGCAAATTTAGTCTAACTCCCTGACTAATTCATGTAATTCACAGCGACAGGATTAGCCTCAGTATTGTAAAATTCTACACGACACTGTACCAGTGCATCTTACAGTTTTTCACAAAAATCGTATGCCATGGCGAAAAAAGACAGGCCACATTTAAACTTCCAACACATTTAAGTGATCCCAGCTTTCTAGGCTTGCTAAGGTCATTTTAACAGCTCACACAATACCCAGCAGATCAGTGAGCCTCTGCCACACTGAAAACTCTCTGATGTTTTAAGAAGCTCTCTCAAAGTCTAGATAAAGTAGTAATTCCACTCTCAATTCACACTTTCTGCATTTCTACCTTCTTCCCAAGAGCCCCACCACCACAACCTATGTTTATAGAGCTTTAATTGAGGTAGGTAATTTACTTTTTATTTTTTATATTTTTATAGCAGACCAAACTAAATGCTGCTGCAGTTCTATCTTTCCCTAAGCGATAGCAAGTTCAGGTAATGGGGAAACCTTCTTTGGAATGGACAAAATCATACTCGAGGGGTAAATTTAAAAAACTGCATATGAACGGCAACAAGTAAATTTGGTCTCATCAGCAATACAGTGGCCTGTTTGTTAAAAATAATTATAGACCTGCTTAGCTGGTAAAATGCAATGGAAAGTTTAACTGCACAACGTATAGACCTTTAGTGTAAACATACAAGCATGGGTCTGTTACGTTTTACTGCTGTATTTGGTTTATGTTTTATTGTCTTCAACATTCACAAGACAGGCTCTGCCACGGAAACTTGTGTAGCATATAACAGCATATGCTACAACAAACTCCAATACACACATTCACACAGAACTGACTTGTCAATCAAATGGTCTATCAATGTCTGTCCGCAGGCAGAGGTGCCAAGATGACAAACAAGACATCTGGGACTGAGAGTGCAGCTGTGACTGGAGCATGGCAGGAGATGCCTGAGTCACTAACACCTTCAGAGGGGTGAGGAGCTAGCGGCCTTATTAGAACCTCATGTCACCTCTGACAGCCCCCATGGCAGACATGAGAGCGGGCTACAGAGACAGTGAAGTCTAGCACCAGCTGGCAGAGTGACCCAGGCCCTGTGGCTGCTGCCCTGGCTCCGCAGTGGCAGAGTGTGTGGGCTTAGGAGATGAGCCAGGGCCACTGTGACTGTCTGCCTGGATCAGCTCTCTCTGAGAGAGAGAACAGCCCGAGGAACCCCATGTGGACATTCGAAGGCACAATGGGCTAATCCAGTGGGTGGGATTGACCTTGAAACCTACAGTAGCTGTGACGGATCCTGTTTAGCGGAGACGATGACATGCAAGGTAACAAAATGTAAGTAGGTTTCCTGGAAATATCTCTAATCAATAACAAGAATGATGCATTTAACGGATAATTAATTTGTTCTGTTTATTGAAAACTGTAACTGAGAAAGTGTGTTGTGTTCAATATACTCTAAGTAAACCTGCTGCCCTGTCTAAAACCAAGACGAGATCAGCTAATTAATGGACACAAGCACTATTTCCACTTTCCTTTTGGACTTTCACACACCAAACAATAAAGAGATGATGCAACAAATAACAGATTCATCTCAAAGTACAACCTGTCTGTAACGCTTTGTGCTACTTCATGCTTCTGCCTCACAGTTTTAATAAATCCACGTATCATCTTAAACAAAGAAAACAGTGCAGATGCACTGGCTCTTAAGTTTAACACTTTTCTTCTGTTCTTTCCATTGTCTATCAACAAACTCTTTAAGTGTCAAAAATATATATCAATTAAAAAAATATATAACAATGACTGCTCAGAACTTCAGGACTGAGTGAAAGCTGAAAAAGAGGCGCTATGTGCTGTGTTGCTCCCTGGAGAGTAAGTGAGAGAGAGTCTCTGCTTGCCTACAGGCATTTGACGTGCTGGAGCAAAATCCAAAATGAGCCACAGCAAGGGCAGGCAACCCTCCACCCAGCAGCAAAATCATCAAACTTTTAATGACTTGGACAATTACCCCCAGTGAGCCTGCTTAATGGCATCCAGAGGACGTCACTAGACACTGCTCACTAGGCCTCACCAACATGTACACTAACTTACGAGACTGATGCATACCTTGGCTTCTTCACTACTGTTCTCCCTATAGTTTCACAAAAATCACAGCTGCTTTGGGAAGAAGGTAAAACTCACTGAATTTGCTCAGTGCTCTTGGCCCTACTATTGTTATTTTGTAAAGAACATAAGTTCCAAACCTCTGAAGTCTGAAAGAATGACGACTTTCTATTGTTGAAGGCTAAATTTTCTTACTGGTCCGTCCAGTCTTCTAGAAACTCAAAGTAAAAGAGGAAAATATAAGAACCTTTCAATCTGCACATGATGCCTGTACCTGTCTGTGTCTCAAAAGGTAATAATTGCTGTGAATACATCAAATCAGAAGAATCGTGCAGGTTGTTATCTTGCATTCATTTGCAATCAGTAAAGTCGGTCTAGCTGATGACTCTACTGCTGCCATCATTTAGCCAAGCCATGGAACAGAAACTGGCTCTTTGCAGTTGTACAGTAAGCATTATACGACCTCAGTTTGCTCCATGTCTCGTTCTCCAGTGCATCTCTGCCAGGTCAAACAGCAGAAAGCGGCACAAAAATACTCTACCCTACACATGATGTATTAAACAGTTACACATCAATTTGTCATACATGCACAACACACTTCATTAGAATATAAACCTACCTGCGAAGTTCACAGCTTGCACTACGCTGTAACTACTTACCGTCTCAGCCTGTGTCACACACAGTGTTATAAATCCTGAAGGGTTAACAACCCTCCTAAAACACTTGCAGAGACAATGCAAGGGAGCCCCTGTTGTCCTTACACAACATCCTCTATAGAAATACTGTCTAATTAGTCCACTTAAGGACCTCTTTCATTTCACTGTTACACTATGGAAAACTAACAGCAAAGATTTAAACTGTCTCCTGACAATGGGGAACATATGCTAATGGCTATTCCCCCTTGGTTAGGAGCACGCCCAAGGGAGATGGCACTGTGCGCTTCATGGCCCACGGAAAAAAAACGAGAGAGAAAAAAAAAAGCCACACGCATACATCACCTTATACCAAAGCTTTATTTTAGCACAGCCTATTGTCACAGCAGATTCTCTGCTGAGCCAGCTAAAACCAAACTAAATGCTAAATGTAAGCTGAAATGCCTGCATGCTGCTGATAAACTTTCTCACAAATTATCCAGTCAGACATTTAAAATCTGATGCAAACACTAGACTTTGGAAGGCGTGTTAATAATAAGCTCTTCAGCTTTACTTTCCCATAAAACAACACTGCAAAATGTGTCCCCTCACCGCCTCATATATGCAGTGCAAAGAATGGATCTTCTGAAGAGTTAACCTGCTCGCTTAGCAATCAGAAACCAACCTATTTTCATATAACTTTATGTTCTTTTTTTCCTTCATGTCACAGGTCACTGAATAGAGCTTGGATACCACCAACGAGCTTAGACCGATTCCCCTAATACCCCCCTATTTGGAACCCACCCAGAACCAGGTGTAGTGCTGATAATTGGCCCACACTGTGGAATTTTGTTTTACACTTGACTACTACTGCTACCCGCACAGATAGAAACATAGTCAGAGTACCAACTGCATATTACCACATAATTAATCATGTTTAGCCGATGTTAACCAGATGCGTTCTATCTAGATACAGGAAACCTATGTATCTGCATTAATTGGTATAATTTGTCAGAAACAGTGCACATGCTTCCTTAACTTAGCTCTTAAATCATAGGGAGCGTAGCTAAATAAGACATACCATTTCTGCTATAGATATCTGCACCTGTTATTCATGTTTCAAACAGACCCAGGCTGTTTTTTACTGTTTTGCTGTTTAGGAGTTTATATTTAACATGAGCAGACAGAGTGAATTCCAGCTCTTTCCCGCTTTGTGGCTAGTCGGGACCAGCGAGGCCAAGGCAAAGAAGGGTGCTGTGTGTCCTTCTGACCCACCCTACAAATGAGAGGGTGCTGTGGTGCAGTGGCTGCTCCTAATTACTACCAAACAGCTGCAAACACACAGGGCTACAGCAAAGGGCCCCAGCCATACTGCCGGGCCAGGGGACAAGCCCTACAGTGTGGGAAGGCCACAGGCAGCCCGCTGCACTTCTTGCAACACTCAGTTCACTCCCACGCCATGAGGCCCCCGCTGCGGCCCAGAGTTGCTGCTGCCTCATCAACTTCTCTGGTTGAAATTGCAGGGTGGCAAGGGAATCATGTCTGTAAATGCGACCGCACTGACAAAGAAATGTCATGGTCCCTGTTCAGCTGGCTGGGACTTTGGGGAGGGAGGTATGTCTGTTCAGATCTTTGCACACCATGACAGCTGCTGAACTTTTCCAAGAAGGAAAACAGAGAAAAACTGTAACCGTCAGATAGATACAGAGAAGCATGTAAAGATACAGAAGCATCTTTTAAAACAGTCTTAGATTAGACACAGACAAACATAGATATATAGATGAACTGTTATCTCTGTCCCACTCACCTGCCTGTTCCTTTCGTCCATGATCCTCGTGATCTGTATCTTCTTTCGCCCCATGGCTGTCTCCTTTCCTGGTTCTCTGACACCTCAACAATATCAGAATAACAACACTCGTTCTTACTCCTCTCTCCTAGCACATTGTGGAAAAGTCTCTCTTCTTATATTGGCTCTCACACTTCTCAAGACACTCTTTGTTCTTCAGCAGACCACACCAGGATCTGAAAGAGGACCAAAAGAGAAAGAGAAAAACTGAAAGTTAATATGACACCCAACAACATCTCCCAAAGTACCAGAGGGTTCTGCATTTTGTACTCAAGCACATACAGAAACTATGAGACCTGAATAGCGTGCTGTTATCTCTTTGACTGCTTCAA
The DNA here is from genome assembly GCF_041146795.1 of Maylandia zebra. Lineage (NCBI taxonomy): Eukaryota > Metazoa > Chordata > Actinopteri > Cichliformes > Cichlidae > Maylandia > Maylandia zebra. The sequence continues at coordinate 12,058,942 of NC_135173.1, read as the reverse complement.
TTGTTCCACAGCTGAAATCACTGAAAGGCAAGTCTCCTTGACATTTATTGTGTTTTTTTCCTATTAGAAGCTCATATTTTGAAAGAACAGTTTGACATTTTGTTAGATTTTATATTTTTCTGACAAAGTTAAAATTAATACCAAAGCAGGTGGTGTTTTAAATTAGAAAAGCGAATGGAAACTTTTGTCCAAAGGTGACAAACTACACCCCCCCAGAACCTCTGAAGTACACCAATTAGCAAGTAATCTGTGCTAAGTCTATAAAAAGTTAAGAGTCAAGGGGAAAAAAAACAATTCAATATCTTATTAAGGGTTATTTGCTTGGTTATTTCTTGGCTGAGAGCACTACCTTCCTGGAGTCTCTGGTCGTTGCCTGGCAACTGGTTTCAACTGGTGTGACTAAGTGAGCTCTGAACTTGTAGGCAAATTTAGTTCCCTTCACAGAGATTCAGGTTAACCATTTCTCTATTTCCAGGCTTTGTAATAAGTTAAGCTAAGGTAAGATAACCAGAAACTAGTTGTTCATTTGACTTTGAGGAGAGGTATAAATTCTTCCACAAAGAAAGTGAAGAAGTGCATTTCTATAAATGCCAAACTTTTAGTATACTCACCTACTTTAAGTTAGCATTTGTCTTATGCTTACATTTAACACTATTTCACACATTTAACACAGAATGCAAGGTTTTTATTAAACAAAAACTTTTAGTCTTCCACCACCTGTACACATAGCCAGTTTTCAAAAGAAGATCATGCTGTCCCGAGAAGGCAAATTATGGACACTGTGTCCTCTTAGGAGAGGGACCATCTGGATTGTTACTCACACACAGTTAAAAGCAGGCATACACGATGCTAAAGGGAGCAGGTTGGGTTTGGCGGCTTTAACAGAGTAGTTGAACTCTATGCATGACACTCCCTTTCTCTAATTCTGGGTTTACAGAATGAAATGTACAGTAGTTCAATCTTTTTTTTTATCCCATAACGTTTATATTGGCTACATAAAAGTTATCAAGGGACACCAGTGACAGACTGGGATTAAATGATGCGCAATACATAGCATAACTAACGTTTTTGGTAACTGGCTTTGATAGCAGAGTTTTTCCTGAAACAAATTGATTTATTTGAAAAAACCTGTACCTTCCTCAGCCAGTAATATTTTTTTTACGGTCTGAGCTTGGTTACACTGATGCCAGCTTTGCTGTTAAGATGATGAAGAGGGAGAGCATAGTTTGGTCTTACAATAGGGTGGTTGAAATCTCCAGGGTTATAGGATAAGCCAGAGGGATAAAAAGAATTTGGAATATATTCCCATATGAGCTTGTAACCTGGCCAGTGGTTCAGACCACATTGTTCCCCAAGGAACATCTAACTCTGTCCTGTCTCTACTTCTCTGGAAGAAGAGATATAGCCCCCTCCCTGGAGGCACATCCATCACTTACACCCAGCAAATAGAAAATGTCCAAACAACTATATTTCCCCCATGAGTACAAATGTAGAAAGGTTAACAACTCGGGCCTTTAGATGCAGTCAGCAGTTGCGAGGTGAGGAAGCCAGGGGCCGATTTGGCAGTGAAAACGAAAATGACCAGTTGCAGTGGCACACAGTCATTATGGGTTACAGATGGACTGGCATTATGGTGTCTGGCTGTCTGAATCGGGGCTCCACTGTAGGCAAACTTGACTGAGATCACCTTGCTAACTTCCCACGCGTGGCTGTCTGAGCCAGGAAAGAAACTGTCTGAACCCCCACAAAGAATTTCCCCAAACCACATCACAACAGGCCAGGGAGAATGACAGTGCTCTTGTTCATTCAGCATTTTACACACAAACTAATGTTTGAATTAAAGGGAGCCCTGGGCAAAGGGTGTCTATTCCACTAAAGAAATACACTGGCCACCCTGAAGTTTAATATATTAGTATGGGAGACAACTGTAGCAATACAGTAGCTACACTGCCAAATTCAGTGACTTTACTTCTTTTAAAGTAAAATAAATGCGATTTTCAAGTTCAACACCAAACAAACAAGTTCAAAACTTGAAAGAAAAACTCACCACCCTGGTGCATTTTATCTGCAAAGATTATGAGAACATCATTTTGCTCCTCCTCTGTGTTTGTTAAGTTTTATCTGTGCAAGTGAATATGGTGTCAGTTTTGAGATGTTTTATCTAATCACTTGCCAAGGCTAGTCTGAACTGACCACTGGCCTGTTATTTCAGTGTGTGCATATGTGTAATGCGAGTATAAGCAGCGCGTACACATTCTTTCCTCCCGTTTTGCAGAGGAGCTGTCACCGGAGGACAGTTCAAGTCTAGAGGCATAATAGGCTGTGTCGTGACATTTTCTCTTCCACAGATATGAAATGACAAACTGAGAGAGCCTTCAGACTGCAGGTGTGCCACGCTCCAAACTTAGTGTCCATATTCATCACAAGTTAGCTAGCCACTTTAGATTTTGAGTAACAAAACATTATTTTCAAGACTTGAACAACAGCAATCACTGATGTGTTACTGTGGTTATCACAGTATACTTTGGCGTAGAATAAATAACGCAATTTCAACGTCCTGAAGTGAGTGGGATAATTCAGCTGGTCTTACCAACCGGATGAACATGTCAGAAGATGTTCAGATTACAAAGTAGAACAATGTCTGCACTGTAGCAAAGTGCGTGTTTCTGCGTGACACTCTTAACTTCTCGTGAGTGTTGGAATGGGACAGAGTATCTGTTTATGGCCTAAATCATGTGCTCTTTGTACAAGTGAGTGTGCATGTGCGTAGGAAACAGAGACATAGACAATAAACATAAAAGGAGAAAAGCACTGAACCAGAACCAGGATACCATATGAGGCTATGAGCCCACCTTAGAAAAAATGTACAGTATAGTCACGCAGCTGTCTCCTGTAAACTCACTGTCAACAGTAAAACCTCTTTCTTTCCAGCAGAGTGATTTAGTGGAAGTCTACTGGCAGCGATTTGAGTGTTTTAATTTGTGTAAAATTACCTTAAAATGATAACTGGGTTTTTGTTTTCTTACCTTCACTGCAAGTGGCCACTAAATAATACACATTGGTCCTTTACCAGCTGCAAAAGGTTCCACTCAGTAAATTATAAAACATTCTGTGGATAGTAGCAAAGTAGACGAAGAAGATGAAGTCACCTTGTTTGCACAAAGATGCATGGAAATGGATGAACGGTGTTGATAGTGACCAAGGTAAATGGATTAGCATCAAAGTTCCATATTAAATACACTTTTTTATTCCGCTTTGTTGATTTACAGCTAGAAGATCGCATGTTTAATACTACCACTTATTCTTCTCTGCCTTCTGCATGTGCTGCACAATAATCTGATTGGAAGATAGTGCAAGGTTTCCAGTTCTGTAAAACTAGAAATGACTCATGCGGCTCACTAATGTTAGCTTTAGTGTTAGTTTTTCCAGCATTACATTTTTTGCTCTTCTTGACTGTCTGTCATTAAGAGGTTGATGCATTGTAATGTTGAAGTTTCATAAAGACACTGCAGGAAACATTTCTACAAACCCACATATCTGAATGGCTGCCTCCACGTACAGAAACCATATCTACTGTGAATCCAACATTACCTCGAGCTTTTTCATGAAAAGCCACACATATACTAAATGATTTTGCATTTAGGAGAAGCTTTAGTTGGTGCACACAAAACAGCACATTGTATAACAACACTACATTACAAAGACCTTGATGTGACACACCTGGTCCACTTTGATATAAACCAATCCAGCACTTCTGAAAGATGCTTACCAAACATTTGTAACACATAAATCAATGTGCAGAGAACATGTCACTGTAGCAACGGCCACAGTTTGACATAAAGTCAATATGGCATCCCCTACTATACCTGCTGTTAAACAAACGTGCAGTTTTAGAATATGCCATGCCTATACAAGTGACTAAGCATTGCAGTTGTTTATTAACAGAGCCGCAGCGATCCTCTGTGATGAGGTGCGACACTGGTCAACTGACAAGAATGCTAGTCCTCCTCCTCCTCCCTTAAGACGGACCACTGAGACACTGGGAGGCTTGGTGACAGGTCTAGCCCTTTCACAATCAATAAAACATGCTCAATTCCCAGTGTAATTACTGGATCCAGCCTCCTCCCTCCCTCCTTGTAAGCCTGCGCTCATTCCACACAAAGTTGAACCATTACTCTCTCATCTGCTGCCCTATATAAAAGGTAACATAAAATTACATTTCTGTTGTGAGATGTACCTAATGAACAAAAAACGAGGCCAGCGCTATGCAGTTAGTCTGTAACGAAGCTTATAAACTACAAACTTTTTTTTCACTCAACATCTCAAACGTCATAATATAATAAGAATTTGTCAAAGAAGATTTTGAAGATTCATCCTATGTGGCTTGTGTTAAAGACGTACCCACCATATGTAGCTATACGCAGCAAGCGCGCTTCAACTTCTTTGAAGGTGATGGACAGCAGCCAAAGTCTTAAGCATAGCCGTGACAGTTGCACTTCCTGTGCAAGGCAGAGTTAGCCTCAGTATCCTACCACAGGCCGTGGGCAGACAAAACTTAACTTCCTGCCCCTCGACTTCCTGTTATTCAGGACCTTTCAAAGTGCCCCTCTGCGGGGGAGACAGAGGGAGCGGGGCAAGTTAGTGGGGAGGAAGAAAGGGAGGGACCACCTTGGGGATACCCTCCCTTCTGATCCTTCCCCTTATTATCATCCTGAATGTAAGTCGAAGACTAAACAACAGAGGCTCATCTCTCGTGGCTTTGCCCTGTCTGTTTACTGTGTTTACTGTAAGGATCATTACACAGGCCGGACGACGTGCACAGGATGCTTTTGGCCACTCACTTTACAATTAGCAGGCAGAGGCCTTTTCTAGTTATTCAAACACTCCAATGGTTACATAAGAATGAATCACGGTGCTCACAACTCAAGTTAATATATAAACAACATGATTAAGACAGAAGTACATTCCCGAGCATGCAACAGCCTCACGCGGTAATCTGATGTGCATTGACACACAGATTCTGTGAAATAATCCATGACGACGTTCTTAAGTGTATCAAACTCAAAGTGTCAACATTGTGGCTCGGTTATGATTAGCTTCTGGCAGACTGAAGACATAAAGCGAAGCGGCCTAAATCCACAGTTTTACCAATTTGTTTCAATGGCGCCTTGACACCAGCGCAGTAGGAAATGAACATCCACCTCTTTGTTCTCGCTTTAATCAGGAGGTGCTGTACCTGTAAATGGGGCTGTTGGCCTGAGGGGAGTGGAGGCAAGCCAGCCCTCTCACACTCTTTCCCTCTTCCCTTTTGTGAGAGTGCGCTTATCTCCCTCTCCAGCAGTGAAAGGCAGTATTGTGGCCCCAGCAGCATCACTAGTGTTAATGTCTCCTGATGCTAATCTGACACACGGCTGATCCTTTAACAACCACTTTCTCTATCCCCCCCCCCCCCTTTTTTTGCCCTCCCCCTTCTTTCTTTTTTTTATTCTTTCATGCCATTTCTCATGATTTATTTTTCATCGTCTCTTTTTAATTCTCCCTTTCTTTAAACTCATGTTATACATTCCCTCACCTCAGTTTCCAAGGCAACTAATGAGACATAATTAACATGAGCTATCGCAAGGGCATGTGAGCAAAAAAGTGAAAAAGGAGGCTTTGAGAAATGTAGAGAGGTGGGGCAGTCTGCAAAACATGGACTTTCTGCAGCACTTCCCCTTCCTCTGTAAAGCATAGCTTGGGGGTGACATTTCTCACACAGGAGAGATTTGAATATCATTTCAAGGAAAGGCTAAAATGCTTATGATATGAACACCTTGAACGTGTTAAAAACAAAATTCATACAGTTTGCACTAAAGAAGATCCTGCAGGCCAAAACACTGAGACTGAAATCAGGAATGGCAAGTTTTCATAGGTTGCTTACAGATTTAAGCACTGTTAGAATGTTTCTTGCCTTATTGCATTAGGTAATACGTTTCCCTACATATTAAATCAGTCTGAAGCTAATTCGATGAAGAAAGTATAAAAATGCATTGTTCAAAAGCAAACAGTGACCTGCATGTAGGGACAGTCACAAAGCCAGCAGTGAGTGCCTGCACTGAAATGGCAGCCAAGCAGACAGCGAGTGGTTAATCTGCCCTGATGACTGGAAGCTCAGTCCAACTCTCCAATGACCCAGCTGTAATCCCACAATGGATCAATGCAAGTTCAAACAATCCTCCATGCTGCTAGCACCTTGCTTGGGCTGGGGGATGGTGGTGTAAGACAGGGACCAGGAGACAGAAAGCTACTTATCACCTGCAAAATGACATCAAAAGGAAAGAGAGCCCCACAGGATGAACTTGTTCTCACTGAGAATACGCTTCACTGTGGGCTACAGCATACTGTATAGACGACTGAGTGGAAATGATGTCGCTCTTCAGATAAACACCAGACACGTATTCAATCTGCAAAATATGAATGACGATGAGTGGATATAACAACTTGTAACTGAAGGACATCATATGCTGACAACCTTAGCAGACAGACATCCTCCATCTCACTCTCGCAGTACTGTCAGGGGATGAGAGGACTATGCAAGGTGACTTTGACTAACTGCCTTGGGGTTTCGTGAGAAAACGCCATTGACATTACATTAATTTCATGTCTCTTTTTTAACTGACTTAGTGCCACGGAGGCCTGGAGAATAGAAAAAAACCCCGAAACAGACATTTTGCTTTAGCTTCAAGGCATAGGCAGTAGGGATCTAGAGGCCAGGAAGACAACAGTGACAAATAGGTGACATGATGTGATACCAACTTTTTCCTCATTATACGAGTAATTTAACAGAAGGATGAGACATTCAGTCAGCAGATCAGGATAAATGTTAGTCAGAAACTTTCCACTGCAGCTCACGTGTGTTTAGGTTTGACGGCAGTTTTTGCCAATGAAAGACAGACAGAAAGAAAACAACAGAGAGAGAGAGTGAGAAGGGAAGTGTGAGAGAGAAGACAGTATGACTGTGTTAACTATGTGGAAAGATGTAAGGGAAACAAGACTAAAAGAAGCACCCCGCACCCATCCCAACCCACCTCTGTGGTAGTGTGGTAGTGTGGTAGTGTGCGGCAGCTGCGTTGTAACATAATTACTGCTGGGACACTTCTATTCCCAATGATCCATTTGCGTCAGTCAGGTTTTCAAGCCCAGCCAATGAATGGATTCTCAGTTTCTCAAGGATAAAGAGATGACCCTCACCTAACAGTTATATCCATTTCATGTAGAAAAGCTACTCTCCTCCTCAAGGTAAATCCCTTGATGCATATTTGAGTCAAACTTTCATGAACATAGAAAATCATGATAACTTCTTCGATGCACAGACAGGATGATGAATTATATCTCATTAAAAATGGATGTGCTTGATGACATAGATATACAGTTAAGTTGCTATATTGTCCTGTTAGCATAAGGATTTGCCTCTAAAATATTACCATCACTATTAAGTTACAGAGCTCAACATTTTAGTTCCCGGCTTTCCAGATGGTTATTTAATAAAACTTACCGACGTCCTGAAGCTCTCAGCAACTTGAAAAATGTGTTTAAACACTGAGATTAAAGGCTGCGTTAGCCCACGACCCAATGTTAGGTTTATGCCACAGCTACCTTATATTAATTGGCAATTACCAAAATCATTTTTTAATGTTTTAACGGTTAACCTGTATACGCAAGCTCTTTAATCAAAATTATATTTTTATGCTAAAATATATTTATTGTTGCTATTGTTACAATTTTACAAAAAAGCTGGAAAAAAATAGTAAAGTATATCATTATCTTTTGGTTAATTTGCAAATTACAATTATTTGCTTGTATTTCTAAACAGAAATATTAGTTTAATAGTTTTAGTGGTTGCATGTTATGCTTGATTTATTTTTTGACTTCTCAGAAAAGTCCAGTGTGATGGTTTAAATTAGAGCTGGGCGATAGAACGATAACGATATGTATCGCGATATAACTTTTACTCGATAGAGAAATTAAGCTATCGCGATAGACCTCGCCGCTCTTGTCCTCAAAAAAAAAAAAAAAAAAAAAAAAAGGTCAGCCAATCCAAATTAAGTAGCGCAGAGCCGAACCAATCACAGCCGCAGCATCACGTCGCGTGACTTGTTACGTACAGCACAAGTGCCAAGCCGCACGTGTGTTTGTTTGGGAAGCAGCCAGCGGGTAATGGAGCCAACGCGTAATGGAGGAAATGAGTGTGCCGACTAGAAAAATCAACCGAGCGTGACCGAAGAGAAAACAGATGATGGTTCCAATGCCGGAGAGATTGTCAAACGGAAGAGCCATAGAAGTTCCGTAGTGTGAAGGTATTTCGGCTATTTCAAGTCTGACAAAAAATAGAGTAGCGTGCACTGTAAATTGTGCCGAAAGCAAGTCTGGAAATACAATAAACTGGTGCATGCGTCACACTGTGCGCCACGTTATTGTTTCGGTGAAATGAATTTCTACAATACTGTTAATTCTACTCTCTGCAGTGTTTAAATGCTTACATATACACACAGTTACTGTCCCTCCACACATACGACTCGGTTCTGCTTCTATGCCCCAGCTTTGTTTACTTTTTCCCACCGAAGCTTCTAGACTTCTGATTGGCCAGCATTTCGGCACGGTTAGGAATCTAGCGCCACCTGCTGCTTTGGCATGTTCATAGCAGCGTTTTCCTTCATTTCTGCCTTTATGTGTGGACGGGATTATTTTTAAAACGAAAACGGAAAATCTCAGTTTTCAAAAATACCCGTGTACGTGTGGACGCAGCCTCAGTCTCTGACTGGAAGCGCTAATTCGTCATTCGGCTTTTGTCAGACTAAAGTAACTGTTAAAACTGTTTGAAAAGCTAAGCTATACAACAAGGAGAGATTGAGAATTTCCTTTTAGTTCTCAGTTTATTTGATATTGACAAAAGTTAGTCAGTTTTGTCTGTTCTTCTGTAAAACAAACTAAGATTTATTTTTAGAATTAATATTTTGTTTCTAAGTGGAATTGACAATTTAGTCTGTTTCGTTTGTTCTATTTTGAAACTTAAACGCTTTAGCGGCTGCCTTTTGTGTAGTTTGCAATATTTGCCTTTATTTATCTGAAAAAGTCTTATGTTCCTTAAGTACATCTACCCTGTTGAACTTATTATGGGAAATAAATATTTAAATAAAAACAAGCTGCTGATTATTTCACATTTTACTTGTGAGCAACGGCACATTTAAATCTTACAAATATAGTTATTTGGCTTATATCGTGATAGATATCGTTATCGCCTGAAATGGAAAAAACATATCGTGATATGAAAAAATCTCATATCGCCCAGCTCTAGTTTAAATGTTGGTTTAAAAATGTGAATTCAGTTCATCTAATGCAGTATTTTTGAATTTTAAACAAATTTTTGACACAGTTCCATGATATTTGTGTGTTCTAGATTTAAAGGTGGTCGAATAAACTTGTCTTGTTCTGCTTTTTGTTTTTTAATCTCCAACTTGAGAAATCATTAAGAAAAATTACTGTGCAAAGGCACTTTTTTCAATCAAGCAACCTGTAAATACCAGGACTCACTGTCTATGCTTACATTTTAAGTTTCCATGCTAACCTGCTACTTTGGTGCAGGACTGACGGACTGACTTGCGCATTTAAAATTTATAAGTTTTGTTTGGAGGGAATATTTTACTTTCTTTTCTTGTTTGTTTCAGTATTAATATAGCTACTTTTTGGATTATTCATTTATTTATTTATTTGAGACGCCACAAATCACACAAAAGACTTAACTTTATGTCAAAACATTTTTTATGCTCTCTGGAAGAGACATTTTGATTTTTAACTTACTATTTGGTTAATTTTGTATTTGTTGTTTGGTCGAGTGTGTAGGACAGATAAACACTGGAACAGTCTGTAAATACAGTTATAGTTAAAAAACGAAGCCAGTTTCTCTTTGTTTCTCCCTCCCCACCATTGTCATTTTTTTAAATTTAAATAATTTTTTTTCTGAACATAGGCTACTGCCTTTCTTTCTTTCTTCCTTTGTATTATAAGTCTGAGTAAAGAAATCGCTGCATTTGGGTGCACCTGAAGAGGCTGCATTTGCTCGCAGCTGCAAGATGGTGCCATTAAAGCAGCGCTATTATTTTTTCTGTTGACTATTTCTTCTACATTCAACCAACATTATTAGCAAACTTACTCATGGGTAAATAAATAAATCGCTCTTCTAAAAACGATTGGTGAAAGGCTCAGCCTGTCGTCAGTCAATAAATTTGTCCAATCGCCCAACCTTATCACAGTCCTTACAACTGTTTCTTTATAGCCTTAAACCCTGAAAATGTGATATATATTTCTTACTGATAAAAATTGCATTATGTGGGAAATGTCCATACCAACTGGCAGCTGTAGCTTTCTGGTAAGCAACATCTCATTGGTCCTTTTCTATGTGGTATACTTGCCTACTACTCTGTTATGAAATTCTAGTGTTTTATTTGTCTGTTACTGAGAACTAATTAGCAGGTATTTATCTGTGATCATAAAGGCTATGGATGTAGCTTGCAAAACAAGTTTGCTAGCATTGGCTGATAACTTAGCTCTTCCCCCTTCTTTCATCTACATATAATCACTTCAGATGGCAACAGGCAGAAAAATTGGAGTCCAGAAACGAATGGGTTACACCCACTTTTTTACATGCAGTCTGTTCTCCAACCACCAAGACTGCTCTGTTGAAGTGGCACATTATGCGCCAAGTAGTGCTTCTGAAGAAAACCGTACTACTGTACTACTGTTTAAAAGTATGTTAAACAGTAGTACAGATATTGACTCTGAGTCACAGTATGAGTTTTTATAACATATTTTCTTATTTGTATTTGCAGAGGCCAAGTGTTCAACTAGATTTTGGAATTTCTTTAGGCAACAGCATTTCCCATAGTATCACACCATGATTCAGCTTAAGAAACTTTTCAACTCCTGATGTGCATAAATTATTTATAATCAGCCAGTCGTGCTATGTTAAAGTCATGAAAAATTATGTCATCCTAAACACACTTGACATATTAACCTCTAACTGCTCAGCTCATATTAACTCTGTTAATACAGATTGTGTATCTGAGGAAAATCCCTCCATCACCATACTCCCTGTGACTTTGTATGAGCTTCAAAAGATATCGTCTTAACATGACATATTAGCAATGAGGACATTATATAAACAAACACTTCCTGTGTTACCCCTTTGCTCTAACTGATGAAGTATTTTCAGTATTTCCCTATTTTCAGTATTTCATTATTTTTGTTGCTTATTGCTCTGTTCACTGTGTTACACACAAACACACATGGAATAATAAAAATTAATGCATGCATGCTCCTAGAGGTTTATAAATTTGCATAGAATTACAGTGTGGCTCTGTGGTCTGATTTGGTATGATGGCATGTGTCCATTTGCACGGTTGTCTATCATAAGATGGACTTCTCACCAGGGAACAATAATAATGCCAAACCCATAGGGAGCAATAGCCCCCCCCCCCCCAACCTACCAGTAAGCCTGTGAGCTGTGTTAAGTGTCATGGCAGCCTTTTGATGTTGCACAGACCGCAACTCAGAAATGGTAAACAGCAAAGATGAACCAAGATCTTCCTCCAGGGGGAATCCACAGTGTAAGGATATTAGGGACGTTATGCATAATGCGTCTCAGCAGCAGCGCATTTACCCAATCCCAACATGTCTTTTTTAAACACTGGGAACCGAGATTAGACACAGAACTTCTAGATATCCAATTCTCCACCAGCATTTGGAAATCCACATGAAGATTTTACTAAATAAAAAGCATGTTTTGGAACACATACATGGGGTCCATATTGTTTAGGGGTATGGTGACTGGGTGTCTTCAGAGAATGTCTGCTTTTAATGGGAAAAAAAATTAAAAAGCTCAGAATAAATATTTGATTTTCTCTTCCCATTTTTATCTTCCACTCGATGCCTCTTTCCCACAGTGTTCCATTACATAAAAGGTTTATGCAATCTGAGCAGTGAGGATGGCCATGAGTCATAACAACAGTGAAAAGGCTAGCTAAAGTAGCACTGATTTTTTTTTTCTTAGAATTTTATGTTATAGAATTGGTCTTTTAATGATCGCATGCAGACCTGTGATTCATGCATTTCATTTCATTTATATTACATTTAAAATAATGAAACTGCTCATTCATCTCTCCGTACCACATGGCTGAGAGATGATGGAAGTGTGAGAGAAAAAAGTAGGTTTTGCTAAATCATTTTGTCATAGTGCTTCATGTTGTTAAGGCTCCTTCAGGTCACAGTGGGTGACAGTTTTCATTTTTAATAATCACTCACGTTATCACTTTGCTTTTGTGAATGACAGTAAACATCAGTTTTAATGAGGCTTTTCCTGAAAATGTGCAAGGCAGATCTGCCCATTCTAGTCTGATATGTATTGACATGAATGATTATCATTCACTGAGCAAATAATGAAATGGGTATTTCACGAGCTATAGCCTACAGTTTCTCCCAGATCAGATGATATGTGTTAGCTGTCACATGAACACTGTGTGCAAACATGCACAGAGAGAGACAGAGAAGGGGAAGACAGAAAGACCCCAAAGGCCTTCGCACAACTTGTCTCTCCAGGAAACAGAAAGATTCCTGGAGAGGCTCTGGCACTGTGTCCCAGCTTCAAATAGCTAATTGCCTCAGGCCCTCTATCCCAGGGCCAGCGGCTCATGATGAATCCCGACCTCCCTAATCGCAATACCCGCTGTGAACACCTCTGTAAGCTGGACCAGTGACAGAGGTTCAGAGGAGGATTGAAACAAAGTAAAGAACAACCCAGTCTGACATGAATCCAGGATGGCAACAGCCAGTGGAAACACTACACTATTTTCACCTAGATCGGCAGCCCACAGCACACAGATGGAAAGTGGACTGGGAGAAAGGAAGAGGACAGACGGGCAGACGCACAAACAGCGGGCAGACTCAACACCTCACTTGCAATCACAGTCACACTATGAAGAGCTGGGATTTGGAGACTGGAGATGCAAAGACAATCATTTCTGAATGCCCTGGATTTAAAGGGACAAGTTTTGACTGAATTAAAATGCAAAAAAAGAAAGAAAAGAAGAAAACATGGCCTGACTATGTACAAGAAAGAAAAAGTAATATTTAATTTTCTGGATGATTTCAGAAGTAAAATGATATGTAACTATTGAACTCGGCCAGACTTGCACTTTAACTTAAGTGGGCAACATAAAAAAGACAATCTCATCATCCTGAATCTACAGAAAAACATACTCAGTGCACAATGGTTTGGAAACTCAAATGCATAACTCACTGCAATGTTCATGGTGCTATAGCTGTGCTCAAACAGCAGAGAGGAAGACAACTTTAAACTGTAAGTCAGAGCCCTGCGGTGAACCGGAGCAGCTTCCACAGAGCAGAGGGGGCTGGGGTCACTTCCTTTCCCTGTTCATATGGCTGATGTGTGCTGGAGAATAATAGGAGGAATCACATCCCCCCAGCTGTTCTAGTTCATAAAGCTTCTCAGACAGACAGAAAAACAAGGATATTACAGACAAGGCCTTCTTCCTGCAGATGAATTGGCCACAGGGCCGGTCCAGCTGCAGGAGATCCAACTGTTCCTTCCCAGAAGCTACTGAACTTTTAGTCAATGGGCTTTGTGTATGAGCTGTGACACCTAAGTCTCACAGCTGTAATGAATACACCAGCTATTGATAAACACTTTTTAATGCATTCGACTTTTATTTTTGGTAACCTAATGGACGGCTAGATTAAGTGGCTGTAACTGATGAATCAAAGAGCCTATATTAGCCCTCTCTAACAGCACAGTAAACACCTCCATCACTTAGACAACAGCAGACTTTGAAGAGAGTTTTACTTTGCACACAGTTCAATTGTTTGTCTGTTGATGAGGCTTCTACTTCATCGCCTCTATACAAAGACAGAGAAGTTAAATCTCCAGCGAGAGAGGCTTTTTAAGATCTACAGTAGAGCATGAGTAATTCAATACAGTGGGGTATATTAGCAATCATGGGAGATCTTTTGATCTAGTAAATTATATTATAATATATTCCTTTGATTTATGTGTTTTTCAAAAAGTCTCATTAAGATGCGGCTAAAATGCAACTCAGCAAAGACATGTCTTTCTTAACTTCAGCTTAGTTTTGTACATGATATTGTTTAGCTACATCATTGACTAATATTAGGTCTCCATGCAGGACAACAAGATGAAAACAAGGTGAAAAATACTGACTGAAAGCACGGGACGCGCATGTTTTCGCTCTACGTCTTTTGAGTTTGGCTCACTCACTTCAGAAATGAAGCACAGTGTGATTCTGTGGTTTTTCGTGCAGTCCAGAAAGTCAAAGAGGCGAGGAGGCATCTTAAAGGTGTTAAATGATTTGACTTGTTAAAGTCATCACCTTTGCTCTAGCACATGCTTCCACAGTCTACCCTCCCAAACCACACCAACTGTGGAAGGCCAGTTTATGCTTAACACAGTAGCCACAACCCAAGAAACCAAGAAATTCTGAGTTTAAAAAAAAGCAATAGCATAATTTAAAAAAAAAAAACATTAAGACTTGATTCTTCACCATTATAGTCTGCTTGCATTATGGATACAAATAAACTGACAGGGTACAGTGGCAAAAGCAGGCTGACAGCATTACAGTGTGGCTCTGTGTGAGGATCTTCCTGCTGAGTCTCCTGTGTGGTCCAGGTTGCAGAGGTGAAGAGACCTCCAGCCAGGCCTTGTTTGAAAGAGCAGGAGAGACAGGAAAAGACGGTGCGGCCTTAAGCTGCTCTGCCCTGCTCAGCAGCACATGTGCTGAGTGAGCCAAAAGGGTGGCTTACCACCAGAGGTCTCAGTCAAGGGCAGGACAGTTGAAAGGTCACTGCTAGCTGTCTTGCTATACAAACAGTACCTCAGTGAGTAATGCCTTCACCCTCTGAGCTGTTATAGAGCTTTAAAAAATACTAGAGATGATGAGCATAGTTTATAACTGTCAATTAAATGTAAGCATTCAATCAAAGAGCTATGATTTTTTTAAAATAATTTTTCTAAATAATTTTATATTGTTTATCAGCACCTTAGCACAAGTTTTGCCAGTGGGCTTTGTGATGTCTTAATTAAATTTCGGTTTATTTTGTGTATTTTAATCAGTCAGATACTTCACGCAAGTTGCTGTTGTCAGTCACCCAGTGCTAGTTCATGCCCATATCAGTGGTTCACGGTCACAACACATGAATGTTCTGTCTTTAAAGTAAGGCACCGGCACTAACCAAAGACCCATAGTGACTCCCACAGTCCAGAATTTATCAGACATCTGATCTGATTAGCATTAACAAAATTAAAAGAAAACATGTAACTAAACATGAGTAATTATATGTATATATTTATAATAACAATTAAGAGTCCATTGGGAGCAGTCTACAGTTAGCTGTAGCCTAAAACATTATCTCCCAGGCTCAAGATTCTGCATCCAACCTCCAGGTCTCACAGAGGAACGCTGGAATCTCCATGCTGATGATACAGCTCCAGTAAGGAGTTCCAACAAACAATGAATCACGCTAAGATGTTTTAGTTAGGAAGACTGATTATTGTTATGCATCTGACTCTTTTAAACATAGATATTAATTCAAGTTCTTGCAAAGAAAAAAAAGCATACCACAAATTTAAAAGAACGATAGCCGTGCAAAGAAGAAAAACAGAGAAAAGACAACTGTGCGTTAAAAAAAAGTGTCGCCTCAAGCTAATTGCCGTCAGTGAACAGACTCAGTATCTTGTAGCAAGTTTAACGGACCAAACCAACTCACACAGCTGGAGCGGTGTTGGGGGTGCTAGAGAACACAGTATAATGAGTTTAAAGTTAATAACTAGCCTGGTATAGACACAACTTCAAGGATTCACAAAATAAAACTAGGGATTCAAAACACAGACAGGTAAATAACCATGCAAGAAATTTCAAATAAATATAGCAATCAAACTACACTGTATAATACTATAATAGCCATAAGGGCCTTAATTTTCTTAAGAAATCTGCAGCATAAAAGAACAGCTTGGCTTACCAAACAACCAGAGAAACACTATCCTCTTTAACGGGCCAAGAATGTTCAGCTTCTATCTCTTATTTTTTATTCAATGCATCCTTGGCTTTCAGCTCTCTGCTGTTTTGTCCTCCTTGAAAAAAAAATGTCCTGGGAGGAGGAGAGTGAAGGAGAAAAGACTTTCACTCAGTGATTCAGAGGCATCGTGTAAACGCCAGCATTCTCCTTCTGACAACCGGCGTTAATTGCAGATCCGACTCGCCCACACACTCCACATTTCTCCTGGAAGGAGAAGCTGAGACACTGAGATTGAAGTGGGATGAGGAGTGCAGTAAAAGATGCTGCAGCTGCCCATTCCTCGCACCGTCACCACCTCTCATTTCTCCCTTTCCACTGAGAACTTGTGCTGAGACGCAAACAAGCGCTTACGCACATTTACACAGGCATGCAGGGGCACACAAACATCCCATATAACAAGGCTAAAACAGTTACTAAACACTGGTAGTCATTGTGCAATACCAGCCATAACGATTAAATAAATACAGGACAAAACTCTCATATTATCAAAGCTTTCTGTGTGCTTGTCTAATGGACGCTATAGAACATTTGAGGTCTCTGAGGTTAGTGCAACAGTTCACAGCGCACGTGAGAAAGACATTTACGGCAGCCCTATCTGTGCCTTCATACTCATTCCTTTGACTAATACATGACATAAATTGTTAAAATGATATTCATTTCAGCACGATGAAAAAATCCCTCATCCACACATTAGACACAGGAGGTCACGTGATGTAGATCATGAGCAACAAGGCCCATTACTGGCGAGGCCTGGGGCAGCACAGAAGCTAATGACTGCAGATTGGAGGGTGCTTTAATGCTTTGCTTTAGAAATCACTGGCAACCAGCTGGTACGGTAACGTGCATGCTTTCAGAGTAGCGGTAGCACAAAAAGGACAGTGAGAAAATGCAAGTACCCTTTAATGCTGCTGTAACAACTCGTGCCCCTAGAAAAACAATGAAATTTGTCATTAGTTCAACCTGATAAGGGGGTAATATACTGTAAGCAGTAAAATAGTTACAACTGTGGTAAAGACAAAGTCACGCTTTATATATGCATGCAACATACAGAGGGGTTTTTTTTTTCAACACGGCAAAACATAAGTTTGATTTTGCTGGGTTTTATCCACACAAAAGGCAGTTTATACGTTCAAATGTGAAGCACAACCAAATATTTTCCACACAGTAGATCCACTCATGAATGAGCTTATAAAATCAGGACAATTTCAAGTCTTATTTTCAGTTTCAACTGAATAAAAACTACTCCTTCTGTGCAATATTAATGAGCTATGCAGGGTGTAGCATACACTAGAAACATTTGAGAAGGTCAGGTTACCGTTGGCCATTTCCCACTCTGGCCAGGGGTTAAGGTCACCAGAGTGCCAGAGATTCAAAGAAACACCAGGCAGCAAAGGTTCTCTCGCACAATCTCCGCTGGCCAAAGATCCTTATGCAGCTTAACTTAAAGGTGCGATGCCCCTGTCACTATGCCTGTCACTTAAATGCATAAAATGTGTCACCTTCAAGTGAACTTATTAACCAGGGAGAAATCTTTAAGGTCAAAGATCATCTAAAATATCTCACATCAATTCACTTGATTGGGCACGCTTTGGCTGAGCATATTTCAGTTTTAACCAGTCGCATATCCCTTCATCTATTTCAACTAACTATGAAAATATATAGTACATATATGTATACATATACAATATAGGCAACTACCTCAGCTTTGACTTTTATCATGCCAATTGCTCTAATGAAAGAAAAAGTTTGTTTATTCACGTTATAATGCTGTACATCTACAAATTAAAAAATACCTGCATACATAAAATGTATTTTATTTTACTTTTTTTTTTTTATTAAAGGAGGTTAGGTGTTTAAGGAAAACATACAATCTGCAGTAAACTCACGCCAGACAACTTTTTTATTACCACTGTCACCGTGTGAGCTCGCCTGATGTTGTCAGTGTGATGGCTCAACAGTGTTATTATATACACACTGATTACTATTTTCCCCCAGGAGACTCGCCCGTTTTACAAAGTATGGCTAATCATTTCACACTCTGGACAACAAGTCAGAATCTGTGTGAGTTTTAAGACTCACAATTGACAAACCGACCATGTAGTCGAGCTTCTAGTACAACTTATTACCGGCTTAGAGATGAGTCCTATAAAAGTTTTTAACAATTGACAGATATCAACAGCGCGCGCGTCTAGCTACACCCTCCCAAAATACGACACTTGGGTATTTTACGACACGGAAAGCGACTAATTACCAAGTGTGACTTATATTAAATGACGCCACTTTTTACGCTGTCTTCTCGCAAAAGCTACATGTTATTAGGATACGATAGATAGATGTCTCCTAATGTCTCCCAAATCCACACTCTACGTCTCCCTCTTGCGCTTTTCTACACTCACTCTCACTGTAGCTACAGTATCGCTGCCACACTCCGCAACATTGTTTCTATTTCCGTTACTCACCTTTACTCCCAAGTCAGTCGCTGTATATAGACACTCTATATCGGTGACTCCAGTGGATAAACGTAATTTCAGTTCACATTTACACGCTGACTGCTATTTTAGGGGGAGCTGACAAACTCAGAAAAGCCAGTCTCCCTCTTGTCAGTGAGACTCCTCCCCTCATCTGACGAACTGCCTCTGCCCCCCACTCCCTCCTTTCTCTCTCCCTCTCTCTCTCTCTCCACTATCTCTCTCACACACAGCGTCAAAACATGTAGAGAACAAGCTGTCTAAACAGTGTTTTGTTTTTAAACTTCAACATTCATGTGAGGTGAACATTAATCCATTTTGTGCTCATTTTCAGACATGGAACTACCCCCTCAAAAAATTGTACAAAATCAAAGAAAACAATTATAGAAGCATGTCCTCAATTCCTCTTCCTTTAAGGCGCATTTTTATTTAAAAAGCTACTTTTCCGAACTCACTGGCCTCGGCCTCATTACAAACTACATTTGACGTCATATCTCTAAGACAACAGCGATGGAATTCGGTTTGAAGGGCAGTTCCGTCGGCCGATGAAAACTCGCAGCGCCCCGTGAGCAGCTAATCGGAGCGGGAAGGCGGGACCTTCGTGACTCCCATACGGGCATGTCACGTGTATTTGCGGGGGTCATCGTCACAGGAGGTGTGGCTAGCAGGGGCTGTAGTGGCGAGTGGCCCGCCCCGCTGTTTATACTGGCGTTTGGAGGCAGGTGTCATTTTCTCTTGCAATTATGCGTTTATTATAGATTTGATAGACTTGATTCTGGAGCAAATTTACAAATGAGTGGCTATTACGATTAAATGTGGCAGTTTAAAGCTGTTTGAAGCTAACAGGGCTTTCTGGTTTGAAATGGAGCCTGAATAGAAGGACCCTTTTCTTCTATTTTAAATACGAACTTGGACTGTATTTACCAAGAAACTATTCTAGCTACAATTTACTTTATAGATTTATCGCATAAGATTTATTTCTTGATGTCTTACTACCCAACAGCAGGTTAACATAAACTCTGTCTTAACAAGGTACGCCAGGTTACGCCTCACACAAGTTAATTATTCATTTTAAAATAATTACATTTGTTAGCATAATAACCCTTTTCCCCTCCAAGATTAAAAACATAAATGAAAGAATGTCCTTGATATCCTTTTGTGGTTTTGCTGCTTTATTAAAGGATCCACTTCCTGAATCCTCAGTCTTTCTAAGAGTGAAACCCAGAAGTCTCACAAAAGTTTTACACATTAAACTACATTATCTATTTGTGAAGGAATAGAATCACTCTTTCATATACAATAGCTTTTTGGGTAGCACATTTTTATTAATATACAGCTGATAAAATCAATTTTAGATCACAAGGAGTAACCAAACTTTCAGTGTCTGAATGTTTTCACTTCCTCTAAATACTTTAGAAATGGTAGTCAGAGCAGCAATTTTGTATCTCTGCAAACACACTGTATGGTTTGATGGTGCTATGATGAAACATTTTATACTTATTCAGGAATGACGGAGAGGGTTTTGTACAAAGTTGATTAGTGTTTGTTTCGTCTGTGGTGCATTGTGTTATCTAAGTCACCAGTTAGTTTGAGCTGTAAAAAGAAAGGCTGTGTTTAGTGTTCCTGGGACCTCCTGACTCCTCATAAGTCTAAAGCAAGAAGTCAACATACCTTTAAAAAAAACTATTAAAACACAAAATGTCACAGCCTTGGAATAATTAGGCCAAGAAACAGCAAACTAACAGATTAAATGGCAAATCAGTTAGTTTCATTCTATCATGGACTTGTGACCTGTCCACACTGTATCCTGGAATATGCTCCAACATCCCCCACCCCCCACCACCTTATTAAACTGAATTGGATCAGCACTAAAGAAACCCTGTCTTTCTCAAGACTTTTCTCAAGACTTCTCCCTCCGTGCCAAAAAACCAAAAAAAAAAAAAAAGCCAAAGTGATGAAATTAAATTTTAGAATAAGTCCTTAAACAAAAAGGGAGTAATAATGTTTCCATTCTATCTACAGCTGTTGATTTACACTGCCCTACCATTTGATTCTGAAAATCATGCTAGCATTTTAAATCATAACATCATATTGCCAGGTAACGTACATTTCTGGTTGTTCTTTCGTGGGAGGCCATTTAATTATTATTTTTTGTGTGTTTCCCAAATTTACTATGTATTTATAAGCACCACATGACAGGGTTAGCAAGTTTTGTTTTGTTCTGTTGTGATTGTTAAATATTGAAGTACTTTTAGTCTAATGAGCAATTCATGCAGTTGTTACACTTTGATGAAGTCATTGAAGCCTTTCCTGTAATTTCTGGATGGCTGAAAATTGTAGTCAATAGCAAAAAATGAATATTTTGCACCCAGCAGTGCTTATATTATAACAATGCTGGTGCGAGATCTATCTTTGAAAAGATTTTTCTTTTCTTTATCCAGACAGAGAAGAACATATACTTTGTGTACTTTAATAAGTATTATTATGTTGTCTGTGTGGTAAAAGTTCAACCCTCTTTGATATATTGTAGCATATAAAAGTGGTATAATATATTACATAATATATGATGTATGTTTTCAAAGTGACTGAATCTGTTAGCGACTCATGTGTGGTATTCTGTTATTAGAAGATTAGTACTACTACATTGTTAGTACAACAATATTACATCTCATAACCAAAACAAAAATCAGCATTGTTTCAGCTTTGTCGTGATCCTTTATGAGTTCCAGCTGGTTCTTATTAGGGGTGCAACGATACACAAAATTCATGGTTCGGTTTGATACTTTGGTGTCACGGTTCGATATTTTTTCGATACAAACAAAATGTTCATGTCTTTTTAAATTATCATTTATTAAAATTATAAATATATATTTTAACTCAAAAGTACAGTTTTTAAATTTAATGTTGCTGAAACAACAAAATAAAAAAAATTAATCGATCTGATCGAGAAATCACTCATCTTGGGAAAAGAGAGTTTATTACAGAGAAATGACTCTTTCCAAAATAAAAGCTATACTATACGCTTCTTCTGGGGTATATTCTCAGCAGCATATTAAACATATCAGGTCCCCATAAGGAGACTCATGTGCTAACTGCTGTCTAAATGACTCGGGTAAAGTTTGTAGCATGTGTGCTTGTTGTTTTTGTCTACTTCCACTTTGCACTAGGATGATGTCGGTGTAAATGTGCTGTCATATTCGTTGTGTTCCCACTAGCGCTGTCAGCGTTAATCTCGTTAAAATGACATTAACGCCATAATGCGGCAAATCTCCGTTAACAAGTTGCCACGGATCACCCCGTGCTTGGGGCTGGACAGCGTCAACAGGTTAACAAGCTAACTGCGCTAACGCACTAGTTCCCACAGCTTGAGCATTGCGTGACACATCCGATATACTGTTTTACTTTTGTCCATGATGCACCAGGGTCATGCTTCACATGAAAACCAAGATAGTTCCAAACGCCAGATCTGAATGAGGGTGGGGGAGGTTCAGTTTCGGGTAGCGTTGAGGCAGTTGCCATGTTGCTTAGCTTCTGTCTTGCTAGCTTGTGCTGCGCTCAGTGGATCTGCACTCGACAGTGCAGCCTAGGCGGAGTAGGCGCAGATCCACTGAGCGCTCAACACAGACAGCATCGTCAGAAGAAAAGTTGATAAAACAAATAAAAAATGTTGTATTGTTCGATACATATGCGTACCGAACCAAAAGCACTGTATCGAACGGTTCAATATTGATACAAGTATCATTGCACCCCTAGTTCTTATATATCTAAGTTCTAAGATATCACCTTAGCAGCACTTTTGCGTTAACGTGTGTTACCATCATCTCAAACTGAGGCTAGCAAAAAAGAACAAACAACAACAAAATCTTCTGCTATTAAGAATACAGAAGAACATCATTGTAGTGATCTGCATTACCTGTGTCAGTTTAATCCAATAAAAAGCAGTAGACTAATATATGAAAAGCTATGTGCAACCCATATTATCCTGGATGGGAGATAAAACTTAAAATGACATTAGCATCACATTTCGCTTCACATCCTGAGTGAGGACTTCAAGCCCTTTGTGACACCTGTGTCTTACCTGTTGTTCTACATGCGCCTTCACAGAACCTGCTGTTCCAATCTCCACCTTTCCCTCTGCAAGCATTGACTTTCCTTTTTTCTTCTTTCCGTTCTGCCCACAAGTCTTCTTTCTGCTGCTTTGTGTCACTCTACCCACTGATTTACCTCAAAGCCAGACCAGCTGGCTTTGGATGCTTCCCTCAGAGCCCTACGAGGCCCGTCTTCACACCCTGTTCTTTCTCTTGTCCCTTGGTCTCTCTGCCGGCACAGAGCAAGGGGCAGTGGTTTGAAGGGTAGGACCCCAGATGGACATAGACATGTCGGGCATGCATTATGTGATGGGGCTTGGCTCACGGCTCTCTAGACCAGCCACAGCTGTCAGTCATAGCTTCACAGATGAAGGTGTTGAGGACTTTTTTTTAAACCCCCTACTCTGTGAAAAGGATCATAAGAATAAAAAACTATTTTTTTCTAACACAAACAGTTTTTTAAAGAGTGAATGCTAATGTAGTTCATGAGAGAGTTTGTTTTTTTTGAGTGAAACAAGTCACAAGTCACAATATTTTTCTCATATATCAAACGTTTGTTTGCCTTTATCAATTAAGCAGCTTTTTTTTTTTACACATATGACACAGCAAGTGATGCATTTCAACCAGCTGAACGGACATGCCAAATAATGGTTTGTTCCAGCAGGGTTTTGATGCCGACAGCTGGCATTTCCAACTTACATTGCGCCAGACCACAAATAGACCCAGACACTCTCCAATTAAAAAATGCATGCAGCTAGCTTTATTAAGCCGTACAAGTCAAGTCTGATCTATCTTATGATCGCGAGGAAAGAAATAGATGCTTGTGTTGTAAATGAGAAAAACACAAACAGAACTCAAAGTCACACAATTTCCTAAGACAGCAGTCAGACTACAAGGATCTAAAATAACATTTCATTATCTGAGGCTCATTAAAACAACAGTTCTAAAACCCCTCAACACTCCTCACCAATCACCGGTTCTCTCCTCGCTGCGCATTACACCTTAGTCATGGGACATGCACTGCTAAAAACTGTCATGCTGAATATCACTGATATAACTGAATAACTACACTTATAATGACTCTGATATATAAGTCAACCATTAGAAAAACAGTAGTATACCTTCTTAAATAACCACCAAATAAGTTTATTTATTAAATGTGAAAGTAACAGAGTTGCATAAGATGAAAATACTTTCAGTCTCGGAAGAGATTTAACAGCATCATAGAAAAGTGTCGATTGATTGAAATTATATTTTTTTCAAAGTGCTACAGCTTTTCCTCCAGACTGATTTTAATCATATTAATGGTACAGAAAGTCTTCCAACAAAGTCATATCTGAGTCGACCGCAGCAATGTGTTAGATAATCAAGATCGAGATCTAAAAATACTCCGTGTCTCACAGTTTGAAAGTCTTCTCTCATTACCCACTGTAATTAAAAGTAACCAAGGCATTCAAGCTCCAAATAGCAGACAACTGTTAATGTGAAGAGGTGACACTTGAAACTAAATTCCTTAGGATACAAGTTTGCTGAGGAGAGCGGAGTAGCTAACACGATATACGTGCACTCCAGTGAATGTGGGTCTGGAGAAAGGTGCCCGCTTAGGCTTAATGGTCAGCTAGCAATCAAATGTTTTCTGTGCAAAGCAAGACGCTGCGGTTTCGGTTTATTTGCTCTATAGAAATAATGACAGGTATAACTTTGCAAGAGTTCTGTGATGTTTCTCGCTTGTTATGTCTCACTTCTGTACAACTTTGACACTCTGCAGTAGTTTTGTTGAGCAGTTCCTGAGGCAGAGAACGACAGCATACAAAGGTCCTTATGATGAGCTGATGATCCCTCTTGAGATTATCAGTCTCTTGGGTTTCTTAATGTATTCGTCTCTGTTTATCGCACTACTGAATGCTTATCAGCTGCAAGGGGGAGTAGCTCAAACATCCATTCTGTCTTGTTTGCTTGATAGGCCCCCTTTTTCCAGCAGATGTGCAGAGATTTGGATAATAATGCAAGTGCTTTAATTATCTGCAATATTCACACAAGTCTATAGTTCCATTTCTGAAATTTAGTCTCAATTGTACTGAGCTCATTAAAAATTGAACAAGGTCAGGAATTAATCTGCTCTTGCCATTATTCATTTTGTCTCCAATATCAATTTAATTAATCACCTGGAATGACTCAAATGATTAACAGTGCCACGTACTACTGAGTGATTTCACAAACATATTGTGGGGGTTTTTCTTAACATCCACCTAAGGATCTCACTTATTAGTAGAAGAAAACATTCGAAGTACTTTCAGGGTTTGTTTTTTTAATAAATCTTTAATTTTCTATGAGTGCAAATGATGATTTTGTACTCGGGCAGTTCACTGTTGGCTAATTTCACAGATTTTCTGACTCGATGATTGCATCATAAGCAAAAACGTGTGCGAGCGTGTCTGTGTACGTGTGAGTTTCTGACATTGCCAAAGCCAGTGAGCAGGTGCCATCACTTCTCATTCCCACCATTTCCAGTGAAAAGACATGTTGAGAACGAGACGGATCAGGGGAGTCTGCGGAAGGGAATGTGTGGGAGAAACCACTTTAATTCCTGCCTTTCAGCCAGTTCTCCTTGGCATTTTAGTTACGATTGCACATCAAGCTAATGCTACTGTAATTGAATTTGTCAGACTGTATAGCAGGAAAGCCAAAAGATATCTAAATCTACTCTCAGTGTACAGTACCTGTAGGCAGGATTTAAAGAAGACAGTGTCCTCCATTCTGATCCAAATGCTGTTTAACAGCAGACTCTAATTTAGCATATAATTTGAAATGCCATTACTAACTTGTGTTTACTGGTTTGTTTACATATGTTGCTGCTAAACTGCTTTCTTTAAGCACAATTACATTTTCCTTCACAATGCTCTATTACTGCAGAGTTCCTAAAAAGCTAAAAAGCTACCCTAACATGCATTTGAAGGTAGTAGGTGCCCAGTTCTCACTAAGCATTATGACTCACACCAGGCATACAGCAGCTATCCAACTCTAATCCACAAGAGATAATTTGGTATTCATGTTTTACAAATGTGCTTGAGAAAAATCCCTAAATCTTTTTGGCATGTGCAGTCGAGAAAGTCGTGCAAGCATGTCATCCACCATGAAAAGGCAGCTCGATGGTTGAGCAAAGCGAGGCTTTGTCTCCCGAATTCAGCCCGAAAGACATTGCCATCATCATCTTCCTTTGTTGCGGACTTTGTCTTTCCAGTATTTTACTGGTTTCTCAAAGGTAAATAGAGGCTTGACTCACTGGGACATGTGCAGTTTTCCTACAACAGGTAATAAATTTGCGTGTCAGGCCTGCGCGTCACAGATTAAACATGCTTTGTTTAGGATGATTTATGAGTGCAATGTCGCACTGGGTGCACTTGGCTGCAAGAAGCTGAGGGTTTGATGGTACGAGGGGGTAGCAGGTGGGGCGGTGGGTTGGTAAGTGTCAGATTTGTCTTACAGGAAGACTGATCTGTAGCTGCTCCGAGGGTGCCCACTGCAACACACACCTCTGTCATTAATCACACACAGCCTCAGAGAACAGAGTGCTTTGTCTTCTCCTCCTCACACACCAGTGCTGCAAGCTGTCACCGTCCCGAGAAAAGCTTACTTCAGAACAACTATCAAGAAGTAAAAGAAACTGCCTGTGCCCCCTGAAACTGCAGATTGTATACTCACAGAAAATGGTACAAAGTTGCAGCACTAAAACACGACTTTCTTTGCTGTTCATGCAGTATGGCAGCCTTACTGCAAGACCATAAACTGTGCTACTCTTGCATTCGTCCTCGTGCAGAGAAGGTTACCTAGACATACAGGATTAAGATCATTCACTGTCCTCACGCAGAAACGGCTGATTCAGCAGGTAGCACAAACCATGTTGACTTATAATCCAAATACAGCTGACTGCTGATGCCCCACTTTCCACCGATCACGCACACTGACTCCTTCCATTCTGAGGCTGAATTTGAGGTAATTAATCACAGTGGTAGCAGAGTAGCAGGCTATTACGCCCAGAATCTTCTCACAGTACGATCAGTTGATTTTGACTTGAAGCTTAACATCAAGAGAAAAACACTCCCGACAGTAACAATGTATTGCGCAATAGTGCTTCAGTTTAAAACATCACGCAGGAAGGGCCATTCTGCGTCGGTGAGGCGAGAGTTAGTCCTCAAAGCTATATTTGCATTAGTTGTGAGTGCCATGTGATATTTTGTGCAGTTTCCTGTTTGATCTCTTGCAGCAAAAGTCTATCGAACCCTGACACAAAAAATCTCTCATCTGGATTTTACTGCAGCATCATGTTCATAATAGGAATAATAGCAGAGGAGGAAGGGCGTTTATATAAAGGGAGAGGCGAAAGTAAGCCGATATGATAAAACTTGTTGAGTAACATATAGGCCTTAACTTGCCATTGCCCAGTTTGTTCAGTTAAGGTGAGCAAAAGGAAAAAGCGCAAACAACAAATAGTTTTAGTTTAAAAAGGCAGAAGAAAAGACCACGCATGGCTCTGAAGCTCAGGTCTAAATCCAATATTTAGAAAAGAGATCAAAGCATCTGACTTGTTTCAGATGGTTTTACGTCTGCACTTTGCTGCTAGTTTTTTTTGGTTGTTAGAAAGTCCTGTGTGTGTCTGTTTTTTTAATCTTTACCCTGAGTCTCTCTTTTGTGATTTCTGCTTGCACCTTGACGAGTGCATTTGCTAGTATCTTGCAGGATCTTTATGCATTGTGTGTTTTTGGAACCTTGGAGTGTTTTTGCTACCTGACTGCTTTAGTTACAGTGCAGACCGCCTTCGTGTGCATGCCCTCTGCTGAGTTCATTCAAATTTGGGACTTTAATCTGTGCCCTCACTAGTCTGTGTTTAAATCTGCGTTTGGTTCTAGATCGTTGGATTGGTTATGCAGTACGTTCGGTCACGTGAAGAAGAAAGATTTTGTATGACTCTATGCAGTCCTGTTAAAAACAAACTACACATAAGCACGCAGGACATTTGATAGCTTGTGGAAAAGACCTTTAGGAGCAATAACTTGTAGTAATCATTTTCTGTATGACTTTATCAGTGTCTCACGTCGCTGCAAAGGAATTTTGGCTAAAGTTTCTGTTCAGTTTTGCTACAGTTAATCGACATCCATTAATGCACTGCTCTCTTAAGGTCCTGCCACAGTGTTTCAGTCGGGCTGGGGTCTTTGACTAGGTCATTGTAGCACAGTGATTCTTTTCTTCTTCAACCTTTTGGCTTGTAGAGTTGCTGCGGTGGTTGAGATCATTGTCCATGACCTAGTTTCAGCCATTAGCTGTCAGACAGATGGCCTCACATTTGACTTTAGAAGACTTTGGTATACAGAGTTCATGATTGACTCGGTAACTTCAAGGTACTCAGGTCCTGTGGCTACAAAAAAAACCCTTAAAAGCCCAAATCGTCACCCCTCGACCACCACGCTTTTCAATTGGTATGAGGTACTGATATGCTGTGTTGTGGTGCACTTTGATCTTGTGTGTCCAAAGGACGTTGTTTCAGAAGTCTTGTGGTTTGCTCAGATGCAACTTTGAAAACCTAAACTGTGCTGCCATGTTCTTTTTAGAGAGAGGAGCCTTTCTCCTGGCAACCCTTTCACACAAGCCATACTTGTCCAATCTTTTTCAAATTGTACTTTCATGATCTTTAATATTTAACATGATAAGGGAGGCCTGTAGAGTCTAAGAGCTCTTGGGGTTTTCCTGCAGTTACTCTGAGCGTTGTATGGTCTGACCTTTGGGTAAATTGCTGTGACGTCCACTCCAGAGAAGATTGTGACACTGTTAACGCACATTTGTGGGCTCCAGACCAGCAAACTGCCAGAATGTCTGCTTTTATCGAGGTACTCACACTGGCTGATAATTAATTAATCAAGTGCAGTTGATTAGCAGCACCTGGCCGCTACTTACCCCCTAATTCCTATGCACAGTTTTTTTTTTTGTTGTTGTTGCTTTTTTTGTTTGTTTTTTAACAGTACTGCAAAAAACTGGACTCTTGCAAAAAACTTCCTTTTTTCATGACTGTACTCTGTCTAAGATACCTTAGACAGAGTACAGTC
Source organism: Maylandia zebra (assembly GCF_041146795.1). Taxonomy (NCBI): domain Eukaryota; kingdom Metazoa; phylum Chordata; class Actinopteri; order Cichliformes; family Cichlidae; genus Maylandia; species Maylandia zebra. The sequence continues at coordinate 12,030,148 of NC_135173.1, read as the reverse complement.
TGCACTTAAATACAGGCTGCACTTAAATACAGGCTAAAATTTGTAATCTACCCTGAGCATCTCATAAACGGTTAATTTCTGAATGTGACCCTTGGTGGTCAGGAAGGGGAATAACGATCTGTCAAAATAGAGCTCAGGTCCACAAAGCCTGCTTTCAGTGTGGAGAGCCAGATATGTGAAGTATATAATTGCATGCACTGTTTAACATTTATTACATTCAGTACACCATTGCGGTTTGTTTATCGTAACATACCAGGCAAACAGAGTAAATGTGCCTAGGCAAATATTTGCAGCACTATATCAAATTCAGCTACCAAATTAAGGATATCAGAGAGGCCAAATAGGGTCGCGTGTGAAATAACAGAGTTGTTAGGCCATTCACTGTTCCATACACACATGCCCTATCACACGAGTGGTTGAAGTGTTTGCACACAGAGCTTTGCCGCCTGCGGGCTTATATATCACACTGTGTCTTATTAAGAGCTTTTACAAAATCTGGCTTTCACTAGCCCCCCTTAGTCACCACTGTGAGGGTAGCGGACTTCGGGACCTTGGTTTGTACACAGCCCTGACTAAATGCTTTTTCCTCCCTGAAAAGATTGGGGGCAGTGCATGTGGATGATAGATAAAAGCAGAGAGTGGAGATATCATAGATGTTCTGAATATATTCACGGGGAAACTGGTTTAAACTGATATCCTTTAAGGAGATCACATATATTCAGCTTTCCTGGATGTCATGGCTTGAGGTGATTAAATTTACTGTCTATTTAGATGTGCCTCACGACAACCTTTACAGCATTCCAAAACATACAAAAAGTGACCAATACTGAAAAAAACATTCGACTCTTTGAAAATGTCATTTATAACCAGATTGTCTAGTAACTTGTTGTGATAACCATGGCGACAGTGCAGTATTAGCCTCGTGTTGCAAATTCAGCTGTCACAAAGACAAGCCAGACAATTTTGCACAAAAGTTATGAGCAGTGACCACTGACCCATAAATTGTCTCCAGCTGCAACGCTGAGCCACAGAAATGACTTCACTGTAATCGTTGAAAGTTGTTACAAATTCTGGGTGTAGCCTATGTCCTATTCCTATAGTCACCAAAATAGAGGACTCCATTTTATTATAGAATGCTGGGAATTCCCCACCATTTCCTCTTGCTCTTGACCTCCCACCCTCCATTGTATGTGCAAGGAGAAGGTCTGAGGCCGGAGAAGAGAGCGCAGCTCTGCCAGGCTGACAGATCGGCTTGCCGTGCCCTCTGCTGCTCCGTCTGCACTGCGGCTCCATTGTTCTGCCCTTTCAGGTCGAGCCCCCGGGCAACTCCTCAACATTGTGTCGGACAGACCTGCAACCTGATACCACAGCAGCAGGCGCCTGCCTACATCCCCATGGAACACTGATGCTTCATCATGCACTGTATATGAGCATGTGGGTGTGTTTGAGTATGTACATTAAGTTTCAGGAGAGAAAAAAATTATTTCTATATAAAACTATGGTGGAGTAACTGTTCACCACTTTAGTCTTATCTGTCGAAGATGTGAGCGATCAGCGTGCAAGCAAATCACTTATACGTTCATCACATGGAAAAAATGTTTACATATTCAAGGAACCATAAGAACAGGGGCAAACCTTAGACTACACTGCAGTGGTATGTATGTCTACACAGGCTTGATGCTCTTATTTAGCAGCAAACTATACAGCCGCAGTCACATCTTTACAGCAACAAGAGGAAGACTGACATCTTATCTCACCTCCACAGAGAAATGGAAAAACTGAGTCTGAAGAAGCCTATAGCAGACACAACACAACAGCCTATACACATCAAAGCAAACCCCAACCAAGCTGAGCATGCCGTTGTGTGTCACTGAGGAATAGTCCTCTTTTTATGTAACACACAGATGATTAAAGAGTTCAACACAGCAAGCAGACTAATGACTCCACTGGGTTGCAGGGGAACTCAGGAGAGAAGAAGGCAGGGCCTCTGGAGAATATGTGCTGAAACAGGGATAGGTTCTAAAATATACAAATTTATTCATCAGAAAGCAGTCTTTTTTATGCCATCGTTGTGTGCGTATGCAAGTGTGTGCAGGTGGCAGAGAGTGAATGTGAGCAAGGAAGGCGGAGGGGGAGAGAGGGAGAGAGATGAGAGAGAAAAGGATATAGCAAGTCTGATAGTATCAGCCTTCTGTGAGCTGTACAACATCAAGCAACCAGCAACAAACACTGCAACAAAAAAACTGCAACTCTGCCATAATGTCAGTTCCACTTTCTGAATCTCTCTTTTTTTCTCTCTAATACTATAATGTGTATTTTTAAAAATCATTAATAAGTCATCTGGCACCATTTAACAGAGTTTTTCATTTGCTTTTGTCCTCCGTTTGTGAGACATAGCAAAGGAGGCAGAAATATATGAATACGCATACATACACATACATAATCCATTTTATTCCAATTGTTAAACTGTCCATCATTATTACAGGAAGGATTCATGACCACAACCTAAATTTGATTTTTTTTTTAAAGTACTTACTATACTATACAAGAAATTTCCTCGCACAGCACATAATAGATACTTTTCCTACTCTTGAAATGATTTATCATCAGTCATATTCATGTACTGTTTGTGCACGGTTATTGCTGTACTGGTGTTAATTCCAAACACACCCACAAACTAGTCCTTAAAGAAACATTTTGTATTTGTACAGCAATTCCACGCAATTTTTCCCTGCCCAAAACAAAGTTGATTTTCCACCATTTTTTCTAATGCCTGTCATGGGATACTAAAGCCTGTCTCAACACATACTGGAGTAAATGAACAGAGCATAGCATACCAGGCAGATTCAAGTTATATCATTAACTTTGTACTGTTTTCATCTCTTTCATTTGTCACGTTGTTGTATCAGTGGATAGCTCAGTGCAGTCAGTACATGTTTGTGTGGTTTTTTTTCCCTTTTAAATCCAGTAGCCATGTGAACGGAGACGTCTAAAAATTACAACAAAGCAGCGTGTCTTAAATTTTGGGGAGATTCCATTCCCTCTCTTGTTCACTTAACTCTGAGTTTTTTGTAACCCATTGTGCTCTGAGAGGAAACATATTTCATCCTTAGATTGAGGTGCTATTTTTACACAAACAGGTAGCAGAGTGGCAAAATGAGTCAGTGGTAGAAAATTACATCATATTGTAAATATATAAACTAGCCAGCTGCTTTCGTAGGCACATCTTGTTAAAAGGTTTGACTCCAGAACTGCCTTAATTCTTCATGGCATAGATTCACAAGGTGCTTATTTTTATTTTTTTGTTATTGACACATATTTCTGCTGTAAATCCATGCCCATCTACTTGTGCATTTAGAGATATTCTGCTGCATATGTTGGTTGTAGCAAGTTGTTATTTGAGTGACTGTTGCCTTTCTATAAACTTAGAAAGGCAAGAGTTCTCAGATCTCTGGTCTTAACAGAGATGTCGGCCATGGCTGATTACATATTTACATCAACATGCAGTTAAGCACCTGTACCGAATGAAATGGCTGGTGAATGTATACTTTTTACACAGCTTCTATATGACTGAATGCAAACATTTTAAAATATGTTAATGACAATATGTCTCAAATGGAAACATAGGTTGTTTGTGTATTTCCATCCATCCATCCATCCATTTTCTGCTGCTTATCCAATTCATGAACTCCGGGGGGCCAAAACATATTCTAGCTGCCAAGAGGCAAAAGTGGTAGATTTTGAGACCTTTAAACATGACCACAAAACATGTATCACTTTATTTTCTATCATTATTATCTTACATTGTGCACACACTGTATTGAGCAAACACACATTTCTCTAATTAGCATACCGCACTTTGGAAAATTAAAACAGTTTCCTCTTTTTACTTAGTGGTGTTTAGATCTGATTTGATTCTGCATAATCTGAATCTTTTTCTAAGGAATCCAGGAATTGTTTAATTTCAGCATTATATCCTTAGAAGCTTTGCTACTCCTTCTATTTGGTTTAAGGCTTCCTTTAGAAAAATAAAAACCCACAATGGTACAAACACACATGTTTTCCTTATCCCTGGGCATGGCATTGAAATAGTAAATGTAAATCCACTAAATTGGTTACTTCTCACGAGTACAATCGAGAAGGGATGACAACATAAACAATGGTGCAGAAAGTTGTTCAAACCAGCTGCACAGTGCTATTGTTAGGATTAGAGGGGTAATCTCATGGCTGGAAAATCTCATACTACAGACACCTGATCAGCCAGGGTGCTTGTTCCTCTTTCATTTTGCAGTTATTGCAAACAGCATTCCTCAACATTAGTCATATTATCACAATATACATTTTTACCTCCCTTCATGAAATGTCTATTATTTTGTGCCATGCCTTACATATTTGTACAACCTGTACTACAAGACTGGCAAGAGTTTGTAGTTTTTACCTTGGCAAAGTAAATCTTATTTGATCAAATATTTCTTATGATAAAATGAACATTCACTATGATATAGATAAAGTGAAAAGTAGTGCCTAAAATATGCCTGTAGCATATGAGTATTACACATGAAACAAAGCAGAGGAGGGCTGAGACTAGGCCAAGAGATGAAGGAATGAAAATAGAAAGGAAGAGAAAACAAAGAGAAATGAGAGCTTGTGTTTGTCTGTATGGGCAGAAGGCCTGCAGAGCTTGGCAGGAGTCCTGCTTCTGACAGCAGCTGCGGCCTCAGTTTTATATCTTAAGGTGGTGCCTTGACTCCACACCAGTCTTTCAATCTCCAGCTCTCATGTTTTCAATCAGAGGGGACCATAAATTATTGTCAGCAGTAATCACAGCTGTCCATGATGGGCCTGCTGAGGGGTCCCAGCCTGTTCTGGTGCATTAAGTCACACTGAAAAGTGGCACCTCCGATATTGGCAGTGGGTTGGACCTGCAAGCGGCCTAAGACACATCACAAAAGTTAAGAAGAGGTGTTAAGAAGAACCTGAAGCAAATGGAAAAGAAATGCTTTGTTGAGACTATCTCGCTTTGACTTAAAAGATTTGATTACTTGCACATGACAACCAGTCAAAACACATGAAGACCAGTTTCTAAAGAGCTGTAGTTATGCTGCTAAGCTTCAGCTTTTTGTGGCAAATGAGTATTTGATATCTCTTCAATTTATATTTTTTTGTTCTAACCTCAGGGGAATTTCAGGGATGAGGTCTTGAAGTTATTAATGAATATTTAAATTTGAGTGAGCCCTTTATTCCGTAACAGTGGAACGCAGTGCAAATGAGACTGTACATCTGTGATCAAACATGATCATTAGCTGTTGCAGTCTTTTAAAAAAAAAGAAGACACGACGTTATCTGTTTGTAGCCCTGGAAGAAATGACAGAAATGCCTGTTAGATTTCCACTAAATGCTGGCACAGCTCTCCTCCCTGAAGTCGTAAAGCAGAAAAAGTGGGCTTCCCCTCTTTCTTATGTCCGCAAAATTCATCTGGCTCCCCTGGCAAGTTGCCCGGGTAGTTGTGGCATGGTCTATGTTTTTTCACGACAGCACTGTTATTTTGCTGTGAAAACTCAGCATGGGGTGGCACACCCACCTCTGGCAAGACACTGCTGTCAGAGCTGATCAGCAGAGAGCAGCCTTCCCTTTCAATTAGCCTTGTCTGTCTAAGAACAGGGCCAGGAGCACCAGCATACAGCCACACAGGCACCCAGTGAAGGAACAGCAAGGAGAGCAGGTGGGAGAAGAGGGGAGAGCTGGAAAAGTAAGCCCCAAAACTCCAGACGGGGACTGAAATACCCTCCACTGCTGTGCACTAAGTCCCTCTGTACCAGAAAGGGCCCTGCCATGGCACGTCACAGTAAACACAGGCAGGCTCCATGGAAACATGGCCATTTGGCACAAACGCATGGGATGAGATATGGCACCAATGAGGCAGATAATTCCCTGAATAACTATATCTTCCCCCTCATGTGCTATCACAGTGAATAAGAGTGTAGTGCATGTGCGTGTGAAAGGCAAGGAAAAAGAGAGCATGCAGGAAACAGCCGTCTCACATATTACCCATAGTCTTACTTGGGATAAGAACAGTTTATAAGCCAGTGATCAAGATACAAATTAGAGGCTGTTCAGGAGCCTATAAACAGCATTGAAGGATCTTCAGGAAGAGCACTGGGAGTGAAGAGAAAGGATAGCAGCCATGCCCCTAGGTTGTTTATTACAAATGCCACATCCAGGTGGGATTTGCAGAGTTGCACCCTAGCCAGCATCTTTCTCTCAGTGGAAAGAGCCTGAGGTGGAGGATGGTAAACATGGGCAGCTGTAGCACAAGCACAAATCCACCCATATGCTTGATGGAGAGTTTAGAAAAAACTGCTAAGAGGAATGAATGTATCAATAACTTTATTAATTCCGTGGTTATACTTAGCATTCAGCATACTGCTCGCAGATTTTATCAGCAACACTACCTGTTTAAAGTCCATTAAACTTTTAAATAGCTTAAGGTTAAACAAAACACCTTGTTCATTTTTTTATTATTATTATAAACTTTGGTTTATAATAATAAATCCAAGCAATACAAAGTGACAGAGAAGGAAAGGACATTGTGATATGCCCTTCCAGATTTCCGTGCTCCTTTCTCCCTAGATGCCCTACTGTAATGAGTATCATGTGTTTAACTCTGCTGTAGAAAGTCATTGTACCTATAAAACCAACGGCTCTGTCTTGAAACCTTGAAAAGTCATCACTGGCTAAACCTCAAAGGTAAGTACAGGTAAATGTGATAAACAGACAAAATCAGCACAGTTAATTCAAAACCTGTCGCTTCTGTCATGCAACCTCCCATCTAATTAAAGCAAACATTGCAGTTGTTGAGAATATAATGTCCCTACAAGGACAAAAAATACTTGTTCTGGGAATTTAAGTAAGATCACATGGTCATCATTGGCAGATTGAATTTGCCCAGTCGTCCTGCACTAGCAGATACTTGAATTTCCCCTTTTTTCTAAGCATTTTCTACATTGATGGGAATAAGATGAAGGTAATCATCTGTACGTAACTGGCAAAACCCCAGTCTGCTGATTGAGATACCCATGTGATGTGACTGAAAGGTCCAGAGCACCGTTAGTCATCTACTGTTTCCCTGGTAAATGTTTTACACTCCAAAAGACACCTCAGTTGAATGACAGACAGCTGTTGCACTACCGGGAGCTCTAAAATGTTTGCATCCCATTAAGTCCAGTATAAAGTCATCAGTTTGGGACATATTGCTCAGTTTGTTTGTACAGCTTTGTCTTTCGTGTCATAACAACTGGAAGGAATATGACAGGCCATTGCTGGGTTTTGTACAGATGAGGACACCAAACAGCGTATCTAGTAATAAATTTGTTGTCAGTGGTATAACACAGACACAGCATTATGTTTGTTATGTGGCAGGGGTGATTCTGTGTGCTCTTTTTCCCCCATTATATGGTTAACTCAGTATCTCAGCACACTTTCAAGTTATTCCAAACTCCAAAATCCTGTCGGTCTTTCATTTCTCTAGTCCCATATGTATCCTGTTCAATCCATATGTAAGTGAGGATATGATTCTGCTTCTTTGTTCTTTTGCCATTCACAACTATCAAGATGGCATTTGTGGATAATTTATTTCATCCTTTTCTGACCAAAGTTATCATGTGTATTTTCTTTTTGTATTGCCAAATCACACCGCACGCTCAAATACAACTTGAACTTCAAATATTAGTGTGCGTGGTCATAAAACAGCAATAAAAGAACACATGAAAATTTTGAGAATTTAGCAAAAGTACAGAGGGAAGGACAGCACCCTCTCTTGCCTTTCCAGCTGATGTGTGGGATGAGGGCCCCTTTGGTGAGCGTTGTTGTCAGCCGAGACAAACTGCAGCTCCTGGGAGTGCCCCAGATCTGACAGAAACCTCCCCCTCCATCAGTCACGTCATCTGAGTCAGTGAAGGAGTCTGTGCCCTGCTCGCGGTCACACTAACCAGGAGACACAAGCTGTTCCTCTCCAGGTGCTCATTAATGCACTTGTCCTTGATACCTCCACCGTACAACAACACAAAGACAAACACATGCCTGCCGTGTTCTAATTACACTTGCGCGCACACACTCATGAGGATGTGCATCATACATTTTACTAAGAGACTTGTAAATGTCAAACAATGGCAGACGCCCCTTTACTCCCCCTCCTGTTTTTCATCTTTTCTTGTTTGCGCTGGGTGCAGTTGGGGAGAACTGTTGTTCCAATGCAGGAAAAGATGGAGTGAATGTAATGCTATGTAAAGATGGTTCAAGTCTTTGAAGTGGGGGACGTTGGGGACAGCTGACAGCAGAGCCAACATTGGAGTGGAGAGCTAGGCTGGAAGAATTCATCAAGCTTTTCCAGCAATTAGCATATGGGTCTAATTATCATATGAAACCGATCCTCCATAACTAGCTTCTGCCTCCAATATGACTTTCTATCTTTCTAAATTATCGCCCATCCCACTGAAAAATGGTGAGCATGAATGACCCCTGTATTGTCTTATAGCTCTCCTCTCCAAGGCCTGCTTGAATAACTACCATACCTCCAATGTTCGTTTTTCCATTATGCAGTTAAGCCAGACAGTTAATTATCCAGGAGCAGGGGAGGCCAGGTCTCTTTGCTGGCTGCGATAACGATATGCTTTGCTGGGCAGAGAATGAAGAGGGCCAGCCCATAGGGAACCGTGCTGATGTCAGGCAATCTTTCAAAAAAGGCCCAGGCAATTAGATGCACCAGTGCTACCAGGGATGACTAGTGTTATTGAGGATACTGGCTAGCCTCTCTAATGGGGGTATTTAGGGCAATTATGATAAAGATGTCAAGGCGACCTCCCTGCGATTGCTGCTTTTACAAGGGGTGCCTCTAAGTGCAAGATCACAGAGCAGAAATAAGGAGTGACTAAAGATGTGGCCAGTCCCGTGTGGAAGTCTGGCCACCAGCAGAACTGCACTTAAGACTCGTCTCATGTGGAAAACACTGTCAAGAGGTGCTAAATGGGATAATCTGCCCTCGGAGTTGAGTTTTATGGGAATTTTGGAGTCTATTATGACAGTCTCAAGAAAGTAAACACTCAGTGCTCAATTAAAGAGTAAAGCCCGGCTGATTTGTTTCCATTTCGCATCATACCCGTTCAGCACATCTGGCCCAGGGAGACACAGAGCACTGTTATTATTTAATGGACGAGGGAAGCTGACCATCTGTAAGGTAGAAGAGCCCCACAAAGGGGCCTTTCATGTGGCTACTGTTGAACACTGCTTGCAACTGAACTGAATTGTTTCCATACACATGTTCACCTTAGCCATCACCTTTCCACCACTGCCGTTCTCCAACTCACATCAAAGTTACAGTTCAAGGACATAACTGAGAGCTACTGGTCACCACACACACTTATACCTAGCCCGCCCATTTACAGAGTTAGCATATGCCATCCACATGGCTGGCATGACACTAAACACACACTGACTAATGTCTGAAGTAGGTTCAAAGAGGTAACAGCAGAGGAAAAGTGCAACGTGGATGCAGCATGTATCCTCGTTCCTCCTTTAAAACAGTCAAACAGCTGGTCGTGTTCTTACAAAGCGCTCAGTACATTTCCATGATTGTTTTTATACCGTGTCTGTGGATAATGCACCATGATATCCCTCTCTCTGTAATAACCTCTCAGGGCAGACATTAGACAATCAGGAAACAGCAATCCCACTATCTAGATGAAGTAAAGCTCTTCAGTGAAGCACATTCCAGAAGTAAGTGTTTCTTTTGGTTGTAGTTGATGGAACAGAGCCATACGCTACTTCAGAGGGACCATGGAGATTAAATATAAGGTTTAATGCAATAAAATCCTCAAAGCACACTGAGCCTCTCATTTTAATGTTTTAATAAAGAAGTGCTGCTCAAGAAAATTAAAAAGGCAAGAGACATTAAGCTTAAAAATCAAAAGTTTTGGTCTTGAACCGTAGTGCCACAGCTTTCTATATCACTTTTGAGCTGTCTGTGTGTTTGGATGATCTATTCAGACGTGGGGCATATGTTATATTTTCCAACTGGCAATATCATGGGAATAACATTTGTTGTTAAAGGATCATAGTGCACAACCTTTAACATTTGGTGGTGATGGAAATGGGATGGGCTTGCTAGCTTAGAAATTTGTTGGGCAAAGAAGTATTGAGTTCCATATGATGGTTTGCTTACCAGATTCCATGTACACGTCAATGCACAACTCTGAAACACTGAGTCATTAGAAATCATGGACAATGTTGTAATCTCAACATTAGCATTTCAGCCACCACCATAGTGGTGCTTTGGAGCCAATATTTGTACAAGAGGGCAGAATGCTTAGCTGGTGGTTAGCAAGTTGCTATGTTGCTAGTTAGTGCTAAGTAAAAAACAAACAAGCATAACAAAGTTATTCACCAAAAACTGAAGCAAGGCTGTAACTTACTGCAGGATATTTTCTTTAGCAGATAACTACCTCAAAAATGCTCTAAAAACACTACATTACCACATTGCCACACCGCCTTGTTTTATACTGTTTATCATATCATGTACAGTACAAAAAAATGGACACCACTACTTGTTTTCTTAATTCCAAGTCTTGAGCTAACAAATTGCCAATCTTTAGCCAATGAGCATACCCTGAATAACTGTCCTTTTTGAAACACAGAAAGATCAAATGAACAAAATGGTTCTTTTATTCAGTATGACCTCAAATGAGTGCCCATTTCTTCAAACTTCTAGTGCAACCACAGCTATCATGCCTTGCTGGTCATTGTAAAGAAAGCAGATTTTAGACACTTCATGTTGGCTTGAGGCCCAGAAAAGTCCTTTACACCGTCTGTGGGATTGGCTAACCCTTGGCACCATCCTCAAGTGGCCATTAGAGAAGGTGCAGTTTGCAGACAAGAGATGTCAAAGTTATTTTACACCGAAGGCCACATACAGCTCACTTCGATCTTAACTGGGGCGGGTTAGTAAAACTGAAAAACTAGCATGAAAAGCTGCAAAAAATTACAGTTAAAAGTCCAAAACTGTATGCCCTTCTTCATATTTTCCAAAACTGTTCAGCAGGCCAGATTGGAGTCTTTGTCAGGCCAATTCTGGCCCCCGAGCCTTATGTTTGACACGCCTGTTATAGATTATGTTGTGAGGTTTGATGTAAGTGATATTGACACAGATGCATTCAGATTTGTCATTTTTAAACACCATTTCTAGTGTTATAAACTAGAATGTCATTCATATAATTTATTTGCCACATATGAGTTAAGTCCAAATGCTCCAGAAAAAAATACTAAATTTTCTCATCTGCATTTTTTTTAAACTGATAAATAAAATACTGCCATATGAGCATTTTAGTCATTCTACAAAATGCTACAAAGTATTCCAACTTTATAAGCAAATGGGAATACAAGCAATCAATCAGGTCAGGTTTGCCCTTCTGGAGAAACAAGGCACCATTCTACCCCACCATCAGTCATGCACCACCTCTGCTTGTCCTCTTGCCTATTTTCACACCATCTCTTTCACTCCACACCTAACACAGTGACTTATTATGTTATCCAACTTGATTCCCCTTGATGTTGCTCTCTTCTGCTCTCTTTCTGCCCATGAGTTACAATCCCATCTTCAAATGTTTGGCAGATTCAAGAAAGCAGGGGGGGACAGAAGGAAAAAATATCCTTTTAATATCTACAGTCAAGTGTCTTCAGTTGGTGTGTGTAAAGCTTCTATGTTTTGCACAAGGTCAGTTAAAAAGTATAGGATGTAAAAAGGCTTTCCATGACAAATTGCTCCTTGTAAAAATAAAATTTATAACACCAGGATCATGTGGATGTGTGTTGTCTTCTTGGGGGGTTAAGTCTTCACTCCAGTTTAACAAAAAAAAAGAAAAAAAAAAAGTCAAAGCATTTCCCAAAAGGGTGCAACATATGCCTGTACTATATAAGGTCACCTTTAAGACTGCTGTGCTACACAGCTAAGAGGTACAGTTAAAACACCTGGTAAGCAACAACCCACAACTTTAGATTACAAGTGCAAATCGTCATGAAAATCACTGAAAAAAAAGGCAGGTTAAGCAAAGTCATCAACTACAGCCATTTGTTAATCAATCGCAGCAGAAAGATGTATTTCTCTTAAGGCAGATAGATAATCAAAGGCTCTGCATCAGGTCTGAACAAAGGACCAGCATGACCTGCTGTGTGTACATAAATCCCAGCTGTAATGATGGATGGCTACTTGGCAGAGTGTTGTTCTACGGTGCAGTTGAAGAAGAATCCCACTGTGACTTCCATCCACCATCACACACACAAACATATTTAAACACCACATGTACCTTTATTTACAGATGCTGAGATGGTGATGTGTGACCACTGATTTAAGGTGTGTAATGAAAGTGTATAAAATTGGTGTTTATGCATATGTATGTTTTCGTGTAACACACAAACATAACCGTTCACTTGGTCTGGTTACATCAGAGGGGTAGAAAAAACAGTTCTACCTCTGCTGTTTTTGACTCGTTCTTTCATCAACAGGAAGATAACAAAAGAAGAAAGAAGGGAAAAAAGCAGACAAAGAGAGTGAGAACAAGACCCACCATCCTTTCAGGAAGGACCCTGCAGGGTTTGGGGCCCTGAAAAATAAGGCTAATTTGAAGGTCATTTAAAGAGCGCCAGGCGTTGCAGCTCAGGAGGGGGGCCTCAGAACAAGTGCAAGGGGAGCGGCTAGGTTTGCACCGCTGTGAGGTAGTCGCTCCGACAATCCCTGGTGCTCTTCATCAATCTCTCCCATCCACCAAGAGCCTCCTCTGACCCACATACCAGCCAGGGGGAGGGGGGTTGCCTTTCTTCCATTATTGATATCACTGCATCACACAACCTGAACTTATATGAACCAAGTCAGCAGAGGAGGCACAAAAGGTCAGAGAACCACAGGCAGACATTTAGCCTCTCATTCACATTCACAGTCAAAGGTAGGTGACTGAACCCCCTTTTTTGATATGCCTACTGTAAACTAAACACTCGGTTTGGAAGTGTATTCTTGAAGATGGGGGTGTTAACTGAGTGGTCTTAAGCAAGAAGAGAAGGTATGCCAAAAGAGCACTAACTACAGTACAGTACTGTGCTATATATATATATATACCTGTCTTGGGTCACTCCACATATCTTTATATTTTGCTTCCAAGGAAGCAGACATTCTTCTTCAGCAATAGTTCTCCAGGCTTTCTGGAAATATTTCAAATGTCTTCTTTGGAAATTGTTTACTTTTTCATTCATTTTCAGTCCAGTCTTTGTACCTTTTTTTCTTTTTTCTTGTGTAAACTCAAGACCACTTTGCAAAGAAGCTATTTTAAATTCTAACTTTCGGCTCTTTGGTGCCAGCAGACTGTTGCATGAACATATAATTCGTTCCAAATTTTTTTATCTAAATCTACAAAAAAATGCCAAAAAACACAGAATCCGACAGGCTGAAAATAGTATTTCTACACTAACAAGGTGCTTCGCAAAGTGCTATTAGCTGAAAACATGCCGTGTCGTGACAAGGTGTGCTTAAAGTATTTGAAGAAACTGAACAAGTTTCTTGTTCGGGAAAAAAAAAAGAAGGAGAGACAAGTCTAAATAAAACTGTCTATAGCTGATCATAGTATATGTATGACATGACATATCTGAAAGTCACGTCCTCAAGAAATACAGGGGACCTGGGGACTGCATCTGGGCCTTTAGCTGAGTCATCTACTGTTCACAACAGTTGTGTAGTGGATCTATATATATATTCACTCCTTACACACATTCCAGAGAGCCCAAACGTGCCACTGGACTAAAAGTTGTTTAGCTAAATGTATTTGAAAACAAAAACATACATGCTATTTATCCGTGTTTGTGTACAGCACTTTGTATCTGCTGTGGCTGTTTTTAAAGCACTTTATGATAGTATTGTATGGTACGGTATGTAACGTACACAGATATACACGTACTGTACACATCACCATTAGTTTTGATATCAGCTACTACACAGACATGCACACAAAGTTTTAAAGATGGTGATAATGCTGGTACCCTCAGCAGTCTAAGACTGCTGTATGTGCAATTCTTTTTTGACAAAGTTGTACTTTTGTATTTTCTTACTCAGTTGTATATAGCATTTGTATTCTATTTCATTCCATTGTACATAGTATTTTATTTTATTTTATTTTATTGCATTCCAGTGTTTTCTAATTTCTGCTACATAACTTTGCACTTTTGCTGTAACAAAACAAATTTCCCACCTGTGGGACTAATAAAGGTCATCTTATCATCTTATCTTATCTTTTCCAGCTTTATTAATGCATCAAGAGGAGTTAGATGGTTACCTATTAAATTATTAAGGTTTTACCAAAAGTCAACTGCAAACATTACTAGCTGTAACTGTTTGGATATTAAAAGTAAGATCTTTTGATAGAGTACAAACACAATTAAATTACTATAAATTTCAGATTTCTTTCCTGGTTGGTATCAAGGTGAAAATGTGTACAAGGCTCGAGCACTATTCACCAAGGAGCTGCACCTTCCTCTCATCTCTCTGAGGGACATCCTTGGCAGTTGTTTGTGTGTATGTGTGTGCCTCTTTTGGTGTTAGCTTGGAGGGATATAGAAAAAGTCCTTTACATCATTTTGGAAATGTCTTGAGAGCAGTTGCTGATCTGTGTTTTAGCACCTAAAGCTCGATTGCCGGTTGTGGAACGAGCCAAAACCCTCCAATACACATATCTTGCTGTCACAGTGCTGCTAAAACTGTGTTTACGAAGGAATATACATGCTGTCAGCACACAAAATGGCTAGTCTATTGGTTTAGACCGCTATTGTCTAAATAAAGAATAGCAATATCAACTCCAAAGCGCCATAATCTTTGATTTTGACACTGAACAGAAAGAGAAGAATAAGCTTTAGGGGAGAAACAATAGTAGATTTGTTTTCTGCGTATGTTTCAAATTAGGCCATGGTTTAGGTAAGGATAAACACTAGTTTAAGCCATTCCAAGTGTTTACCACAGCAGAGAATTGTATGCATATGAATAAAAAACACTATTGTTTAACAAAGCACTGGAATGGAAGGATGCTGCTGGATGCAGAGAGAGCTTATCGCAGTGTAACTATCACGTCTTTGCTATAGATGGCTTAAGTCGGTTCAAAGGAAAGGGTTCCTGGCTTAAGTGTCCGCCTTTGTTTCTACTTCTTAACAATGGCATTACTTTCACAAATACTGTGCCACTGGATATGTTCCTCCAAAAACCTCGCTTTATCTAAAGTGTAGCAGCTGTCAAGGCATTTGCATATTTGCTGTGAGTCAGAATATGATACATTTGTTGAAGGGGGAAACCAGTTGTGTGGTTTAACAGTTAAAATTATGATTTGTCGAATCGTGTCCCTAAATTCAGACTGATTTAAATTCAAATGTAATAAACAATAGAGTCGTCAAAGATGAAACAGGAATATCAGAGCTCCTATAGAATTATTAATGATTTAAGGCATTCCTGAAAGCTATGTCACATTAAATGTTGTCTGCTTTATTTGGCCCCACGCTACAAACCATCTCTGACAACAGGGACTCGAGTTTATCGCTGAGGGGTGGGTGTCTGTGGGTAAACTAACACAGGAAGTGGGGACAGCTGTCTAAAAGACAGGTTCTACTTTGTGGCTTCGACAAATAACTGTGACATATTTGACAAGCATGAGCACAATATGATTGATGAGTCTTGCTGATTGAATACGACTGCAATAAGAGCTGAGTTTATAGGCTTCATTTATCTGTGAATTGGACCCATAAATTGATTTCTTGTTATGCAGGACTGGCACATTCCTGTGTGGAAAGTTAAAGCTGGGTATGCGAATAATAAAACGTACATTGTAAATTATTACAAAAATATATACATTTTGCATTAAACTGCTTGTAAAAAAGACAAAAGGATCTTTTGAAAAAAATGCATGATGTTGTTTTATTGAGTAGAATGACTCGTGTCAAACTAAAACCGCAAGACCTTAAAATTACTAACAATTCATGACAACGCCATTAACTTTGCATTCATTTCCCCTTTTGATTCAGCTCATTGTGGAGTATATTATATTTCTGCATGTTCATAACGCCATCCCTTCACAAGCCGGGGACGGTGTGGTTTGTTACTTTGCCTGTTTGTGACCGCAAAGTTGTGTGGCAAAGGTTTACCATACAAGCGCAGAGAATTCACCCATGCTTCCTGTGCAACTGCATGCAAGACGCAGGTTTTCTGACTAATTATGTGACTTTTTAAGATCCCAAGTTTGGTTTCTGTAAAAACAGTGGAACATCTATGTTAGCAGCACATTGAGGAGCAGTTGCCCTGCTGCCTGCATGTTTTATTTTTTCTGCTGAAGAAAAACCCAACAGACAAGGAAGTTTTCAGTTTTCATCTAAAGCTTTGGCTTTGCTAGTGATGTTGACAAGGTTGCCATGAGCCCCTTGAACTGTGAACAGAAGGGCAAGTGCTATAGTGCCTGAAGGCAGGTTTCTATGGTGACTTGACAGATGAAAATTGAGTAATTGCAAGCTAAACCCAGGTAGGGGTTTGTCCGAAGTAAATTCAATACTAAATAAAAGCATTGCTTTTGTATTGATTATTATTTAAAGAGCTAACATGTATGATTTCAAAGCAGCACTTGAGAAAGAAAACATTCATCATCAAATAGTTATAATCTTTAAATCCTTGCAGGAAGCTTGGCTTGCCTTCTCCTTTGTCTGTCAGAGAAACGACCTAAAATAAAGTTATTCACCGCTAATGTTTTTGGAACGATTCCATGGAAAATTAAGAACATGGAAAGTCAGAGGTGTATAGGGTAAACATACATTAAAAACTGTTTTTCTTCCGCAGTTTATATGGGCTGTAGCTGGCAAAGATCTGGCCTGGAAGCTCTGAAGGGTTATCTTATATCTTCTGTTCCTACTAAGCAGTGCAGACATAGGAGTCTGTGTGCAATGCAACATCTCAAAACTACATGAAGAAAACACTAAATGTTCAATGAGGTGTGATAGTTTTTAAATCTCACGGTTTATATTTGAATTAAGATTAAGGGAAGATCAGTTTTGCTGAGTACAAAATACTGCTTAAGCTTTAAAATGCTCTGTAGATAGAAATGCTCTTTTGTTAACGCGTTATCTCGCTACATGACACTCTTTGGAGCTAATATTAGCGTAAGAACATTTTGTTAGAAAACTTGACCAAGAGTTGCGGATGCGAAAGTCCACTTAAAACCCAATACTACAGTAAAACAAAGCTAAAGAAGAAGAGACTACTCTTTTGGAAATCCTTCCTGTTTGTACTGTGTGTATACCATACGTTTGTGCACGGTGCAGTAAGAATAAAATAGAAGAATGTGCGTTTGAATGGCGTTTGGCAGTGGTGAGCAATTTTAAGTACTCACTCTCCACCTCTCATCACCCCCACACACTCTCTTGAATATCTACACATACACACAAACACACACACAGATGTCAGAGAAGCCTGAGTGACTCTAGCCCTGTCACTGGGTGCCTACTGTGAAAACACTCCCCCCTCTCTCCCTCTCCCTCTCCCTCCCCCAGCCCAAAGCCCCCTCCCTCTTTTCTGGACGCCAGCCTGACATACCAGACCTTGTTCGTTAGCGCATATTTTTACCCACCGTTACTAAATTAGGAAGCCAGAGGGAGCAAATGGTGTGTAGCTGCCAAGGCAGAAGAAGAAGGGTCTGATCAGGCCTGGGTTTGTTGAGGGCCCATGCCAACCCTACCAGCTTCATTAAGAGCCACTTGGGTTTCAGAAATAGAAGCCCAACAGGGACTGGGGCCAAACAGAGCCCTGAATGGCCAGCCAAAAACTCACGGGACAAACAAACAAATAAACGAGTTGTCTCATGGCCTGCCAGAATCAACCGGCAGCAGCCATCCCAAGGAGCCATTAGAAGTTATCTTAGGCAGTCTTGGACACAAAATGTGCCCTGCCCCGAGTTTAAAAGTGGTGACAGTATACACACACTCCCAGCAGCACGATACAGAATAAATTAACCTAGAAAGCTGTCTCTGGAGACCAATTTCTCAAAGCAGCCACAGAGACGTTATTTCTTGTTTATTTGGCATGAATATTGGGTACTGATGTAAGAAAGTATATTTTCACAAGGAAATGTACATTTCCTCCTCCTGCTATGGGTATATAGCTTTTATATTAAAGCACAAAATGATGGGAAACACAGGTTATCGGCACTTTTACAGCAACATTTTAATTTGAAGGCCTTTTAGTTCTTCGAATACACATGTACTAACAATTTATAGCCATACAACTGTACTATCATACCCTTTATAAAAAGGAAGAATGTTGCACAGCATCGAAACAGACTGCATACCCAGTGACAAATAATAAATTAACTTAATCAAGGGGAAAGCATGTTGCTGTGTAGAACACTGAATCACACTTATTTGCACGAGATTTGGACAAACGACAGAGCTTGTGTGCAAACAGCATACTTTAATCTCTGGATGTGTAACTTCAGCAAAGTACAAACAATTAGAGAACACAAGAAAAAAACTCCTTTAAGCAGTAAAATTAGAAGCCATGGAAGAATGTCTTTCAGGTTCATTGTTTACCATCTCATCAAAGTGGCACCTCTCAACCTGCGCACCACTGCGACTTCAGCCCATTTAACACCCACCCATTAAAACTAATGAGCTTACAGATGACATTGAACAACTTAAAGGTCAATGTTGCCTCCCACCCATAGGTACATTAACCAATAAGCATACAGAGATTTTTGTTTTTTTTTAATTCTGTGGTCTACGCAGGTTGTTGTCATCATAAAATACTTGTGAAGGCGTTGTGAAGTCATAAGTTTTTGCCATTTGTGTGACTGCTGAAATGTGCAGATGACTAAATGGTGATTTTTATAAATCATAAGTATCTTCCTAAGAGCTTTAAGAAAACTTAATCCAGAGGATGAAGCCTGGATGACACAGAAAAAAAGAAAAAGAAAAACAAAGGCCCTGAGGTATACATATTTGCACTTTAGTTTGAAGTGCGCATGCCCTCAGGGATGGCCAAAACCTCAGCCATCACTTCTTAAAACAGCAAAACAATATTATAATACTCCCTTGAGCTCAACAGTAAAACCCACGGTTTGTCTGAGTCCACAGCTCTTGTGTTGCTACACTGACATCTTGTGGCCTTATTAAGACGATAAAAAAACAAACCCTGATTTTAATGAGACAGTTCCTTTGTCATTGACTGTCTTGACCCCTCTCTTACCTCGGGGTCATAGGGAATTAGAGACAGGGTGCACAATGGACAATTCACCAGTGCATCAAAGGGGCTATCACAAGAATACAGACAATGACACACCTATGCACCTTTGCACCTATAAACTTAACAAGCATGTCTTTGGTATGTTATCGGGAGATTAAAGCACCTGGGGATAACCCAAGCAGGCACAGGGAGAACATGTCGACTTCTCACAGAAAGCAGATTTTGCAAATTTTGTATGTCAAAAACCTTGTCTGTTTTCTTCAAGCCAGGGGCTAAACGGCCACTGGGAGGTTTTATGGTGGCTTGAAGTTTGTTTTTGCCTGCTAGGAACAGTCAGGTTTTTCATTGATTTTCAGGCCCTTAAAATCCATCTTTCAATGCGCACTTTTAAAAAAAAACTCCGTAGCTAGGACTGTCAGGTGTAAGGAAGCTGATGTATTCCATCCTGTAAATTGCTGCCTCAGTCTCAGCTGTCCCCTGTTCACAGCCAAAAATATATTTCAGGTTTTTGAAAATGGTCTGTACTAATGTGTTGGGCTTTGAATACTAGAGCAAATTAAAATGTGGGACACCATCTCAGTATGTAGAACAGCGGGACAAGGACTAAAAATGACATGCGACATTACACAAAGCTGCACAGCAGTTCACTTAAGCGGTTTGTTCGTTCATTAAAGCAGCATTGGAGAAGACCAGAGATAGGGGGTAGATACAAACCCTGCCTAGAGGTGGACAGATGATCCAAATATTAATATTATCATTACCAACCCTGGTATTGGTATTGAATCGATACTAGTGGAATAGGATTAATACTTCACCAGGATAATCTGGCATACTAAGGGTTTGCCCAGTGGGCCGATGCGGGTCAACTGAAGGAGCGCTGTGCACCAACCCTACAAGCACTCACAACAGTCCATTTGTTCATTTTCATTGCAGACAATGTATTGCCCAATCAAATCTCTTAACACAATCAGACCCTCCCCCACCTTTGATGTGCACTCATGAGGCTTGTAAAACAGAGTTTAGTGTGGAAGGAGTGGCAAAAAACTAAAAATAAATGCAGAAAAATGTGTCAGATTAACCGACATGTTAGCTGTCTCTATTGCTGCTGCACCGTCAACACCAGCAACAAGTAACAAGCCGTAGAGACGTGCAGCAGGAGGAACTACAGTCACAACAAGAGAGTGAGGAAGAGACAGAGGAAGGGAAATTAATGTGGTATGAAAACAGATGAAGGAACATAATTAGGAAGTAAAGTGAATGGCTACATTGACCATTAGCTAAAGTGTGGCTTTTAATTATCACATAGTGCACTGCAGCTAAGAACTAACCCAACAACATAAAACATGTTGCTGTTTATTTTTTGTTGTTTGTTTGTTTTTTTGAGTGATCATGATGGGCTGCGTGGACCAAAAATGCCAGGGCCGATTTCTTTTGTCCCAGTCCAGCCCTGATGAAGCCTATTTTCAAACAACAGCAGAAGACCCAAAGTGCTTTAGAGACACACACATTTACATTCCAGGTCTCAAAAAAAATTGTTTCAAAATACATGAGAAGCTGAAAAGTGAGTTTAGTTGTCGAAAGTAAAATCAGAGTGATTTAATGGTCATTATAATGTGTTTGGAATAATTTGCTAATAATAATTCATCTCATAAATCATGACACACTGCTCTCTCCCCTACATAGGCTGCCTTTGTAGGTTATAAGTACTGGTATCGATATTGGTATCAGCAATACTGACCCTGTATTTACTTGGTATCGGATCCAAAATGTGTAGAATTGCATTAAGTCAACCGCCTTAATGATAAATGAATCACAAGAAAAAGAAAACGTGGATGTGGCTATTCTTTGATTTAGTGACTTTCTACCCAGGCTAGTTCAAAAAGCACACTGAAAGAGCGTTAACAAGAAGACTGAAACATGCAGGCGCAGTTTAACCATTAACGATTATATCCGGTTTGATGTATTTCATTAAACTAAGTCGTTTTGATGATGTTTGTGGTCACATAAAAAATCGTACTACACTTAAAAACGACGTGTTCGTCCACGAACAGTGTAGTTCTTGAATGCTGCCCGCTCCATGATATGCCAGTTTGCGCCTTCAGGAAGCGCTTCAGCGGTGAATATTTTTCAGCAGCGGACCCTAACGGCATCGCTGAACAGAGCCTGGCTTTGGTTTAGCTTGTAAGAAGATGTTTTTTTTTAGCTATTAATTGCTAGACCGCTAAATGTTTCCGGTGAATAACGTGGACGAGGATCCATTGTTGGTCACATTAACTTGCTATTATCGCACGCGCCGTGTGTAACCAAGGAAACCATTCTGCTGATGGCAAATAAACAAATGAATTAATAAAATTAAGCAATTTAGTGATGACAACCAAGTGAGTCATCAAGTGAGTATCCTTTATGTTTACCTTTATTTGTTTAATTCGTTTAATTAGCTCCGCTAGGTAAATGTTGATCATTTTATTTACAGTTAAAAAAAATTAAGCGTTTCTGTAAGGTGTTGGTAGTTTAAGTGGTAGGTTAAATAAACGCAAGGATTTACATATGTTTCCTTCCAGGAAAAAAAAAGTGTTAACATGACTTATTCGATTAAACCTATGGATGTTCCCATGAAAACATGGCAAGCAGAAACAGGGGTACATATTTCTTTCTTTTTCATGGCTCAGATGTAGGGAAACCTTCACAAATAAACAGTGCTAAGAAGAAATTTATATAATGATTCCTCCTGAAGAAAAGCTCCAACACTTTTAGAGGCACGCTCGAGCCCATGAGGATCATTGAGAGGTGAGTATACGGTATAGGCTGTAGTGACACAAACTACCCCTTTTTTTTCTTTAGAAGTCATATTGCAGCGTTTATGTACAGATTTAAACATTACAAACAAAAACAAAAAGCTCCAGCCGAGTCCCTGTCCAGCACATAGACCAATCCCAGTCGATCAGGTTAGTGCCATCTTTGAAGCAAAAGTGGGGAAAAAAAAAAAAAGAGATCTGATTGTGGTGCAGCTCAACTGCTAAGTGATCATTTTGGGGAAAATTTCAGTTGTTTAATGTTTGGTTTAAACACCCTTGAGCTTAAGATTTGAAAATCCTTAAAGCTGCACCAAAAACAGCTCGAGTTTTCCTCCCACATGTTGACATTTTAAACTCCTAACATCAGACAGCGCTGGATATGTGCTGCAGTGTACACCAAAAAAAAAAAAAAAAGCAGTGATAAACAGGCAGTTATAACATAAAACACGAAATCTGTTACAAGTATAATGTCCAGAATATAGTCACAGCCCAGTTAGATGGAGCTAGCCTGGGGCAGAGTATAATCCAGGGCGTAGTCAGGGCCCATGATCCAGAGTCCAGAAGAAACAAAGGCAAAGCAAAAAGGAAGTGTCTGTCACTTCCTGTCAGATTTCACGAAACAGAAATAAATGCAACGATACAGTCAAAGTCAGTGAACATTATAGAGCAGGAAATAGACCCACCCTGCAGAAAAGCAAAAAAAACCCTAAAAACTGTCTTTCTTGTGTGCCATTTGGTGACTCCGGTAAAGATGGAAGTATTCACAAACTGATAATAGTGCAAGAAATGTTACGAGTTCTTTCCAGGATATAGACACAGACCACACCAAGGCAGTCATTTAGCTTTTGTCGAACCATTGTGGATCTCACGCTAATTAAAGCTGTGCAGATTTTTCATTGTCCAGCTATTACTGATTGCTTTTTGTCATCAATGATGTTTTTAAACCAGGTTTTATCCAAAATAACCTGACTAAAACAAAGGGAAACATGATCACCAAATCTGGTGTTTTAATGTTTTAGCGTTTCAGTTTTATTTCTCTGAGATGTTATTTTGAATAAAAGCCATCCCTGATGAATTTGACTGTTCTGGTGTCAGGCGCTGAAACACACGGGAGACCATTTTGCATCCCAAAGCCTATAAAAAGCAATAAATAAAGGCTGGGATGCAAAATAGCTGCACAGAGTACCTGTGACATTTCACACTCTGAACTCCTGGACGTAGCCACAGCCCAACACAGACAGATAAAGCAACTCTTAATTAATCTGAGGACACAATCAGTTAACGTGTGACACCAGCTGACAGATTAACAGGAAGTTTTGTTTTGTTTTTTGTGTTGTTTTTTTGGCTTTGAGTTTTTCATTCTCGAGCATTTTGACAGAACAAAATATTAAACAAGAGACCTAATCTCCCCAAACAAGGCAACCTGCTTCAAGAGCATTCCCTTTTTTTTTTTAAACAAAAACAAAACAAAACAAAAAAACCCCAAAGAGAACCACCCTCCCTTCCCTCCCCACCCAAGGCTCATGTAAAGAGAAACAGAACAAATCAAAACAAAAAAAAAATGTATAATACACATCAGGAAAATACGTTTTTATATAGTCAATAAATGGTTGTTTTTTTGTGATGAGAGAACTCTATATCTAAGTTTTTCCAGTGGTAAAAAAAAAGCACCTCCTTTAACCATTGTATGTATGAAGGAGCCTTATTAGACTTCCAGTAGAATAGAATAAGTCTACGGGCAAGCAATGTAGCAAATGCAATGGCATTTTCCTGAGGAAGTATGTATACGATTCAAACAAGATCTCCACTCATCATCAGATAAAACCACCTCAATGTCTTTTTCCCAATTATTTTTAGTTTTTTCCAAGTAATAGGCCTTAAGCTCTGTATCAGTTTGTATATGACGGAGATTCGCCTTTTGCCAAAAGAATCCATTTCCAAAATAGTATCCACTTGATTTTTAGGAGGTAGGTAAGGAAAAGAAGGAAACAATGTTTTTGCAAAACTTCGTATTTGCAAATATCTAAACATATGTGAGGTTGGTATATTGTAATCTCTCATCTAAGCGTCAAAGGTGTTAAACGTTTCTCCTGAAAATAAATTGTAAAAAAAAACTTCAAACCAATATTATGCCAAATTTGGAATGCTTTATCTGAAATGGATGGCAAAAAAAAGGGTTAAAAGCAACAGGGGAAAAATTACTAACCTGTTGCAAACAGAAATGCCTTCTGAATTGAAGCCATATTTTAATAGATGTTCTTACAACTGGATTTGTTATTTTCTGTTTTTGAATTAGAGCTAGGGATGAGGTTAAGAGGGGAAGTGGATTAGACATCAGTTCCATTTTTACCCAAGCTTCACCCTCGCTATTTTCATAAACATATTTCCAATGCAATAATTTGGTGAAAAAGATAAAGATAGATTTTGGCAACCCTAGCCCACCAGCCTCTTTTGGTACTTCCAAATATGTTTTTTCCATTCTGAGATTTGAATTTTTCCAAATAAATGTTGCTATTAATCTATCTAAATCTTTGAAACTTGATTTGGTTATGAAAACAGGAACCATTTGGAAAACATAGAGAAACTTTGGTAAGACCGCCATTTTAACTATATTTATTCTGCCTGCTAATGAGATTGGAAGTATTGCCCATTTTTTAAAATCTTATGATGTTTGTTCTAACAAAGTGTCAAAATTATGAATCCGCAACTCTTTCATTGTGCGGGTTATATTTATTCCCAAATATTTAAACGTTTCTTTTTCTAATTTAAAGGGGAAGGCAGAGAAATCTTGCTCTATGTTATTAATAGGAAACAGTAGGCTTTTCCAATAGTTCACAAACTACACTTTACAGTAGCCTATGTGCAGCACACCCAGATGCTCGATAAAGTGCTCACTGTTGTCAAGGCGCAGGCTCAAATGGAAGGATACAATATGGAGACCACACATTATTTGCGTGAAACTTAATTTTATCTAGAAACAAAAAGGGGAAAAAAATCGAACCCTAAATAATTGCATTGCACTCATCAATAATGTCTTGTGCGGAGATGTGCTGTATTTAGTAAATCAAAAACCAAAGCAAGCAAATCTAAAAGGTCTGGAGGAAAGAGAGAGAGAAAGAGAGTGGTTTATGTACAGTATATCTGCAGAAGATTAAAAAACCAAGTTTCCAACATTAGCTTTTGTGCTTTGTTAGTCAGACAGAACACAAAGTTTGGATTATATATAATAATATAAATCCTAAATAAATCCATTAAGTTGGGCAAGGTGAATGACAGTGCTAGTATATGGGGAGCGACACCTGAAACTAGCAGAGGCCCATGCTAGATTTGCTAAAGCATATTTCAAGTTAAAAGGTAATTTTACATAGATGCTGTGAGTACATTGCGAATCTCAGTCTCAATATGTAATTCTGGTCTGGTCGACCTTTACACAGACGTAGTTATGACAGTGATTAGCCATTTTTTTACATGTTGCTGTTTGGGTTTCTTTTTGTAAATGGTGTAAGGAGAATGTTCAGATCCGCTTTGTATCAGTTTTAAACTCTGCCCTATGATCTCTCTCTGTGTGTGTGTGTGTGTGTGTGTGTGTGTGTGTGTGTGTGTGTGTGTGTGTGTGTGTGTGTGTGTGTTTTCCTCTAGGCTGGGGACTGCAGGCCCAGACGCACTCGGCTCTTGCAAGAGAGGTGCTAAATTTTCTCTGTCCACCTCTCCAATCACAGGTGAAAAGGTTACGATTTTCACATGTCTTCTAAATGTAAACCTCACACAAGGTGGTGCGTTCCCGCTCACGGTCAAACATCGTTACCACAGTTGCTGATATAGTATTATATATAGCAATCAGTTCAACTCTGCTTCTCTCAATGACTATCGCCCTGTAGCCCTCACCTCAGTAGTGATGAAGTGCTTTGAACGCCTGGTCAGAGACTTCATCATTTCTTCACTACCAGACACACTGGACCCACTACAGTTCGCTTACCGTCCAAATCGTTCCACAGACGATGCCATCTCTCATCTCCTCCACACATCACTCACTCACTTGGACACTAGAAGGGGGAATTATGTTAAAATGCTCTTCATAGACTACAGCTCTGCATTTAATACCATAATTCCCTCCACACTCACCACCAAGCTGGAGCATCTGGGACTCAGCTCATCTATGTGTCAGTGGATCTCCAACTTCCTAACTGGCAGACCACAGGCAGTAAGGATGGGCGGACATGTCTCAGCCTCCACCACTCTCAGCACTGGAGCCCCCCAGGGGTGTGTTCTGAGCCCCCTGCTGTACTCTTTGTACACATATGACTGTGTGGCCACTACCAGCTCCACCACCATCATCAAGTTTGCTGACGACACCGTCGTGGTGGGCCTGATCTCTGATAACAACGTGACGGCCTACGTGAAGGAGATTAGGAATCTGGAGAACTGGTGCCAGAGGAACAACCTCCTTCTAAACGTCAGTAAGACAAAGGAGCTGATAGTGGACTTCAGCACTAAGCAGGAGAGGAACTACCAGACCCCCGTCATCAACGAGTGCCCAGTGGAGAGAGTGGACAGCTTCAAATACCTCGGAGTTCACATCACGCAGGACCTGTCATGGTCCTGTCACATCAACACCGTGGTGAAAAAGGCCCGACAGCGTCTCTACCACCTCAGACGCTTGAGAGACTTCCAACTGCCCTCCAAGGTGCTCAGGAACTTTTACTCGTGCACCATAGAGAGCATCCTGGCGGGAAACATCTTAACCTGGTTCGGGAACAGCACCATGCAGGACAGACGAGCTCTACAGAGGGTTGTGCGGTCAGCTGAGCGCACCATCCGCTCCGAGCTCCATGACCTGCACTCAATCTACAGCAGGCGGTGCTGGACCAAGGCCAGGAAGATCGTGAAGGACCTCAGCCATCCCAACAACAGACTGTTCTCTCTGTTGAGGTCAGGAAAGCGATTCCGCTCCCTGAAGACCAACACAGAGAGACTGAGGAGGAGCTTCTTCCCGCAGGCGATACGGTCTCTCAATCACACCACCACACAGTACTGACCCACACATATGGTTCTTACACACACACTGGACTTTCTGGACTTTGGTTTTGCACAACACTGGTCACTATATTCTTCATTTCCAGTTAATACTTGTACAGCTGCTGTTATTGTGTATATATTTATTTATATTTAGATTTCTTCATACATTCTTATATAGTTCTATATTGTGTATTGTGTATTTTGTTGTACAGTTATTTTATTTTCAACTTTAATTTATATATTTTATCTTATTCTTCCCAGTTAAATTTACCCTTCATTCTAATTTGTGTTGTACAGTTATTTCATTTTTAACCTTAATTTATATTTTATTCCTTCCTAGTTAAATTTACCCTTTTTAATTTTTCATATTTATTTCCTATCTTATTCATAGCCTTTCCTTTTTTTGTTTTCTTTAGGTCACGAGCAGTTGTCCAAGCATTTCACTACATATCGTACTGTGTATGACTGTGTACGTGACAAATAAAATTTGAATTTGAATTTGAATTTGAACTCAGATAAGCTGAAAAAGTCCTTGACTTGTGAACTTTGCCTGGGGCAAAATTATCTTTTCTGAAGGCAGAACATATCCTGAAGCAGCTTCGTAAGTGCAGTGTTATCACCCAGGAAGAAAAGATAAAGACTGAGCTGGAAATATCTTCTGGGTATACAGGTATTTTAGTCAACAGATAAACAGCTGTAAACATAAAATAGAATTCCAAATTTGCAGCCATTAGTGTGTTATATTAGCTGCTACTCAGTTTTCTGATGATCTGATAATTTCCTCTATTTCCTTAAACTGTCATGCTCATTAAAAATAACTGAAACACTTATGCTTAAGTATGGTACATTATGTTTTAAGATTGGCCACAAGATGGCGATAGATTTCTGCAGATTTGCACAAAACTACCTTTTAGGATGTTTTTGGAAAGGGGAATTTTTGCTGACCACTTGTAAACAACAGCCTTTCAAACCAGAATTTCCCCTATGACTGTCCAGTCTGCTCGGCAGTAAGCAGGGGTGTTTTGTAATGGTGTTTATAGACATGGAATGTAGGACTGCTGCATGGCAACCCAGTTAATCATTAATGAAGCAGAGGCACAGATGGGAAAGAAGCACATATTTTTAAGCATTTCTCTAGGCTGTGGACTGCAGGCCCCAGCCTAGAGAAACTAGCTTCATTATTTTTTCTCTTTTTGTTTAGTTTGGCTTCCTCCTTGGCTCATAGAGATAGTGTAAAGCTTGAAGTTACTCTATTAAATGTCACTTCCTTTGTTTGTTTCCTCTAAACAGGCTAGCATTTTTATATAACTGATATGTTTACATCACTTTAGAAAATACATTACCACCATATGGTCGTATTGACAACAGAAGTCCCAAGGGCACTACTGCATGCTCTTTAATAAGATTAAAGAATTAAAGGATCACGGTGACAACACCTTCCACAGATATCAAGTCCTGTATGCACTGTTACAGGAACTTCGTGGCCTGGCAACATAAGAAATAGCAGGCACTTGCATAGTTTAAATCATGGGGTGAAATTAGAAGCACAACTGGGAGAGAAAATATAGTGTTGCCTGGGTTTAGGCCAACATACGAATGCCTTTGTATTTATTTTGATCCTGTTGCTTGCTTTTCAATGCATGCATCTTAAGTCACTTATAACTAAGAGCACTGAGGCAAGGTGATGTAGACTCAGAGGAATTTGTAAATGATCCAATTTTGTTCTGTTTCAGAGAGCCAGAGTTTGTTGACATGATGTGTGTAATTGAAAAAATGTGCAGACTCTGGCTGGTGTGTAAGCTTACTAAATCTCTTTTGTTAGGTGATGAGTAAGATTTTGGCATGCCTCTAAAGCTCTATCGGTCACCACTGTTGTGATGGAGGGGAATGTTCCCACCAAAGCCTGGAACAATAAGCTCAGCTCTAGCTATGGATCCTGGTCCAAATATTTAGGTCCATTTTTGATTAACACACAAGGTGTGCACTAACAATATAATCAGTAGATGGGATATTTTTGTGCCAAACCTTTATTGCTGAAGTTTCAAATTTGCTGTGTTGTTCTTATATTGGCAGGGCATAGCCAAATAAGATGACATGTTTTTTTTTCTTGTTCTTTATCTTTAGTTTCGTAAATCTAGAGATTTTGAAAGACTTTATTACATTAAACATTTGGAAATAGTATTTCCAAACTTATCTCTAGTTAGATAATGAATTCATATTTTATGAGTCATAGATATTCCCTCCAACCTTAATTGACAACTCGTGTTTATGGTCCGTATTCACTGACATTTAGTCTCTGTTTACCAGCTTTGTGCAAAAAGTTTCCAAAGTCTGAACTGTAACACTTTGCAGCTGTAGTTATTAAATTGTCTTAGGCTATTGATTGCATAGTTTTTGCAGTGTAAGTATTATAGGTCAGATGTCAGTAGTATTCTCTTGCTTGGAATGAAGTTTTTTTTTTCTTTTCAAAAAGAACCCCTTTCTCTCAGTTTACTTTTGTTCAATTAGCTTGCTGAAATAAACCAACCTTTACTGGTTTATCTGATTTGTTGTAGGCCATGGTTGCCAATCAATACCCAAGACAAAACGGGAATTTGTTTCTCTGTGATGCTGAGTCTAAATGCTATTAGTTTGAAGCACCATACCAGTATGCTGGATCAGATAGCTGTTTTTTAGTCTCTCTGTTTTTACTTTGGTTTGCCCTTACTATATCATTTTCCAAATGAAAGCCCAACAACCTTGCGTCAGTCATGTACTGGAAACGTTTACAATAGTGAACTGTGTGGCTTGCTTGGCAACACATCTACAGATCCCTAATTATATTAATTTTCCTGCCCTGTGGGCTTTTGGTATATTTCAGTGGGATGTGACATATTATCCTTCTGCCAGGATGTGCGTAAGGAGGTAGGGTGAATTAAAAGGATAGAGAGGCATTGTATCTGTCTGTCTGTCCATGCAGGCAAAGCGGTGGGGCTTGAGCCATGCTGGAATGTAGTGATGGGTTCAGCCGTAACTGCTGCCCTAAAAGGGTCTAATGTGCCTGGATATATGGGTGGGGCACTTCTTCTATCCATCAAAGTCTGTTACCATAATCTTAGATTCATGGGAAAATTCAAAGAAATGAGCACTCACGCTGTTTTTGTAACCTGTGCTGCTGGTACATAGCCAGTAAGCCATAAATACCTAAATCCAAGCAGTGCAACGATGGGAACATAACACTGTTAGGCTTAGACTTTTGGTTCCCATATACTCTGCTCCTAGTAAAACAAGAAAAAATACAATTTTGATATTATGATAAACTGTGTGGCTTTAAATCAAATGAAATTCTTTTAAAGGCTGATATTGTGTTCATATCTAGAGAGTGTATAGAAGTGAGTATTTGCCCTCCTATAAAGGCCAGGCCCTTGACTGGAGAGCTGAATTAAATTTAGAGTCCCTTAGTTGTTTAAAGCTGTTGGCACAGTAGCCTGATGGATCCAGTGTCCTCGAAGTGGGTAATGCTGCCATCATATCATGCTGTCTCCTTCCTCTCCAACTCCCTAGTTCTGTATCAGTCAGAGAAACTCAGTATGACAGGAAATGACACACAGTTGTGGTCAGAAGTTTACATACACTCGCCATGAATGACATGGTTTTTTGGGTCTTTTAATTATTTTTGAACAGTTCTTTTTACAGGGTGGAATGACACGACTTTAAAAACAAGAAATGGGTACACAAGTTTGAATTTATTCATCCGCACATTGTCAAAAGTATACATTCAGGATTAAATCTATACATACACCCCCCACTATGGGGCGATCGTAGCTCAAGAGTTGGCAGTTTGTCTTGTAATCAGAAGGTTGCCGGTTCGAGCCCCAGCTCGGACAGTCTTGGTTATTGTGTCCTTGGGCAAGACACTTCACCTGTTGCCTACTGGTGGTGGTCAGAGGGCCCGGTGATGCCAGTGTCCAGCAGCCGCGCCCCAGGGCGGCTGTGGCTACAATTTCACCTTGATTGGACACTTTTGGTACCCAACAGGTTGACGTCAGGTTTTTGGGAAATATGAAACCCTATGAGCAAGCACTTTGGCAACAGTGGGAAGGAAACACTCCCTTTTAACAGGAAGAAACCTCTGGCAGAATGAGGCTTAGGGAGGGGGCAGCCATCTGCCGCTACTGGTTGGGGCGAGAGAAGGAAGAGCCTGTATTTGAGCCTTTATGTATGCTTTTGACTCTGTGTGAATTAGAAAAAATCAAAAATTATTTCAGACTTGTGCATCCAATTCTTGTTTTTTGTAAGTAATTGAAAGATGTATGCTGTGCAATTATTCCATCCTGAAAACTCAAAGAAATAATTGAAAATCCAAAATTACGATGAAATCCATGCCAGTGGTGAGTGTATATAACTTCTGACCACATGTCAATAAAAAAACAAACAAACAAACATGCAAAATAAAAAAGCACACAATAACAAATGGGTTACAAATTGGTATATACCATTGCAATGGTATATACGCACATTAAACCTGTGAGAACCTTCACAGACATATTAAACCTCCAAGCTACCCTGTTCTGTCAGTTCTGAAAGTGTAGTTTCCACTGAGGCTATAAGAATCTCCACTTATTTAGACATCCTTAAAATGAGAGTTTAATTAGCATTGCTACCAACAGTGTTGCATTTAACTTGTGAATAGATGCAACAAAAAGAGTCGGAAAGGCACATTTCCCTATTATTGTCTGCACTGCACCAAGCCTCAACTGGAACCATCAGCCAAAGCTCTTTTTTCTCTCTACAAGGCCTCAACCAGGCTAGACAACCTGTAGGTACAGTGGGGCAAAAAAGTATTTAGTCAGCCACCGATTGTGCAAGTTCCCCCACTTAAAATGATGACAGAGGTCAGTAATTTGCACCAGAGGTACACTTCAACTGTGAGAGACAGAATGTGAAAAAAAAATCCATGAATTCACATGGTAGGATTTGTAAAGAATTTATTCATAAATTAGGGTGGAAAATAAGTATTTGGTCACCTCAAACAAGGAAAATCTCCGGCTCTCACAGACCTGTAACGTCTTCTGTAAGACACTTTTCTGTCCCCCACTCGTTACCTGTATGAATGGCACCTGTTTGAACTCATCATCTGTATAAAAGACACCTGTCCACAGCCTCAAACAGTCAGACTCCAAACTCCGCCATGGCCAAGACCAAAGAGCTTTTGAAGGACACCAGGAAAAGTATTTTAGACCTGCACCAGACTGGGAAGAGTGAATCTACAATAGGCAAGCAGCTTGGTGTGAAAAAATCAACTGTGGGAGCAATCATCAGAAAATGGAAGACATACAAGACCACTGATAATCTCCCTCGATCTGGGGCTCCACGCAAGATCTCATCCCGTGGGGTCAAAATGATCATGAGAACGGTGAGCAAAGATCCCAGAACCACACGGGGGGACCTGGTGAATGACCTGCAGAGAGCTGGGACCAAAGTAACAAAGGTCACCATCAGTAACACACTACAACGGCAGGGAATCAAATCCCGCAGTGCCAGACGTGTTCCGCTGCTGAAGCCAGTGCATGTCCAGGCCCGTCTGAAGTTTGCCAGAGAGCACATGGATGATACAGCAGAGGATTGGGAGAATGTCATGTGGTCAGATGAAACCAAAGTAGAACTTTTTGGTATAAACTCAACTCGTCGTGTTTGGAGGAAGAAGAATACTGAGTTGCATCCCAAGAACACCATACCTACTGTGAAGCATGGGGGTGGAAACATCATGCTATGGGGCTGTTTTTCTGCCAAGGGGACAGGACGACTGATCCGTGTTAAGGACAGAATGAATGGGGCCATGTATCGTGAGATTTTGAGCCAAAACCTCCTTCCATCAGTGAGAACTTTGAAGATGAAACGAGGCTGGGTCTTCCAACATGACAATGGTCCAAAACACACCGCCCGGGCAACGAAGGAGTGGCTCCGTAAGAAGCATTTGAAAGTCCTGGAGTGGCCTAGCCAGTCTCCAGACCTCAAGCCCATAGAAAATCTGTGGTGGGAGTTGAAAGTCCGTGTTGCTCGGCGACAGCCCCAAAACATCACTGCTCTCGAGAAGATCTGCATGGAGGAATGGGCCAAAATACCAGCTACTGTGTGTGCAAACCTGGTAAAGACCTATAGTAAACGTTTGACCTCTGTTATTGCCAACAAAGGTTATGTTACAAAGTATTGAGTTGTATTTTTGTTATTGACCAAATACTTATTTTCCACCCTGATTTACGAATAAATTCTTTACAAATCCTACCATGTGGATTCATGGATTTTTTTTTCACATTCTGTCTCTCTTTTTTTTTTTTTTTAAATGACATCAGAAACAGCAGTATGCGACATTACGTGATGGCAGAGCTTCAGTTCATCCTTTGTCATTTTTTTTTTTTTTTTTTTTTTTTTAATAAATAGGACAGGGGGAATGAATGAGAGAGAGAGGGGGAGAGAAAGAAAGAAAACCAAAGGGGAGAAGAGACGGTGAGAAGGGGGGGGAAGAGAGAGAAAAAAAAAAAGAACTCCTGGGTCACCTGTATGGAGAAGAAAAAAAACAAACAAACAAACAAAAACAAACAGAGGAGACAGCAAACAACAAAGAGCAACATAATAATAGAGAAAACAAAGCACCATCACAATAAACTAGCTAGTCATAGATATCAGTATTTACTAAGTAATAAACGATATTGTGCAGCACGCAAGATAGACAGCGCACAGTGTGCTTTGAGGCAGCAGCCAAGAAAGCTTTAGTCCGCGTCTGTGAATACCCATGTGTGCATACCTGTGTGGATCAGCATGCTTGCATTCCAAAGGTTTCTCCATGTAATGATCTGCTAGGGAGTGTGGGGGGGCCACAGCCCCGTCCTCCAGGGTGTGAAGCGGGTATGGAGGAGATCAAAACTCCAGACATCCAGAGGCCCCCAGAACACAAGAGACCATGGAAGACCAACAGAGGGGCAGCCGCGCCACTGTCCCAGTAAGAGCTGAGGAGAGTCCCAGATGAGGGCTCGCCCAGCAGCCGCGGAGCAGAAGTCAGGGGGAGTTGCAGTGACGCGCCCGTGAGCTCCGCCGGCCCCCAGCTGCGCCTGAGTGACCGAGCCCTAGGCCGAGAGGCCGGGGGCACCCCACCTCCAAAGGGGCCCGAGCGAGCCCCAGGCCCCAGGCCCCGACAAGCGGCCGCCAAGGAGTGAGCCGGTGTGTACCCGGACGCCCACCCCCAGACACAAAGAACCACCAACACACCGACACCTGAGGGAGTCCGCCACCGGCAGGGGAAGTGGTGGTGGGTGGAGATAGGCCTCCAAACCTTGGAGGGCCTGAGGTGTCCCCAGAGAGGTGGCGTCTGGTACCCAACCTGACATATAGACACAGACATACAGGCACACACAGACACAAACATCCATTCCCACCCTCATGCTCTCATATGCACTCACTCCACACTCAACCAACGTGGAGACAGACATAAAGAGACGCTGTACACACAATCACACTCCCCAAGCGTACTCTACAAACCGGGTCTAGGTACCCTTGCCCCTGGAGGGGGGAATTGCACCCAGACCCAGGTGGTGTTACCCTTTTCCCTGCGGTGGGGAGAGGCAGACCACCCCGACTCCGCAGCAGCAGGGAGGCCCCACACCCCAGACCGCAGTCGGACGGCCAACTCCTCCTACTAGCCCTCCCGCTCCAGCAGGCCGCAGAGAATGGGGGTGGGGGAAGACTCCAAACCTCCCTCCACCCGCTCATTGTAGTGTTGATGCATATGTGTTCTAAGGTGCAATTAAAACCCAGGAGGGCATGGAGCTACCTGCCAAGGAGCAGCAGGTAAGCGCATAGTCCCTCCTGCTAACCCTCAATGACTAAGTGTATTTAAAATTGAGAGGTGGGCAACGACGTCAGGGGTGAGGTATACACCCTGATGGTGATTTGGACTCCGTGATTGTGCCCACCCCCAAGATCCTATATGTATGTGTAATGAGAGTGTGAATAATGTGAATGTCTAAGTTGTGGGATAAAATTGAGGCAGAGGCAGCCAGAAGGGGACGGGGGGGGGGGGGGGGGTAGCCTCCTCTGCACCCTGGTGACATACCCCCACTCCAAGGCCCTGCATGTGTGGGTGGTTGTGGAGGAGCGGGAAGAGGGAGGCAGCTGGAGATGGGGAGGGAAGGAAGGGAGGGGCAGGTAACCCCTCCCTGGGGCCAGCTCCCCCGCTGACCCCTCACATTCTGTCTCTCACAGTTGAAGTGTACCTCTGGTGCAAATTACTGACCTCTGTCATCATTTTAGGTGGGGGAACTTGCACAATCGGTGGCTGACTAAATACTTTTTTGCCCCACTGTACTTTAGTCTTATTAAACAGGCTCATAGTATTAAAGTAAAATGTTTGTGGTTATATACTAGACACTAATTTTCTGGCAGTTTAATAATTGCACTATTACTAATAGTCTTTTCTTTGATGATCTTCTAGATGGAAATCAAAGTACAATGCCAGACACAGAATATACAGACACAAAGATGCAATGGCTTCAGTGTACTCCTATCACCTGCACAGTTCTATACCAGGAAGATCATTGTTCCATAATGGAAAGACATACCACAGATTTCTTGTGGATATAATTCAACATCCTAATTATATCCTAACATAGTTGGTTTATGGTATGGGCAATCAAAATGATCAAGGACTGCATGCATATGAAACTTAGACTCAGGAGAACATTGAGTAACTTCCTGTCAATCTGAGTATTTGCATGTCTTTCTCTGTAGAATCTATAAGAGACAGAACAAACCAAAGAAAGCTTTAAGCCAGTGTCAGAAGTCCCTGCAACTGCTGATGGACTGTAGTAATCCAGAGAGGACCTGCTCTGTCTATAGGGATATGGCCACTATTAAACAGGACCAAGGCCACAGAGCATCTTTCCAAGACAAGCAGATTCAAGTTAACACAACTTGCACATTATATACAATTCTTCTGCACAACATATACAAACACAACGGCTTCCTGAGATACTGATGTCATTTGCCAGTCTTCCTTCAGCTCTTACTTGGTAGTATGCGATTTCTCATTTTTTCATGTGCATGTTTCCGTTAGGCTCATGCCATAGCTGTGAGTCATGGCCTAGAGGAGCTGGAGGGGGCTCAGATCTCCCACAGCCTGGCCCTCATCCTTTCTGTTGCAGCAGAACCCCATCACAATGGTAAGTCTATTCACAGATAAAGGCTGGGCCAGAGAAGTTAATTGGGACTTAAATATTCCACTGTCTATATGTCAAATGGTGTAATACAGAATCCAGCTTTATGGTAGCCTTTTTGAAGACCTCAGTATCACTAATGTCAACAATGGGCAATCTATTCTCTACTGTAGTCATATAAAGCATAACGTCTGGAAACTGTAAAGAGAATACAAGGATTTCTTAGTTACAACCCCAAACAACTGATCTCACTATTAAGGTGCTCATATTGAAGGTATTAGCTAGTGCTGCCAAGTTTTCAGAATCAGTTATTGTCAAATGTGTGTGTGTTATGTGTGCCTGTGTGTTTTCCCCTTTGCTGTTTTAGATTCTGCAAGTCACTAATTTGATCAAACTTTAAAAGCATAGAAGAACTCTGTAGGTCCACAGGATCCTGCTTTTATTGTTGCCCAGGATGACTTCTGTCACTTTCTCCTAAAGAATAGACAAAAACAGGTTACGTCCACTCACAAACTACGATCTCTATAAGACAGCCAGATTTCCATAAGATTATTTTGAGGCACAGAACGTCATACAAAAGTTTAAAAGGATGAATCCCCTTAAAGTTTCATTATTTACTTGCTTTATCTGGAGATAAAGTAGGAAATAAGAAGTTATTTACCTGTTGTACCACTGTAGAAATGTGCAGAGATCCAGAGAACCTCTCTTGATTTTAAAAGATTTGTATGACTTGGGTGCTGAGGTAGCCGATACCCTTCAGCTGATTGGATGAGTGGAGATGACCAAGGGCAGAATAAGCCAGGCTTACAGGACACTAACAATAATCATGTGTTACAGAGCACATATTTGTCTTGGTTAACACCTGTGTAGGTGTAATGCTGACAGAGGACTACTTACTGTCATTGAACATGACATCATAGAATTTTAATAAAAGGTCAGTAGTTGTCGTCACCTCTGACAGTAAGAAGGCGAGAGGTCATTTCAGAATATCTAGTCATTTTGAGTTGAGCTATTTCCACCATCCCTCTAGAGCTCAACGTTATCAGAGTTGCATGCTAATCTTGGAAGGCCTCTCTCTGGTGTAAAATATCCTGAAGAATGACTTTGTGCTTCTTTGGTTTGGATGGAGTCTGACAGATGGGCAACACTTTTGGGAAGGAAATTACAGTTTGCTGTTTTCAATTAATAGGAGGCTGACCCCAATTACTGCGGTATGTCTTTATGTCCTTTGAAACAAAAGTGGCATTTCTGTGTCAATCACCACACAAGCACTGAATAAACAGCAGCTCTTTAGTTCATTTAATTCAATTTCTCTTTTCATAGCTCTTACAGGTTTTCTTTATTCCTTATGTAATGAGGTTTTTTTTAACATGCTGTATATTATTTGCCACATGAGCTCAGTTCTACCAGCAACAGAACACTGGTACTAAAATATACCAGGAAAGGGGGGATTGCTCCACACTAGTAATGACATGCCTCTAAGTGAAGGAGCCTGGTTGCTATGTTGCTGTGTTATTGCTGTTAAAGTGCAGAGTCGGGGTCCAAGTATGACATGGAACACCAGGGCTCACTCTTCTCTGTTCGCCGTTCAAGTGGTAAACTTTCTGACAGAGAGCAGATATGCCCGGAGTGTTTATTTTTCACTGCTTTCCTCATGACATCACTCAAAATGAGTAACTTTTTCTTTTCCGAAGTTAAGCCGGCTTGTGTAGCAGATACAATGCATAAGAAGTTTTAAAAACAAAGAGAACAATAGCCCACATACAGCTACGCTTTTGACATTTTCCCCCTTCCTCTGAAGTGCAGCTGAAAAAAAGGCCTTCCATTACATCAACCTTAGCAACAGTGAAAACATTCAGGAGGCCAAATGGATCTGTTCCATATTAGCAGTGTTTCACTTTCCCCGGTGAGGACGGTAACTTTTCACTCTTCTTTTCCCTGCTTTAATAAAGCTCTCTTCAACTGTTATTTATGGTGATTCTAGAAATGGCTGACAGCCATTCATCATGTCTGCTGTGTCACTTTGTGTGGGCACATTGTGTAATCATATACGTGTTTCCTGATGAAGGTTTTGATTTGTTTTTTTTTGGGTGGGGGACTTACATAACAGTTTCTTATGAAGTTGCTTATTTCTCTCTCGCTCTCTCTCTCTCTCTCTCTCTCTCACAACAACTGCCTCATACCGAGTCTTTATTTTACAGCAGATTGCTGATGGGTCTTCATAATAAATCAAATCCTGCTTGTTGATCTGACACTCTGGGCAGTTGGCACAGGTGTTATCTAAACCTTGGGCAGCTACAGTGGTTATTTTGGTATGTTTAGTGCGTTCACATGTTGCTAGGAAGTGGCGCTTCCCCTCCGAGCTTGAGTTTCAACACTTATCTTCCATTGACCACTCTCTCGGCTATCTTTTTTCCCCGTATGTAGTGCCTGAAATCCAGAGA
This sequence comes from Maylandia zebra, assembly GCF_041146795.1. NCBI lineage: Eukaryota > Metazoa > Chordata > Actinopteri > Cichliformes > Cichlidae > Maylandia > Maylandia zebra. Next base: position 11,991,411 of record NC_135173.1, on the reverse strand, counting down.
TCCTTGTATGGGCGTCAGCACAAGAAGACCAAAGCAGTAAAAAAAAAAGCTGTGGACATGCTGGCTAGGTAAATTTGTGAAATAATCACAGTGTTCTTATGTTAAGAAATCTGACAGGCCTCACCAGTCAACACTTAGCATTTATTTCTTTTTGATAATATGATTACATTAGGGTAAACCTAACAGACACTTATAAGAATGCAGCTCATGTTTCATGTTTTAGTAAAGCAACTGTGTCCTCTATGTTTCTCAGGGCACCAGAGGTGGCTGAGAAGAAAGGTAAAAGGAAAACGACCTCTAATCTTTCCACTTGTACCATCCAGTGGTAATAATTAAAACTTCATAACTGAACACACTTGTTTTGTTTGTTTTCAGTGTGGTTTAAAGTTTAAGCCAACGGTTGATATTCCGTCATGATGGTTTTTGTAACTAAATGGTTTTTGTCATCTGGCAGTACTTGATTTTTTGTCAATTTGCACTTTAGGTGAAGAAAGTAAAGTCTAAATAAATACTCAAACAAAACATACACATAATATTTTTTAATGATGTTATAATATTGGGGCAATTTTCATCTAAGGACTGGAATTAGTACCAATATAAGCAATGGTCTCAAAAGAATTCAGAATAAATCAATGATTTCAGTCTCTCCATTTGACCTTTATTAAACACTGTATTAGTCACTCATTCACTAATGAGATAATAACCGCATAAAGATTAATAACAAACACTTTAGGTGCACTGATATAGGAGTGTTTGAGTTTAAAGAGTAAATCACAACAAATCATGAAATGAAGGGTTCTTTTTGTAGATTGCTAATTTATTTTATTTGTAAAAGCATGGCATTCATGCCAGATGTTGTATTTTTGGATTGCTTTACCATCATACCAGAAAGTTGACTTGCAAAGACTTTTCAGTAGTTAGAAGTAAATTATACAGCCGCTGTTAGAGAAAATAAGCAAAAAAAATAACCAGACGGTACACATGCTATTTCATTTCTGTCTCTGTAACGCATACACAACACAACAAACTCTAGTCAACACTCAATGCTAAGCTGATGATCCAAAAATAGGTGCGGTTATAAACACACTCGTAGGTCAGAGCAAAGTTGAATCCTTCAAGCCAACACTGAAAGCCAACAGCTGTGGACAAGCCATAAGTGCTATACATGACAAAGATCAAACCTATGTGTGATTACTTTTTCATCACTGCAACATCCTTTTAATGCAAAACACCTCTGCTGCTACTTTAATCGTTTTATCTGGATATTGTTTTCAACTTGACAGCCATGTTTGGAATTCTAAATGGTCCCATTTAGAATTCCAAATGCAGTGTTACCCCCAATTATATGCTCAAAACAAAATCTTAACTGTTTGCAATTTACAAATGTTTGGCACATGTTAAAATAGACTTTTTGTTTTATTTTTTAAAAACATGCTTCTCCCTTGGGGGTGCTGGAGCCTATCCCTGCTGTCATAGGGCGAGTGGCAGGATACACATTGGACAGTTACACATTTACACCTATGGGCAATTTAGAATCATCAGTTAACCTAACCAACTCCACATAGACAGTCCCCAGCCAGATGGTGGAGTTGAAATCTGGACCTTCTTGCTGTGAGGCAACAGTGCTAACCACTGCGCCGTCCCTAGAAACCCCAAGAAATCACTTTTAAGCTTCACAAGAGCTTTGTTAAGACAAATTCTAAAGCAAATAGATCTTCTTTTTTTTTTTAACTCTCATGATATTATCCTCAGTCACAAGGTCAACAGTCTTGAACACATGTTAGCAATGACTTGTTAATATAAACCACTGTGTTCCAGCATGTGCTGTGTACTAACATCATTCCATTTTCTAGAGGTGCTCAAAACATAAAAAATTAAAGCCCTATTCTGCAAACAGTGCACAGCACCTTGTAACCCAGAGAGCAATAAATGCTGACCAAGGAGACTTAACATCATGGCAAGTACAGCCACGACATGATGGTTGGGTGGATTATATGCTGTAAACTGTAGAATGAGCTGTTTAAGCTGTTAAGTGTAGGTTAGTACAAAATGAAGCACTATAAAGAGAATAATCAAGGATATTCAAACTGCACCTTATGAAAAGCCAAACATACTAGTACAGCACACAGCATTGCCTACCATTAAATATGGCTACAATATGTAGATGTTTCAGTCCTTACACAATCTAGCCCACAGGGATCTCTGCAGTCAATGGCAAAAAGAAAAATTCATATATGAAAATCAGATACTTTTAACTAAATAGCTAGTACTCTGTTTTAGGTAATCTAGTCTTATGGATTATAAGTACGCTTGTTTACTTGAAAAATAGCATGAATACAGTTCCTGCAATCACCATTAGTATATGCTTTGTATGTTTAAGTAAACATACCGTAATGCACTGGCAATTATTCAATTTGAAAAAAGTAATCAGATTTAGTTCTTAGTCATTAGAAGGGCTTTCAAGGTAAACTGTTGCGATTCTTTTCTCCTGTGAAATCTTCACTGGCATCTCCAGGACTGGAGGCTGCAGCTCTTGCTCTGAGGCAGCCTCGTCATGGCCACCGTGTACATCCATCTGGAAGGAAAATGACTTGTCTGATGGCCCCAGTTTAAAATGTTTCTCACTGATTTCAGATGCAGATTCTCCTTTGTCGCTGAAGTCGCCATACTCCACGCTATGAGCAACATTATCTTCTCTGGAAACTCTAATGCTGTATCCTCCTCCCGCCCCACTCTGGAAGGCTTTCTCGATCCCTATGTTAGAAGACTTGAGCGCTGCCATGATCTGATCTTCAGATAGGTCATCTCCTTCCAGCAGCCCAGATTCTTCCAGGGTTTGAGAAACATTTAGCTCTGCAACTATAGTCATGGTTCCATTGTCAGTGGACTGTTCCACTCTTTTGACACCGACGGCTACATTCTCTGGACTTTCACTACTCACTCTGGTGAGGAAAGCTAACTCCTCTTTCAGTGGTCCCGACACTGAACTTTGTAGCTTCTCAAGAGCTCCTTTCAGCTGCTCTTTGGGCTCCAAAGAGTCTTCTCTCAGGTACTCAAGCACTGACTCTTGCACTACAGGTGAGACCCGAACCTCTTCTTCTATTATGCACTCTGGAAAACTCTCTTTGGCAAACAACCGGTCACCTGACATAAACTCATATTCATCACTTTCTTTTACAGTCACTTTTTTCTGGGGAAGGCCATCATCTTGATAATACCTCTCATCCGACAGGTCATCTACAATTCCATAATGGCCATATGAGGTTATCCCGCCACCCTCCTCAGATTCAGAAAGATTTTCATCTGGTGTGGAGACAAAATACTCATGAGACTCTTGATCATGGGAGAAATGTGGATATTCACTCTCTCTAGAGACCTCTTGGACTTGTACAGATCCAAACTTTGACTCATCTGTGTTGGATTTCATGACATTATCATCCCCCCTGCTACCTTGAATGCCATGAGGGATATTTTCTGGCTCCTCAACTTCAAAATATGCAGAAGGCTCATGAAAAGTCAACCCGGACTTCTGCTCAGCCTCAAGTTCTTCATCACTGTAAGACTCCACTGGTTCCTCGATGATTTCCACATTGACTGACTTATTTTGTAAGTCCTCTCCTCCTTGCAAGCCACTCAGCAGGTTCTTGACCATGCTTCCTGTTGCTGTGTCCTTGATGTCCTCTAGTGACACTTTCTTCACACCTTGTTTCAACAGTTCTTCCAGGGCATTGTCCTGAGAAACATCCAGCTCTTCCTCCACTTTGGACTCCAGCACGATTTGTGTTTTAGTCGTGCCATCCTCCTGCTCAGTTTTCTCCACGTGATATCTGACTTTTGAATCTCCTGCTGAACAGACCTTGGCTTCCAAACCTGCTGGTTTTATCACTTTCTCAATTATTTCTTCTACAGACACAGAGTCTAATATCTTTTTCTCAGCTGGGCCTATTGTAAACTCTGTTCTTCCTTTGTCTTTGACCTTGCCGTCGACAACGGGGCCTTTTTCTTTTTCATCTGACACATACTTCTTGCTTTCGGTCTCGGTTTCCGTAACTAGGCTCTTCATTGATGGTGACACCACTCTTACTGATTTGGTATCAGGAGTAGAAGACTTGTCAGGACTCATCTGGCCCTCTGTGTGTGGGAGCCAGATGAGTTTCACAGTTTGCTCTTCTGCTGTTCTTTTTGGTACACTCCGACTGACTTGGTTTTCACTATGGCCTGCTTGCTTATCTTTGGTTGTAGTACTGGTGGTGGTAATGGTAGTAGCAGAGGCAGAAGCAGCTGCCCGAGCTTTGTTAAATGAGATCATATCCCTTCTGGATGCCGGACTCTGATGGCGAGCTCTTCCTGTAACTGAAATAGGGATGACCCTAGACGGACTTATGGACCCAGAGGAAGGGATGGGGGCTCTTCTCAAGCTTGAAGTCGATGGCATGTACCTTACATCCATGTGCTGTTTGGTGGTTAAGGTGGAAGCTCTTGGAGTATAGCGTCGGGCAGGCATTTTGATATCTGAGTCAAAAGTAATTAGTAAAGAAGTAATTAGTAATAATTATTTGATGAATTGACATTTTGTTTTCAGTTTTGCTTAATAAATGTGTAAATGATTTATCCAAGTAGAAACCAGTCTTGCAGTGTTTTCCCATCATTATCACATCAATAAAAATAACTGAGAAACATACCTATTATTCTTTCTCTTTGATGTTGATTCACTCGCTTATGAGCATCTTGCAGACTGATTCGCTCACCCTCCAGAAGAGCCCTAAACAGAGACAAGGCAAATTACATATGAAGACAGGGGCAAAAAGGTCCTAACTCAAGTTAATTTCTCAAATATTTTCAAAACATCAAAGACAAGTACCTCATGGGATCGTGTACATCCTTCAGCTCTGCCATTTCAACCCTCTCAAACTAAACACAACTGGCTTACGAGAAGGCATGAATGCTGTACCTGACCATATAGGGTAGTAGTCTTAAAAATTCAAATAAGCCACCGTCATTTAATATCGATGCATTACTAGTATTTGAAACAGCTCACCTTTCCTTGGCCATGCTTCAACAGACATACAATAGCAAATGAAACGAGCAACTTCTCTGGAGAGTGCCTTCCGAAAGACTGGCCTAAAAATAACGCCCACAAAGCATGGCTGTCTATGCTTCCCTGTGAATCCCAGAGCAAAAACGGACACGTGACGCATACAAAAACAAATGCCGCTGCCACGTCTCTAATAAGGTATTCTGTCTATTCCAAAAGTTCAAAACAAACCAGTTGTGCCTGTGGAGAGCCTGCCATATAGAGGCAAGCTAAAGCTAAAATGCTAATATCTATCACCATCTTTGATATAAGTCTGTTTAAATGTAGGTCAATATGAGGCAAGAGGTTATAATATGTCAAGGGTACATTGATATAACATTCCAGTACAGTGTTTACCCACTGTTTTATAAAGAGCTTTGAGATCTTAGCATCTCCCTGTGTCATGAACATGAAGCCAACACACTGAGTGCTATAACAAGACAAGTTATTGCTTATAAAATCAGTCCTCCTTCACACAATATGCTCTAACAGCTTTACTTAAGAATCATCTATAGTATGTGTAGTATTTATGTAACCTTGTCAGACACTAATTTTCAGTTAAGCAGCTCGGGGTTTTTTTAAACTGTACAGCAGTCTCCACTGTTGGTGCATGGAGCCACTGCAGGTGGGGTGTGAGTGAACAATGAAAAATATGAATCCAAGCTATATTAGCTTAATGTGACTTTTGTTTGAGATCTTAGATTTGAGCAATTAGTGCCAAAACCAGGGATGAGCAAGCAAAGTATGTCTCCTTATGTAAATTATGAAGTTAATTGAGTTAAGATTAACTTGAAGAGGTATTTGGGCTGGTTTAATCAGTAATCTGATTTCAAAACCATAGAAATATCTCAGAATAAAGAAAGCTTCTGCATTTTAGCCATTGTTTCTACAATGTTTTCTACAATTGTTTCTTAAGAAAAGAAAAAAAATAATGATTCCAAACAAATAACCATTACTGTCTCTGTTTTCACATGCGCTCATTCCCCAAAGGAGTTCTTCATGAACAACACAAAAATCGTTCAAAATTGTTGTAGCTTACACTTTTTAAAGTAGACTGACTGTTAGCAACACCTTTGCAAAAAGCATCTGACAGCTTTTCCTTGTATTAAACGTGTCTCTAAAACATTTAAGACGCCACATGTACTTCTTCTATGGAAGACATTTCCCCTCACAGTGAGGGAAGCAGTGAAACACATACTCCTATGTGGTTCTAGCACCCAGGTATGGTTCATATCACATAATAAAGGCTTACTGAAGAGTTGCATAACGCTGACTGCTGATTGTCTCTCATAGTGTTTTTATTCGTGCCATCTGTGCTTTTCATGCTAACACAAGTAAAAATGGCTTCTGGGAAAAGACTTAAACTTGACGTGACATAAAATATCCATTTCATTTATTTAGACAAAAAATGAACAAACTAAATGGTTTCATCACCTGTAAGTAGCAACCTCCATTCCTAGATCCATCTTCACCTGGAGAAGCTGCTGATGCTCTCTCATTTTTTGTGCTATAACATCAGCCATCACATTCCTCTCATGCTCCAGCTGTTCAATAGTCATCTGATGGTAGGGGGGGAAAAGCAAAAACAGGAAACCATAATTCATCTCAAGGCAGCTTTTAGTGCTCTTAACAGATTTGAAGTTTTTAGGCGTGTCCTCTCAAGTAGTGCTTTGTGTATTGTGCATAAACCCTCTCCAGTAATGTTAACATTTGCCTTCCTTACATACAGATAAACAGAGGAATGTATTTGGTGTGACTTTACTGAAGACAGCCCTGCAGTGGGTGGAAAGAGAAGTGGTATGTAACTGACTGGCCTGCTTTAGACTGCATCTTCAGGCTAATAAGGATTTGTCAGTCTGACAGCTAATTGGTTTAAGTGGCTGGTGTAATCTAGCAGTTGGACGGTACTAGGGCGGAAGTATAGCGTTTGTCCAGCTAATGGAGCTATGCTGTCCTGGTATACTGACGTCAAATGTTGTGCACAATCCATATTTTTTAGTTATGGGTACATAAACTTGACAGGCCTTGCTCACTGTTGAATAATGACCCCTCCTTATTTATTGTGTAGCATTTTGGTACAGACGCCAGAATGGTGCAGCGTGTGTATATATATATATATATATATATAAATTTCACATTATTGGAATGTGAATGTAAATGTGAATGTAAATTTCACATTATTAGAAAGATCGAAAACATTTGTAGCAGCCACTGTGAGCTGCAGCTGCATGAGTACCTTTAAGGACAGTGGGTGTGGCAGGGCAGCAAGGGACAAGCCGCTCCCCCGTCTCCAAAATTAGAGCTTATTTTGCGGGGTTTACTGAAAGTGGTTTGTCGTTTGTTTGTTTGTTGATAAAACGAATCAAACAATGCCAAATTAAACATTTCTTCTACTGTAGCACAATTAATTCGTCCTTACCTGATACTGACTGTAGTCCACACGGAATTTTTCCTGCATGTGCATCAGTTGCTCCTCAAGTCGCATTTGAATCTGCCCTTGTTTTTCCGCTTCCGTGCGTAATTTGTCCAACTCGGACGCATACAGCATCTTTTCCCTCTGCATGTCGTTCAGCATTGCCTGGTCCGCTTTAATTGACTGCTCCATGTCTTCTACCGTCTTCTGGTACATTTCGAAGGTCTGAATCCATCCTTCGGACATACCGTGGGCATACTCCTGCACCTCTTCCACGGAGACCACCGGAGGCCCACGATAAGTTTGCCTGATGATGGGTGCCACTCGGGACTCCACCTGACTGCAAAGGCGGCTCACTTCTTCCCTGTGTGCATCCTCTAAGCGTTTATACTCGTTCTCTAGTTGCAGCAGCCGCTGCTGGAGTTCGCTGTTGGTTTTGTGAGCGTGATGAAGCTCCTGCTCGCAGTTCTTTAGTTCGCCGCTGACGTCCCGGCACACATCGGTCTGCTCGCTGCACAGACTCTGGATCATCTGCAACTCCCGCCATAGCTTCTCCCTCTCCATCTCAGCCTGGGACTTTTCAAACGACAGCTGCCCCACCATTCTCCGCAGGTCTTGCATCTCAGCCCTGTACTTAGTTTCCCATCCGGTAGTCCTCACCTGTCTCAGTTTATTTATTTCAGCAATGAGATGCGCGTTTTCTTGCTCCAGCTGCTTGGTTCTGGATAGATACTGGGTAAGTCTGCTGTTGAGCTCCTGCAGCTGGTGCTTCTCGCTCTCAAAAGTTCTCTTGAAAGGGAGCATTGTGGTAACTAATTATCTCTGTTAAGTTAGATGGAGAAAAATGTCCGGTGATTTTATTTATTATTTAGGAGACGGATTCTCCCGGCATCAATTTGCGTCTTCGTCCGTGGGCGCGACTGTGATGTAATTTGTGATCGGTGGCCTTTGACAAGTGCAGGAGGAGGAGGAGGGCGGGTCCTTTGCTGCATCATAGCAGCGTCCCGAGCGTGTCCCTCCGTCCCTGTCCGTTGTTATGTTGCGTTTAAGTGCTCTCTGAAATACTATAATGCTAAACTCACCGCAACTATAAATAAAAGAAAGGACAAGCTAAAAAGAAACGTACACGAGTTAAAAAATGATAATAATTGAGGTTTAAACACAGTATATTGGTTTTGGCTACATTTACCTTTTGGCTTTTTCTCCCACATGTAAAAGCCAGTCTACATTTAACTGCAGCTATAATATAGCTCCATATTAGAATGTATAAATATATATTATTTAGAATGTGTGTTACACTTAAAATATATTCCCACTGATGTCGTAAGCGTCTAGTTTGCAGATTTGGTAAATTTGCTTTTTCATTTTGCTTTTTTAATTTTAATTGAATCTTTTTTACCCTAATACTTTTTAATTCAGAAGATTTACTCTTTCAATGAAGTGCTTGCCTTTGTTGTTTACTTGCCATAATAGACCGATAGATTCTTCACCCTGCATGGGAAGTTATTGTGTTACAGCACCAGGGTAAATATTTAAAAATAGAACATCCTACAATAAATAAACACAAGTTAAAGTAAATGTGCCAGAGGCAGAACATAGTGATGGCTTGATTCTGTGAGAGTGCAAGAACTTTAAATATATCCAACAGCGATTTAAGGTTAAGTTGAAGGAAAGTAAAAGGTAAACTGAGATTGTGCAAGAAAGTAGTTAATATGGATAAATACAACGTACACACAGTGGCGCAGTGGGTAGCTCTGTTTCCTCACAGCAAGAAGGTCTTGTTCATGTTCTCTTCAGATTCCTCCCATAGTCCAAAGACATGCACTTAGTGGGGTTGGTGACTTTTGGTGATTCTAAATTGCCTGCAAGTGTTATTGAGAGTACAAATGCTAGTCTGTCTCGCTGTTTTAAGTTCAATATGATTTGTGGATGGCATAACTTTCCTGAGACACCTGAATGCATCACCCTCACAGGGGCATCACATTTATCAGAGATGAGCGCCCCCAAGCGGACAGTAAACGAATAGCGAAAGCTAAAGAAAATCTATCTACGTTTTAGTATCCTTGCATGAAATCCCTGAACTGCCGTTACAGGCGCTGCAATCTCGGTTCGGCTATGAATAAAAGCGAAACTGTGGTCGTTACAGGTAAACTGTAAATGTTCATGTCCTCCATAATCGCACCGGACCGACTTTTATTTTGAATTGGCAAATTCGATTTACTTTTAAGGTTTTGGACCTTTTCGACAGTTCTTGACCAACACCAGCTGGGAAGCCGCCAAGGTAATAACGATCAACGCCACCGGCTGACTGAGTCTGAAAATAACTCATTTGAAAAATGATTGCAGGGGTTGAAACTGATCGGACTGGGGGAGAATGTTGACGTCCATGTGAGGGAGTTACCAGTGAGTTACTTGAAAACCCAGAAAGTTATTGGTGAGCTCTGGCACACTCTTAACCCAAAGGTAAAAATAAAGCGAAATGTGACTTGTAGACTGATCACCTTATTAGTTTAAAACTTAATTCTGTCAGTAGATTTCCAAAATGTTTATTGTGCTTCTTCCAAATATGAAAAATAAATAATAAAGAAATCCCACCACAAGGTGAATAACTCACTCTTGTGTTTGTGTGCATTTACTTCAGTTTGCTGTACATCTGGGTTTGGCCAGAGGCTCCAGTGTGGTGATTTTGGAGCAAACGGGGAAGAACACTGGCTACAGAGACCGAGATGTCTGCGGCTACTGTCCAGAGACTCGCTGCTGCGTCGAAGGGGGGGCACAGAAGCTGGAGTCAGTCATTAACATGAGGGCAGTCTCAAAGCACTTCAGACAAGCAGGGATGAATGTAGTTTATTCAAGAGATGCTGGCAGGTAGGCAAGTGTTCCAGCACGATCAAGAGTCACTCTTGAATATGAGATAATGGCTGATTTCTTCTTTTTAGGTACCTGTGCGATTTTGCATATTACTGCTCACTGTATCATGGTCAGGGGAGAGCAGCCCTCATCCATATACCCACATCTGGTACCTTGGCCTCAGCTGACAGACTGGTGCCTCTGCTGCAAGCCCTCATTCAGAAGATCCTGGAACAGCTGGAGGAGCATTCAAAAACAGGAGATCCCCCTTTTGTGTCAATGAGGTAGATCGTGATCCATAGCAGATACCCACTGATTGGTGTGAATGGAAAATTAAATATAGCAGGCATTCGTAGTTCTCATTCATTTATTTATTCAAAATTTCAGCAAAAAAAAAAGAGAAAGAAAATACAAGAAATTCTCAGATACATATTCAGAGAAGGTGTTTTAAAAAATACACCATCTCAGCTATAGGTGTGAAAAACTTTGAGGCCTCAGATATAGAGCTTGAAAGAAGACAGTCTAGTGATTTTTCGTTTTGATTATTTCTTTCCCCAATCTAATGAACACACAGATTTTGTGAAAGCATGATAATAAAATAATAGTAGTAGTAGACCAAGGCCCCTCAGAAGGTACAGGAATGCAAATCATTAAAAACAGAGGCGCAGGATGATGATGAACCTCAAACTTATTATTGCAGTTTAAATGCACTGATGCATTCTCCATAAACCTGACATTTGCATGAAGAACATTCTGAAGAATTGAAATGTTGACAGACGACTAAACTGTAGTGTATATTTATGCTGTTTAAACCTAAGGTAACGCAAAAAAAAAAAAGTATCGCGTGAAGCTGTAAACTATCGTCTTTTTCTAACCATGATTACTCTTCACCGTGACTACCCGTAAATCTACGCAACATCCCTGTCCTATACATGTCCACGAGTTCATTGTAAATGTTGTAAGCTTTGACAGGTTCGTGATCTAATGGTAACTAGTTATTCAACAGCTATTCACCTCAGAACAGATCAGTGTCTACTCTCAGAACTGGAAAGTTGACATATACCATAATACAGCAAAAAAACAAAAACAGAAATGCATAGATATGTTAAGTAACTACCTAAGCTGTTTGCTTGTCAGTGGTGATTTTTAAACCGTTGTGATATTAAACAGCAATCAGACAGTTTTATCTATTTTTTTTATTTACCAAGAACTTTAATTGAGCACCCAAATTTCACATTAGAAGTTACCTGGTTGCCTATCTGTGATCCCATTTTCTTTTCTTATTGCTTTTGGGTATTCATATAAATGCAAATTATCTAATGTTCCCAGCCCATCAGCCCTTGCACTGAGTTAACGCTCGCCAAGTAGCCACTGCGAGTTAAAAAGTAGCACTGAGGTTTCTTTTGTTTTTGTTTTTTAATGAGACGCTTTGAGATGTAAAAGCTACTTTGCCACCTTTTCACGCTTGTTCTCTCTCTTTTTTTTCCCTCCTATTTTGTGGTGACAAAATAAGATCTACTGAGGTGACTGAACCAGCAGCATTACTGTAAGTATCAGTTACAACGGGCCAGACAAAAAAAACGGGGGTTGCAGACTTGACTTTTGATAGAGCAAAACAACTCTGAACGGACAGTGAGGGAGTGGCACCGATAACGAGAGTGGAAATGAACGCTGGGGTCAGAATGTCTTGGCATTCAGACTGGGAAGGAAGGGGAAGGGGGATGATGACATTCACATAACCACGAAGAGTTTATAAGGGTAGAAAATGACACTGTTTTACTGCTCTTGTGATTCCAACGTGGAAATCATTGATTTAGGGGTTCCTACAGAAGTTAGAAATACGTAGGAGGCTGCTTTCCCCATATTATGGAAAGTTCACAACTATCTAGTTTTTGTTGTTGTTGTTCTGAAAAAGTGAATGCCATCTGTTTGCTTGGAATAAAGTGAGAGGTGGAGTTGCACCGTATGCTCACAGCATCACAGGCTGCAGGTCAAATTGTTTTATTGGAGGTGATGAAAAAGTTTCCCTTTTTAAATATTTCCCGTTTTATATCTATCTATATATATATGTATGTATATACATTTTTTATTTTAGACTCTTATATAAAAGCATTTTAGAAGAGGAAAAATTAAAAGTTTTTGTCTTTTGAGGATTTGAGGTTGTGACATTTATGTTTGGAGATGGAATGTGTGGTGTTGAGCCCTGGCCTCCTGTCTTATCACGTACTGCACCTGCCTCGGTTAAAATACAGTGTAGATCGATGTCCTCACATAAATACTCATTTACATTTAACACTGAGAGCAAAACTACACCGTACTAACGGCTGCTGTTCAATTTGAGCAAACGCGCGGGCCTTTTTTTTTCTAAAAGCTTTAACCCGCTGGGCCAGAAATGGCCGGGGTAACTTAACAACACTTCCATTCCATCTCCTGTGTTAGTCCGCTTCGTGAGGTTTATCTAGATCCCTGTGGGGGTTTAAAAAAAAAACGAGAAAGAGTGAGATGTATTTGTTTTCCATACGCATACATATATTTAAAAAGAGTGAGGTAGATATACTTAAAGGGGGGAAAAAAAGAAAAGGTTTTAAGTCCCCCAGTCATGACACCAAAGAAAATGCATACAAAAAAATCCAACTTTATACTGAATCATGGGGCATTTATACAGTGATTTAAACTGATATCACAAAAGGAAAAAAAAAAAGAAGAAGAAATAAATAACATTTCTACAGAAAAAAATAAAATAAAAGAAGGGGAAGGGGAATCACCAGGTAACATGAGCAGAAATCCTTCAAAACACTTTCAGTATTCAGCCATTCGTGACATTGAAATGCGTTCCCTTCCCTGGATTTTAACCCATCCTTTATTTGGTTTTAAGAAGCAGTCGTCGTGAAGATTAAACAATAAGTCTGAAGAAAGGAAATCAGCAGAGGGAACACTGAGCTAGAGGAGGGAGTAGAAGTGAAACGGTTAAAAGATGGTTGGCATATATTAAGGCAAACGAGACAACTTAATTTAGCCCTATCTAATCGGAAAAAAACGAGGCAGGACGTGGATGGGTTAAAATACCAGATCTGGTAAATATCTCGTATACTGGAACTTATCCTGACTTCAGAAGGGGGGGGGTCATGATGATCAGGAGCAGGAAAGGAGGAGGAAATGGTGAAGCAAGTACAGGATGATGTTGTGAGAATGTGTGGAGAAAGCAAAGCCTTAACTTTGACCTGAGATCGAGTCGCACCTAGTGGCCAATGCCAGGCGCAGTGCTAGACAATAAAGTACAAAAAAAGGGATGCAGAAAGTACACGCTCTGCTCACAGACTGAGCCAAGGTGTCCGTTCTAAATAATAATAACATTAATAATAATAATAATAATATAGACATCCAGAAATAGAGAAAGAAACATTTCATAAAAAGAAAAGGCAATTAACAAAATGTAGTGTTGCAGAAAACCTTTCGGGGGTCACGTTTTGTGATTTAAATTGGATATTTTCTGAACAGTTTAAGGGTATTAGAAATGGACTGTTGTGGAGACCATAAAATACCAAACCTGAAGGATTTCTTTATATATATATTGGATGATATATATATATATATATATATATATATATATATATATATATATATATATATATATATCATCCAAAAGAGGAAAAGAATAAAATAGCAGCTTTGTTCTGTACAGACATAGAGGCAAACATTTTTTAACCGTAAAAAGGTTTTAAAAAAGTGACAAAAACCAATGAGTGTATAAAAACGATCCTGCAGTCAAAAATACAACTGTAAGACCTTTATATGTGTTTGAAATGTAGATAAACTATTGACTGTTCTAAAAAGAGACCACCTGTGACTTGAAAGCTGTCTCTAGGCTACTAAAATCACCTCATTTTCTGTCTCTTGCGTTGTATTCGGTACAGCAGTGCCGGCGAACCATGTTCACCTCCCACTGTGAAATGCACAATTGAAAATCTCAGAAAAAAAAGGTTAGAAGAAGTCAAAGTGGAGCCAGAGTTGTATTCGTAAAGTATAAAGTTCAGTGATTTGCTCATTTGAAGTGCGACCTTCTGATGCTTTGATGTTTTCAGTCTTTTTTTTTTTCTTTTTTCTTTTTTTAAATAAATTAAACAAAGACAGAGGCTGTGACTCAGAGTTGGCTGTGCTTCAATCACATGCCTTCTTCCCTCAGATGTTTGAAAGATGAAAGTAATGAAGGGCATGTAGGTGGGCAAGCAAACTTTTGATTAGCCAATCAGCACCACGGCTTTTCTCTTTTTCTGAAAATCTGTCAGGTGTTTGTAATGCTCTCACATATTTAGTGCTTTATTAGTCTTGCTGACCACTCAGTCACATTTTAAATAGCCATGGATGCAGGCTGTAGCAGACATCCGTGGCCAATTTAGAAACACCAATTGACCTAACATGCACGTCTTTGGACTGTGGGAAGAAGCCAGAGTACCTGGAGAGAACCCACAGAGGCACAGGGAAAACATGTCAACTCCACACAGTGTCTGCAGCCAGCGTTTGAACACAGAACCTTCTACTTTGTGAGGCGACAGCTCTTACCACTATACCACTGTGCCGCCATGTGATTGGTGTGCACACAGAAAAAGAGAAAAATTATTACATGGGCTGAGAACAAGTCAGCCAGTCCTCAGTTTTGAGATGGAACCAGTAAAATCTGCGTTAAACATAGAAAATAAGTGATAACCAATGGTGAAGGCAGCAAACTCCTACACACAGCTGCTCCAGGAGCAGTGACAGATAAACATGAAGACTGAAAACAGCCAGGCAATCTTGGCATTATCTTTCACACAGACAACTCTGAACCACAATCGTCAGTAAGAAGGGACACCTTTTAGGAAACTGAAGAGAAAGCATGATTTGGCAATAGTCTGGCAGAAAATAGATCTTCCTCTACCATTCTGACCTACACAGGACAAAATCCCATAGAAACATCAACAGTAAAATAAAATGAAAAAAAAAAGATCTTAGAGGATCAGAAAAGTTGGAACCTTTCTAATCCTCACGCAACATGAGGCAGTCTGCTCATGTGAATACAGTCATTTTGATGGAAAGTAATTTTAGAAATGGAGCTATGCTGTATTATGTATTATGTGTATAAATACACACTTGAATATCCATCACATCACCTCTGAAATCGTGAGGAAAAAGTGCTCTTCTGTTGGTTTTGCTGGCAGATATGCTTTAAAAAAAAAAGAAGATTTTCTTAAAGTTCATGTGTAAATCTGTAAGTCAGGATACATGCCTGTATCGTTTTCCTTCTTTAAGGACTCTTACATAACAAAGACTCAGATACAGGCTGCGCAGGATGGAGTTTCCCAGTGTTGAGCTTGAGCCACCAATTGCTCTGTGCTATCTTGTTTTCCATTTCTTCCGAGTTTATGTTTGACCTTAAGAGTGGAGAGACCATCTACTGGCAAACAGTAGAAGAAAGCAATTTCTTACCTCATCCATCCCTCCTTAAGAGACAGATGAGAGGTCTGTGATACCCTGTGTAAAAGGGGAAGGAGGAGAGGGCTGGTCTGATATCAGCAGGCTGATGACTGGGGCAGTGGTAGCGCCCGTTCGTTCTTTCTGACCCCGTTCATGTGTGCATAGGGTTGTAGCTCATCAAAACTGGGCCGCAGCACCACGACAGGCCCGTTGGCCGAAGCATGTCCTGAGTGCTTGTCCAAGGCTAGTCCTGGAGACGCCAAGGCTGAAGCAAGTGGGCCGGGAGGAGAGTTAGAAACAGGTCCCAGTAATGGCGTACTCGGGCCTTGCATGGGGGATAACTGATGCGTAGAAGGAGGAGACATGCCTCCTGCACACCCAGACGAGGAAATGACAGCAGTCGACGGCTGCCTCACGGATGAAGGGTCCAGTGGAATGTTCTCCATGTTTTCTACCTCCATGTCCAGCTCCTCTGTGTCCGGCGGCTTGTTCTCCTCGCTGTAGAAGAAGCTCACTTCCCTGAAGGGAGGATCCAGTTCGTCTTTGATGCTGCTGATGATCTCCAAGAAGGACGGACGCATCTTAGGGTTATACTGCCAGCACATTCGCATCAGTTCAAACCTGAAAGATAAATGACAAAATCATCATTTTTGTCATTTCTGTGTAAACATTTCTCACACACCAGCTTGAACTGACAAACAGAAACTTCTTAAACTGCAACATATCAGCAAACTTTACAACCGGTAAGGACAGGAGGGATGAAAACAGCATGTGGCCCTGTAAGTCTTGTTTCTGTCCAGCAGGTGGCAGGAGAAACTGAAGGCCCCTTTAGGGCTTTTTGGCACTACATCTCAGTTCATAACACTGATCATGAAGAAAGAACAGAGACTGTAATATCAGCGTTGGTAAAGTGTGCTACACTAGATTTTATGCTTCAGTTTTTTCTTTAAAAAAAAAGAGGGGAAAAAAGGATGTAGTTATTGTAAATACCCGTCCTTACCACTTGTAGCTGCTCATTAATTCGAAGCAGGTTTGTTGGCAGGTAATCTTGGTGAGTATGCCTTCTCTTTAAGTACTGTCCCGTAAAATTATATAATTAAAACCCTGTAAGACTGTGGCCAAAAGACTAAATATATGTGCGCGCGTTCCAAAGTTGCTGCAAGCTACAAGGCTTTCAGTGGCAATAATATAGTAAGTAAATCCACAAACTATTTTTATGCCAGTTCAATTGTTTTGAAATTTTGCCGTTTTTTTTTTTTTTCTTCTATTTTGGGGGTTCCGTTTGTTTTTTCTTTTTAACAACAAATACAGTAAGATCAGAAATGTAGCATGCACTCAGCAGAACAGTAAATCATACTTAAGGTTACTGTGCCAGGCCAGCAACCGAGCTTTGGGAATGTCAAAACAACATCATAAACGGGAGAATTATTACAGTTTTGTGTGGTGCTGGACCGCACACCACAGCTCCAATTATACACAAACAAGCTCAGAATACTCTCTAAGGCCCGCTGACATAAACACCTTGGCCATCGCTGCTCCGTTCTTGCTGTTCCCTCTGTCTTGTTTTTCCTAGTGGTCTCTTTGCCATCTAGAATAACCTCTGCAGCTGGGTGCCAGCTCCTCTCCGCGCCAGAGGAATTATGGGTAAAGCTTTCTTAAGCACGTGCCTCGCTTCATGCTCTGAAGCAGCAGGGGGCGGCTCAGACTTGTTTTGCACATGTGCAGGAAGTGTCTCAAAGTTGACGTTCAGATGTCCGAGCTCGGGCAAGCAAGGACCTCCCGTGAAAAAGGCGCACGGCGCTTGGAAGTAAGGCCGATGCACCAGAGTAACCCGTCTGCTGCAAACTTCCGACACCGTCTCGCACGAGGCTTCTTGATGCAAATTTAGAAAACAAACACTGTAAATCCTGACTTCTTGTCAGCATCCTGCCAATCGTGACCCACAGGCCACATGCTTTGGCTAAACTGACTAACATTGGACCTGTGAGCAACACAAAACAGATTACATGAGCTTTACTTGCACTGCATTAAAACTCCACTTGTTCTTTAGCTGTGGTTTTTTTTTTTTTTTTTTTTTTTTCCCCCCCGAATCACTTCACATTCAAATTTGAGTGCACCAAATGTGCTGTATAAATACAGCTGAGCAGCAGCTATTAAGTTACTGAGATGGCGGCTCGGATGGTTTGCCTAGGGTCTGCTTTTTTGTTTCTGTTTTTCTTTATTTGCTCTGGCTGATTCGATATCTTTGCTTGGCTGTATGTCTGTATCTGTATTATCCTGCGAATTTGCCATCTGCACGGTATTAAAATATAGTGAGAGCTCATGTGTGTTAACGTACTTGGTCAATAAACCGATTCTGACTTCACTGTCCGATATACTGTATACGGACGGTTACAAGCAAATATGAGATAGTCGGTGTCAGAATTATAAGAAAATCTTCACTGGCCTGGATAAAGCCAAATATTCACAGAAGAGATGGGCCAACAAAGCTTGATAAAAATCAGAAACAGATGCAATTTCAGGCCAAGTGTGAGTGCAAAAAAGTCTCCAAACATCTATGCTAAATGCTTAATAAACCTGAACAGGAATCCCTGCCAGATCTGAAAAACTTCACACGTGCAACCTCCCCGGCGTGGCAAAACCTTGACGGATAATAGCGTGTAAGTGATATTCCACAGAAAAATAATGATGTTTAATTTAGTCACATTTATTTTCCAATTCTGAAGGAGGAAAAGAACTTTTATCTCTGGGAAACTCTAGACAGAAACATGAGAATAACAATCAGTGACCAAAGCTACCTGAGAAACAAAGGAAACAGTACAAGTAGGAGACATTTAAGGCTCTCGAAATATGACTCATCCCTGTTTGTGTTAACCTGCCCACTTCCACTTCTTCTGTATCTTTCTATTCAGTCTTTGTATGAACTCTCTGGCTTCACTGCACTTGGGCAATCTTCTGGAAATCTCCATTAAGTCACTACAGCAGAGGCGACCATCGACAGTGGCCTGACTTCCATGTGTGCTGCTAAGCCCCGACTCCACCACCTCTGTAACACAATCCACACACTCCTGTAATCAGGACAAAAAAGCCACGCTGCCATAGAAACGCGAGGTTTGTGTCTGCACAACACTTGATCCTCTTTTTCTTTTTTCTTTTTTTTTGCTACTCACACTCTTTCTAAGGTGAGGTCAGCCGTGGAGAGTGGGAGGGGAGAGAGCAGAATGCCTTCTTATTGAGGTCAGAGACGGAGAATCGAAATGCATGTATGCAGCGCTGCATGCCGACGAGCAGGCTGTGCTCGGGCTTTTCTTTCCCCTCTAACTTCCAAAGTGTTTGATTGATTGACTGATTAATTTAAAGTTAAATAATGATAACTTTCTCATCCACCACGCTGACAGACAGGCACTACCTCCCTCCGTAGTAGGAATGAGGGGCATCTTTCACACACTGATTGTGGCATCCCTTCTATGGGCCGGCGCTGAAGGCTGAGCAGGGTTCTCACTGCCAGCTGACCACTGAAGCTATGTCGTCAACGGACCACATTTATCCTGTGACGTTAATGTCGGCCCTCGTCCTGGCTCTACCTTAACTTATACACACGATATCCTTCACACTCAGAGCCACAACTTAAAATAAAACAGGGCAAAATATTAATAGGACAGAAGACATGGGTGGCTGCGGCTGTAGAGGATAAAATATCCTTCATAAATCCAAGCTGATGTTACTTAGTTTTATTGTTCTTAAGGGCAGGGTCACAGATTTGAAAAAAGAAAGACTTACAGCATGTCAGGGCAGTTGTCAGGTTTGTCCAAGAGTCCTCCCTCCATGACAAAGCGCAGCACTTGTTCATTGGACATCCCCTGGTAAGGCTGTTCAGCTAAGGTGGCGATTTCCCACAGCACGACACCAAATGACCTGCAGCGAGAAAAATTAGGCAACATATTCAAGTAATATATTGTGGTATTTTATGTGATGCTCTTTCGGCTTCCACAGTAAACGTTTATTTTAACCATCGATCAAGCACACATATTCTTCTATTGCTTAGGAATAAACTTTACTTTGAAGAGCCTATCCTACATCATCGCTCTAAATTTGAAAGAAATGACATCCATTATGTTAGTGACTAAATTGTTATCAGGGTGACCTGAAAATGCCTCACCAGTAATACTTGGTTAACCATCTAATAAAAGCAAATAAAACTCCCTCCACTCAAAATTGAGCTGCACTGTTTGCATACAAACAATAAGTACAAATCATATTTTTCATATATTCCTTTTTTAATAAGAGCCACATATGGTGCTTGTTTGAGAGCTGTTGTGCTTAAGATGTGCATAAATGTCCAACCTAAACAGAGAGCAATATTCTAGTAATGGTTTTAGAGGGAGTAAATGTCAAACAGCCTGACTGACTGATACAGAAAAGGTAATAAATGCCTTTTAATATACAGAAGAGGGAAAAAAACTGATGTCAGCATGATAACACGCTCACAGTGACAGGCTGATGCTAGGCAGGTATCTGATTTGGCGTGCTCTGTGCCTTAGTTTATTGTGTTAAGTTGGTGAGATTTACTGGAATATAGTCATTAAAAAATGTATTAGAAGATTGAAAATTCTGATCTCGTGATGAAGGAAGATGAAAAGGCAGAGAAAGTGGCTGTAAAGCAGTAAGTGGGATTCATCTCCTGGGTGCAGTGAATGTCTGAACCAAATTTAATCTAAGGCTAACCGATAGTTTCTGACTTTTTGTTCTGTCCGTGTTGGACTGAAATACTCTCACTGCCATCCATCGATCGCAGTACTAACAGCGCACAAGCTGAGCTGACACTGCTGACTTTATTTCAGGCTTCATTTTTTTTTCTTTTCTTTTTGGAGTGTGTCATGTATCCTTAGCTCATATCTGTCCACAAGTTCCCCAAAAAGATGAATGCTATTTTAAATATTGCAACTTTAAGTTCCCCAGATAATCTGCACTAGAATCCAAAATGAGCGCAGGATGTCGGAGAGCTGGTACTGAGCATTTACCCTGCTTCTTATTTTAACTTCATGACGTGTGGCACGGTATGTTGTAATACAGCTTACATGATTACAATACTGCAGGAAAAACCTCAGCATGAAGTATTTCTTCAGTTTAACTTCAAGACTGCCTCGCGATGACCACAATATTTGTTTACTGTACTACTTTGGCTAGCCAAATTTTCAAATGGTATGCTTAACTTAAAAACAAAATAAATAAAATAGGCCTATTACAATACTGCACACCAGGATCTCAAACAGTCACCTACTCATGATGACATCAGGGTTATCTTACACTAAACTTCTTTACAACATCAAAGGGGAGGATATAGTACACAAATTGTGGAGGTGTGTTTGTGCTGGCACGGCAACCTCTCATTTAAAGACATCTGGAGCAGTTTAAGCCCACTCTTAGGGACTAACCCGTGACATTTGGGGAAACAAACATGCAGGGGGTTCTAGTAAACAGTAGTAAAACACAGGAAAAAAAGTAGCAGTGCTGTAGGCTGGGAATCTACGAAACAGTGGAATAATAGAGTTGTCAGTAAATGGAAAAAAAAGAAGAAGAGGAATACTCCTGGCCTGTACTTTTTTGCCAGGAATTTCCAAAGAGGCAGCCAGAAAACCAAAGGTTTGGATGCTTTTGGAAACAGTAGTCATGATTTAAAAAAAAAAAAAAACTAAAGTAGAAAATTATCATAAGAATATATTATCTAGTTTTTTGCCACAGCATGAACTGTTTTAGAGTATACACAAGGACAAAGGCAAAAAAAATATTGAGGTGGTTATGGAAAACTTAGCATCTTTCTGGATTTAAGGAGGTTCATACATGTCTAATGTAGGGCTGCCACAATTAGTCGACTAGTCACGATTACATCGACTATCAAAATCGTCGACGACTGATTTAATAGTCGACGCGTCGTTTGAAGCTTTGTAAGATCCCAAAAGACGCAGGAATAAGTAGGATTTAAGAGTGTAATAACGGACTGAAACAGAAGATGGCAGCACTGCATGTACAAGGATGCCAGCTGCCGTTAAACCCCGAAGAAGAAGAAGAAGCTGTGTCCCAGAATTCATAGCGCAGCCCAGCTCAGTTTCCAACAATGGCAGCAGCTAGTTAGTTTTAATATTACTCTTATTATTCTTTCTGGGTCACAAAATAAGCGTGTAGCATATTTTCAGGTGAGAATGTAGCTGTGTAAACCTCAAATATCGGCTCAGTTTATCAAGACACAACATGTTTTCAAAAGCGCTCCGACGTTTTCGGAGACGTCTGTTACCCACTAGCTCGATAGCTAGCCGGGGTTACAGGCTCACTAGAGCCGGTGAGAACACCGGAAATCGTTTTCAAACCCACTCAGGTGAAACATATATAAGTGACTTAGATAACTTGAAATGTTATTGTTTGGCTTTTTTCAGTATTTTATTTGTTCCTGAGTAAATCGGTTTGGCTGAGCTTAAAGTTATAGTTTTTACACAGCTGAATAAACATCAAGCAGACAGCTGATTATCAGAAATGTGAGATGCTCGAGAAAATACTCCGGTGTCCTGTTATATTTTAGATAGCAAGGAGTTTATTAAACTTCACCGAAACAATCTGCAAATTTCATTAAAATTTAATAAACTATCATCTTGTCTTTATTTTTAGTTAGCACATACCTTAAACACTTAAAACTGTAAGCTAATGATAGTTATATAAGAGCAGATGCTGCTGGTGCAATAAGCTGTACATCCAATGGATGCATGATCTGATTAGTCGACTAATTGCAAAAATAATCGGTGACTATTTGACTATCAAAATAATCATTTGTGGCAGCCCTAGTCTAATGCAGGCTTGTGTATATGTAAGAGTGATTTGCTGCCATACCAGACATCAGACATTGTAGTAAACACGCCATCTTTCAGTGACTCTGGAGACATCCAGCGGACAGGCAGCAGGCCCTTTCCTCCTTTTCGGTAGTAGTCCGTCTCATAAATATCTCTGGTCATGCCAAAATCTGGAGAAAAAAAAATGAAAGCAGAAGTTGAGGAAGCCACTAAGTATCACTCATTATGTGTGGGAGAGGAAGCTCCAGAGAGCTCATCTATCCCTCTCACCTCTTCCCTCCCCTCTGTCCATCTACATTAACGTGCTTGGGTCCGACACTGAAATCCAAACAGTTTTTTGTCAAGGCCGGCAGAGCGGGGGAGGCTGAAGGCAATATATTAACTTGACTTACCTCCAATCTTCACAGTGAAGTCCTCTGCTACCATGCAGTTCCTCGCTGCCAGATCTCTGTGGACAAATTTGTTGGCGTTTAGGTACGCCATACCGTCTGCGATTTCTCCAGCCATCTGGATCATCTTTTTGAGTGGGGGTAAGACCTGGCTGGTGGCGTTCTGCGGTAGAGCAAGAGGCGGTGAGAAGAGAAACTCCATGAAAAGCACTATTCAGTCAGTCGACATATCACGCCTTTCTGCTTTAATCAGCTGAGCGAAACAAAGCGTAGCGTGGATGATGTATAAGGGTGGCAGAAGAAATTGTAAAAATTAAGAAAGAGAGCAGAGGTGTGTGTGTGTGCACACGTGGACAGGTTGCTTACTTCTTTGCGCAGGGAGCGCAGGTGGCTCTTGAGATCTCCGCGAGTCATCAGCTCCATAATCACTAAGGTTGGCTGTCCCTGAGAGACCACGCCAAGCAGCCGCACCTACATTAATCACAGCAGTGCAGAGGGGTCAGCTCTGATAAAACAAAACTGTGTCCAAAATACATGCTACATATAACTTCAAAATAGGTTTTGTTCACATAGGAAAATATGAAATATGCTCAAAACTTTAAGCTCTGAAAAAAGTTTTTTTTTTATAAAAAAAAAAAAAACAGCACAGAGTTCATTCAAATAGGCAAGTCAAGTTCAGCTGTGATCCAGCAGATTGATGATACCCTTCTACACTTCTACAAATCTCTTATGGCACCTTTAACCTGCCTGCCTGCCTTTGGTGGATCATATTGCTGTTCACCCTAACTCGTGCCAAGAATACCCCAGAACAGAGCCATGCCACCAAATCCAAATTACTGCACATGTGAGTATTCACCTATTACAGTGGTCCTGACTCAAATCACTTTGTATTTTCCACTGATCAACACCATTCTCCCACAAAGCAAACCACAAAGGAAAAGTCTCTCTAGACTTTCTCACTGTTGGGTTTTGTGTGATTTCTTGTTAGAATAAAATGTTTGGCTTCCACTAAATCTAGATAACATTAAAGACCACCACATAGTGCATTCAGTAGCAATAAATTACTAGGCAGTAAGGTAGGTTGTCTGACTCAGAAGCACACTAGGTTACAGTTCAGCTCCATCCTGCATTTGCAATTTAAATGTGTTTTTTTTGTTGTTGTTGTTGCTTGGAGCATTGTTAAAGATCTTTATCCTTAAAAAAAACAAAACAGTGACTAATAAAAAGGCTTTAACAACACATCCACGTTATGCAGTTTCTGATGTTGTGATCACACTGAAGTGAGAATATACAGTATATCCTGGAGTCTGAACTGCAAGTCATGCTGCAGCTGTCGGAATAACGACAACCACAGCGTACTTGAGTCTACGTCTGCGAGGATCGATTTCATCTCGTGACTGGATTCATTATGACAATACACTGGTTTATTATTAATAACCACATGAGCCAGATGGTAAGGATTTGATGACGCGTCCAACTTACCACATGGTGACAGTTGAACTCCTTCATGACAGAGGCCTCGTTCAAAAACTCAATTCGCTCCCTCATGCTGGCCGTCTCATTGACCGTCTTGATGGCCACTCTCGTTTCAGGTTCGTCCTTCACTACTCCCTTTGCGATGCCTTCGTACACCATGCCGAAGGATCCCTGGCCCAGTTCCCTGTGCATAGTGATCTTCTCCCTTGCTACCTCCCACTCATCTGGGACATACACTGGTGTGGCACAAGAGACAGCGGGTCACCATCAGAGTTTAAACACCCCACCCAAAAAACCCAATGAAAAATAGACCAAATATCCAACAGTCTTACTCTCAGTAGCACTGAGGTACTCTGGATTGACTGATGCATACAGGACGCCGTTCCCCAGTCTGTCACTGTTCCTGTTAACACAAACTCAGTTAGCCTGCAGGCAAGTCTGATTGCAGATGCTGTGTACAATTTTCAAGAGGAAGTCTACTCTTTACCACAGGGGAACGTTAATGAAAACAACACCTATTAGCGCTGATTAACATTACACTGATCATTAAGCTTCGTGAGCATAGCCAGGCAGAACAGCTTAATCAAAGAACTTTTGTCAGGCAGTTTTAAAAGCGCGTCTGCAAAAAGATACTTGCCTCTTTTTGTTCACATAGAAGAGGATGGTGATGAGGCCGGCGACAAAAATTGTCACAATGATG
Organism: Maylandia zebra; assembly: GCF_041146795.1. Lineage (NCBI taxonomy): Eukaryota > Metazoa > Chordata > Actinopteri > Cichliformes > Cichlidae > Maylandia > Maylandia zebra. The sequence continues at coordinate 11,966,219 of NC_135173.1, read as the reverse complement.
GGAATTATGATGACCACATACAACGTAACACCGTCATCACCTGTCAGAGAAGATAAAAACCGATGGTGTCAAGTCCTATTTATTTTTCATTCCTCTGCATTCCATGTAATTAGGGAGAAGTTCATTACGTTTAGGTGGAGACACATAGAAGAAAACACTTTCTGTCCAGGAGCCGTTTCCTGCCGGGGAAGTGGCACGCACTCGGGCGGAGTAGTTCCCCGAGCCAAGGTTGGTTAGTCGAGCTCCTTTGTACCGGCGGTAATCCTGTCGCGACACACACTTGTGCTTCTCAGGCTGGAAGAGAACAAGCACACGCTGGTTACTGCTTGGAAGAAAACATACCATCGGGTTAATGTTCTCATCTAATCAAAAATATGATTTCTTGTTTCTTATTTCAGGTGAATAAGGTTTGATGGCCTCCAATCAGCTTTCTATTGTGTAGAGTTTGTCATTTGTTTTTGGTTTTACTCAGTGTTTAAGCCCTGCGTGCATGAGCATGATTGGAGTCTGGTGCACGTTTTAAACATGTGAATCCTTCACTGAGCAAACACTGAGAGCCTTTTCAGTTGTTTACAATATTTGGATAGTCATGGATTCCAGGCTTTTCAATGTTGAAAAAGGAAATGACCTATGATAATAAGCTATAATTACCCCAGTCCAGCTCACCTCATTACCCAGGCGGAACTTGATCTCATACATCAAGATGAGTCCATTGGGCATAACGGGCTCTGGCCAGTGCAGCACCACACACCCCTCGATTTTGTCACACCTCTCAAAAATCACCTTGCCCGGGATGTCATCCGCTTTGACTGGGGGAACAGGCACAACCACGTTAATATAAACAAGGATATTTAATTTCAGAAAAGGTGCCAGCACATTTCATTTTCCATTTTCCACACCACTATGTTACCAAAAACAGCAGGGATGCTGTGTAAATGAAAACAAAATCAACACAATCACTTGGAGTCATTTTAAATCCTCAATCTATTTGAAAACTGAGAGATTTTATATTTTTATATTATATTTATATTTTAACCCTCGCCACCTTTATTTCCGAAAGGCTCAGCTTTGTTTTATACCCACTCATGGTACCGACCTCCTTCCAATTAACCCAACTAAGTGTGAGATGTTTGACCAAGTGTTTTTCAGCATTATACACCTTTTCCACTGTTTTTTGCCCGATATCCAAAAAACACTGGAAAAAGTAATATTTGTGACTTTTTCAGGTAAATAAAAGAAATGCACTCTCTTTATATTTGTCAGCATTACTGAAAACAGGTAGTTGAATGCAGGCTTTTTACTATGTTTCTAACCTGCAGGTTTGGTCCTGGAGAAGACGAAAGCTCCAGCGCTGCACTTCCCCACCACCTCGTTGCACGCATGGATATCAATGCGGTAGACGGTGAAGGGCCGCAGATTGGGGATCTCTAAATACTCTGTTGTGCTCTTGTCTTCAGTGAAGGGGAACTCTACGTTAGGAGGAATGCCATCTGTACTGTTATCCCCTGCGCCGAGAGTGGTATTCCCTCTGCCGCCCTCATAAAACAGTGTGTTGTTTGCTGTACCAGAAAGGTCTCTGCGCCGACGCTCTTGAGGTCTGAAATACAAAGACACAATTGAATATAAAACCTGTAGCACAGATCATTAAAATTCAATGAGCAGTGCTGGGGAAACAAAAGACAAAAAGGTGCATTGTATGTCCTGGAACCCTTATTGTAGCATGTCAGTGATGGTTTATACCTCCTGAAAAAATGTTTGCGCAAAGCTAAACATCTTTCATGGAAAGCACGGAGTGATTGCTACTCCCAGTTGTGCTGTGCTTATTAGGTCATTAGATCACTGAGAGGCTGACTGACAGAGAAATGCAAAAAACAGACAGTAATGCTAATGTCCAACATGCCCCTGATAAAAAACAAACAAACAAAAAAACCCAAAAGGTTCAACTCTGAAAAGTAATGTTTAGCCTTCAGTTCACTCAAAGTTCATATGATACTGGGTGGAGCTGCCAAGACCTGGACGACATCATAATTGAAAGCAAAGAGGCGATGACAGCTGTGACCTTAGCAGTAGGAGATACCACAGGACATCTTGTCCACCTGTGAAAGATGCAGGGTGGTCAATAAGACAGACAAAGAAAAAAAGCACTTGCTGTGACTGAGAAGATAAAAGCGTTACTGATGCCCTTTATAAAGCTCGTACACAGACATGTTTGGGGGTTGTCTAAAACCGAATGTGACAATGAACAAGTGACTGGGTTTAGACAGCTTAGCTCAGAGAAAAATAGCAACTTCAACTAAATGACTCAAACTGTACACTGAGAATTAGAACTGCAGCTACTTTTTTTTAATAATTTGTTGTTTTTGTAATAATTAATAGATTCATTATTTGGTCTACAACACCATTAAACAGTGTTTTTAACAATCTGACTAATAATTCAAATCCATAAAATCTACTTTTTGTAATTTTTTCATGAGATGAACAGAAACCACAAATCCACAGAAAAAAGAATTTGTTCCTATAGTCATGTGCAAAAATCTTGAGCCACCGCTTCTCTCTTTATAATGTTGGCATTTACATCAACACTGGCAAGTGGTGCAATACAGAAACAACTGTGTTTGTTGTTATAGATGTATAAATATATATATTCTTTATTTTATTTTTTATTCTTCTTTTGCACTGAGAGAATTGCACCTCAATTTTATTGCTGTAATGACAATAAAGATTCAGTTCTGATTTCTTTATATTTTGCTTCCAAGAAGCCAGACTTGCTTTTTATTTTTAGAAGTTACATTGAGTCGAAGTTCTTCATTCTTTCTAAAGGTCCTTCAAATTTTTTCTTTGGTATTTCTCTGATTTTCTGAGCATTTTCAGAGAAACTTTTTGTTTTGTTTAGTTGTTAAGCAACTTAACACGAATCTCTGAATCATTAAATTGTTATAAAAGAACCCAGCTCGAGGGATGCAGCGGTGTTGTTCCTACGCATAGCAGATAACTTAGCAAAGACGTATTTCTTTAGTTGCCAAAGACAACAGGTCCAGGTGAGCAGCAATGGACAGAGGAGGTCAGGAGAGATGTGTCTGCAGCATTTCGGCCAGTGGTGTCGTGGATTTTGTCGAAATTGGTGGAATGATCAAGTTATGCAACACCATTTTGAACGTGTAAGAAAGGCAAAGAGTGATAATGATCCCAAACACACTGCCAATGCAAGTAAAACCATACGGGATAGCAAAACACACAGTGCAACACGATCAGTCATGGACCGGCCTCCCCAAAAACCGGATCTCAAGATTGTTGCAGCTTGACAAAGAACAGAACAAAAAACAACAAAAATTCTAAGAGATTGGAGAAGCCCGGAGAACTATTCATGAAGACGACTTTAAAAATTTATAAAGAAAGCTTGCATGTTTGCACATTTCAATAAACTTCTACACCTGTTTCCCCATTTTCCTAGCAAAATATAAAATTGAAGACTTTTACGCAGTACAGTAGACTACCATGTTAAACTAAGAAGCTAACTAAGCAAAAGCTACAGAATGCATGTTTTATTTTACTTACTTTTGTTTTACTTTAAAACAAAAGTAAGTCTGTGAATTGGGGAATGGGAGTCGATTGCACTGCCTATGTGCGCTTCACTGAGTCCTCGGAGCAGGGAGCAATGGCCCTAACAAAATCACACGTAATTGTGGTCAGCTTAGTGCAGTGGCAGTAGCTATGCTGGAGGCTGGATGGGACTTCTTCTTTTACGCAGTACAGCAGACTACCATGTTAAACGAAGAAACTAACTAAGCGAAAGCTACAGAATGCGTGTTTTATTTTCAAGTCGACCTGCAGGAAGAGGAGTGCACAGACAAAGACAGAAATGTGGGAAAGGCAGTTTCACTGACATGTCAGCATTCCTCTCTGACAGCTAAAAGTGCTGCAGTCCAGCAAACCAAAGCCCAGCCTTTTAGTTATTACTGACTACATCACACATACATGAAAACTGACAACATGGTAGAGACTACAGACAAAAGACTCGTGACACTGATTCACTCTGACAGTAGCCGTTCATCAAAGCGAAGAAGAAGAAGAAGAAATGAGCAGGCGACAGACATTTTATGGCTTCGACTTTCTGTATGGGCGATAATGACAGTGAAATAAGAATCTGCTACCTGTCACATGCTTTGTAGCTGTAGTTACTACAGTGCCCTGACCTCACCTGCTAAAAAAGCTCTACCTTTATGCATCGGAATCCAGAGAGGAAAGCCGTGACTACACATTCACTCTATGGTTAGTGGGGCACATTGTAAGCAGTTGACACCTCATACAATACAACAGGATCATGGATAATAGTGAAATATCTGATAGAAGAAGAGGCAACATCAGGGAGTCCTTTTCACCTCATCTGTATGTATTCATCGTGAGGCAGCCCCCTTCCTTTTCCCCATAAATCAGTCTGCTTTCCTTATTTTCTACTTGTCTTCTACGGCTGATGGGGCTCTTCCCTCATTCATTTAGATTCCAGATGGATTCACTGTACATTTCCTGGCAGCTGCCTCGTTACAGGAAAGAAAAAAGAGGAAAAAAAAGCCTCGGACAAAGAGAGCATGCAAGGGAGGAGTAGCGTGAAGTGCCGAGTTGAGAAGGACAGAATGGAAAACATTTCCTTTTCTTTCTCTTTCTGTTTTCATGCACCCTCTTTTCCCTCACCCTGGGTCTAAACCCTGAACTTTTGAGAAAGAAAGAAAGAAAAAAACTCCCTCATTTTCCCTAGAGTGGTTTGTAATAATGTTGGCTGTGTTACAGTGGAGAGGCTGTGCATACACTGGCCGAGCTCCTCGCTGAGGGCCAGGGACCTGCCACCCGCCAGTTTCCTAGACACTTCTACTGAAACAAATCAGCACAGCCAGAGAGAAGAGGAGGTGTAGATAGATAACAGTTCAGCCAATTTTTAGCAGTTTTCCTCCAAAACATATTGATCAAATTCCATGAACAGCACTACGAAGTAAAAGGTCAGTGCTGTTCAATTAAATAAACTTCATCATTTTAACAAATGAATATCCATCAGTCTATCCTGTCCTATCCTATCCGAGAACTGTGGGAGAGGAACACTGAAACATCCATAGCCACGAGCAAGTGAAATGATAACACAACACAGATGTCAGTCCTGTTGCGGGAAACAAAAGCATAAGCAGCTATTGTGTAGCCAAACGAGACTCTTTAATCTCGTCTCTCTCCTGGGTTTGTTTGTTTTGTCCAAATTGCTGCCTGGTAGACCCCATCAACCCCTGTGCCACCGTTGCCGCGGCAATAAAAAAGCCACATGAGTGCTGAGGAGGCTTTGGAACCTACTCAGCATGTCTCCTTCATCTGCTCCACCCAACAAAAGGGCCGGCCTCAGCGGGCCAGCTCAGCGTCCGTCAGGTCCGTCCACACCCGTCATGCTCAGATCTTGTTCGCTCCACAGAGGAGCCATTAAACCCGTTCCACCACCTCAGTCTTCGCATTGACCCAACAAGGCAATTACATTCAGTGCTCTGATAGCTGTCTGCACTTGAAAGGGAGGTCACAGCCTATAAACGGTTTAAGGAGGCCACTGATGTGACATACCTTGCCAGAAAGATGGAATTGTGGAGGAAATTCTCAAAAACTTTCAAGAAGACACGGTCGTCCTTCTCACGGTCCTTCTCTTCTGGTGTCTTCTGGCAAGCACAGCACAGGACCTTTTCTGGCCCTGCTAGGTCTGACTTCGTGGGCTTTGTGTTCTCTTCCATGTCTGTGAGCTCCGACGCCGGGATTCGGATTGGGATCTTCAAGTCTGTTGAAGAAAATATGAAATGAAAAGCCAGGAAAAAAGAGTGTTTAGCAAGGGTGGGATTTAACCTTACCAATTACAATGGCCAGCTTTTTGTTTTGGCAAGCTAAAGCTCTTCCAGGTGATTGTCCTCTTTTAACTGTGCATTAAGATTAGTTTAAAAAACAAATAATGTTTGTACGATGCAAGAAAGACTGAGTGGCCTTCGCTAAGTAACTGGAAAGGTTTGAAAGGTCAGAGAATAAAGACATATTGGCTGCTTATTAGAATAAGGAGGAGTGCAGACCTTTGGAGCAGTAGTCATGTTGGTAGAGCTCCCTATCCTCAGCTTGACGCTGCCAGCGGACCAGGTAGTAAGTGAGATTGCCGTTGGGCAAAAGTGGAGGTGACCACTTCACCACCAGCTTTGTTGAGGAATTACCATATGCACGGGCATCTTTAGGCACAGACGGCACTGTACCAGGGGAAAGACTAGATTATTTTATGTTGTTCATGTGTTTATATAGTTGCGCAACAATAATAATGTAAAACTGAAGCCAGAACCAAAAGTGATGGTCACACTTACACGATGGGTGTGTGCGAATATAAATGATGTCACTCTTTGCTCCAGTGGCATCTTTGTCGCTCTCTTGCAGGGTGATGGCCTTCACAAAAATAGCATACTGAGTCCAAGGCTTGAGGTGCTGAAGTCTGACATTTGGGTCATTGTTATTATCTTTAGGAAGATCCACATCCACCATGTGCCAGCTATTTGAGCCACAGCCATCCTGGCCATCAAACTCAGTGATGTTCTGGAAAGGACTGAAAAAAATACATTAAAAAAAGAATTTCATTAAAAAAAAAAGACAATTGACATGAAAGTAAGACACTAAATTACTTTATGCTCAGAGGCTAATAATAAGCCTTTGTGTACTCACGATTCCTTGTAGTAAATGATGAAGCTGATAAGGGTTCCATTTTTGGGGGGCTGGTAGCGCTCCCATGTCAGATTGATCACATGGCTGGATGTGATGTTGGATTTGAATTTCAAGATATGGCTTTCACCTGGCCACCGGTGAGACATATGTATAAAGTAAAAACGTGCACACAAGCTGAATGACTGAATGAATGTGGACCAAAAATTCACACGAATTTACTCACAATTGGCTCTTTCGCCATTGTTGCGGAAATCCCCTTCCTCTGGCTTCACAGCTATGCCAGTTTTATCCCACATCTTGTAGATCTCAGACATGCAGAGTTTGGGGTTCTGACGGAAGAATAGACGTCCACTGCTAATAGTCAGGTTGTGCTCAGTCCAGTTCCACAAGTACTTCAGATTCTGATTGTTGATGGCGGAGAATGAATACATGCTGGGAGAAAAAGATCAAAAGACTGTAAGAAGCACCTCGTATAGTCTCTATCAAAAAAACCAAACATAAAGTGTTTCACAGGATATAACGTTCCCCTAAATGTTGTTCAAGGAGCTTTTTTTTGCCACCTGGTGGTCCCACTAAGGACCAGCAGATGTGGATATTACGGCCTCGGCTTTGTGTGTCTCCCTGAAAACAAGCCTCCATTACTACAGACGAGGACATAAAACAGAAACTGTCACGCCAACACTTTTAGCTCTACCAGTCCAAGTACCACAGATGAACACCTCCAGAGGGAAAGGAATGCCTGCCACCCTCAACAGCATTCCTTGGTGAAACTTAACCCTGGAAGAAATGATAACAAGAAGGGCGCCAGGCCCCATGACCCCTTTGGCCATCACTAAAAAAAACTTTCACTCGTATCTTGGACTAGTGTTAATATCACAGTGAAGACACTAATGGACTGTACATTTAACTTTGTTTAAATCTTACTGAAAATGTATTATCATCATTATTATCTTCATTAATATTATTATTAATTCATCTCTTCATTGACCTATTGTGCTAAATTACAGTAACGTATTAATTTTCACACTCTACTGGAACAGATGATAATAATAATAATAATAATAATAAACTGAGTCATTTTATCTCGTTTCCCTTTAAGGTCACTTTCCATTTAAGCCAACGTTAGTCTGATTAGCTGCTTCTGGTGGGCGGGGTTTTATTACCATATTAATCACAGCTGTTCCCTCAGGCGTCATACGGAGCCAAGAGTGCAAAAAAAACCCCCCAAAAACTGAGATTTTGTCTTTCAGGCATATTTGTATGGAAGTCTACCCCATTATTTGAAACTTATCATAGCAGCTCTCTTTAGACCAGCGAAGTCAAACTTATTTTAAAGGCCCGCATACCGCCTGATCCTAAGTGGGCCGGATGAGTGAAACTTGAATTCCTGTCAGTACAAAGAAGTTCATCTACACATCTAATCTCTGAGATATCTTAACGTAAGATATAGAGATGCAATTTCAACAGCACATCTTAGGTTTTATACATGATAAATAACAGATCCCAGAAAACGTTCTACTAGCTTGCTTCCTGTATTTCCTGTAAGCATTGTTTTTCTTGATTGATTAAACATTTCCATTTTTAAAACTGTGATTTCTATAGACAGTGGAAAAAAAGGAACATTTTCTGTCATTTAATTCTTTAACTAACACCTGACTATTCTGATAAGGTATAAATGGCTGTGGGGGAGGTCTTTATCGGCAGAAAAAGCCATAAAACGTATGAAAATCCAATAGTAAGTCAAAAAATTTATACTCTCCTTTGTATCCGGGCTGCTTCTGGTGTTATGTTTAGCGCTCCTGCTTCAGACTGAGTTGTTTTAACTTGATTTGTATTTTTTAACTTCCTTGTCTGTAAAATATGTGTTGCCTTAGTAGCCACAGTCACTTATCTAGCCTTTGTGCATGACATTTTATAAGGATATTGCGATATCTGTGAAAAGTGTTGCAAAAAGCATTCTTATCAACAAGAGGTTAGTTTGACATCTATGGATGTAAAGCAGTATGCTTGCTGCTTGGCTCCGATCCACTCTTGTCCTCTAATTCCCTCTCGCTTCGCACGTGCATGCTACCACAGCCTAAAAGTGCAGACGAGCCTTACTTGTCGATGAGTTCCTGCCCCTTGATGTAACGTAGGCTCTTGAGGAAGGACAGCGAGCCAAGAGCGTCGGAGTGTCGAATCTTAACATAGCCCGTCACTGTCTGGATCAATCCCATGAATCTCTCAAGCTCGGGGGCTATATTATCTGAGGACAAGAGATTTAACAAAGAAAAACAAAACACATTTGGTCACACAAAAATACAAAAAAGCTATAAAGAAAATCTATTGCTACTGTGATAACCAATTTGGTCTTCATCCAAATCTGCCAATGAACACATAACGGATTAATCTTTATCATATACAGGGATTACCTTTGAGCCACTCTATCAACTGAACAAATAAACAGGATTATAACATAATGTGATAATTGGGTTAGAGTGCAAAAAAGCACATGTGATGTTGCTCCACCCGGCCCTTCTGCTTTTACTATACCTCCAAACATAATAAATGTAGGGAAGTCAAGTGCAACAAGCTGTAGTATAGTGAGTGTAGACAGTAAAAGTTTACTATTAAGTATCATGTAGCAGATTCTGGCCAAGTTAAATAATTCACTGGCTCACACTCATCATTTTAAGTGTACAAAGCTATAGTTTGCTTAGCTGCAGCATAGCAGTGTAGTGAAGTCCACACCAAAATGTAAAGTACATGTGCTTCTAAGAGGAATGTTCATTGTACAGAGCTGCACTCACTTCCACGGCGGATATTGATGTCCAGATTGCCATCGATGACGGTGCAGTCCTGCAGGAACTCGGCAGCATTCACAGAATCGATGACAGTGGATCTGCAGACCTTATCACACGGGCCATTACAAGCACTGCATAGCATACTGTATAAAGAAGAAGCAAATATAGGGGTGAATGAGCAAGAAGAGCCATGTGAAAAAACTAAACAAAAAAACAAAGTGTCAGAAATACAGAGAAAAACTTTTTCTACCACACCCTGAAAAAAATTTGCTCACTCCCCAGCTCCCAAGCATTCCAGAGAATTCATGCAAATAATTTCAGTGCATGATACAAGGTCACCTCTCACACGGAGAGTTTAATCTTTTATGGGCCCTTGACTGAACTCGGTTTCGTGAGAGAGTGACTCATTGTGTTGACCTCAGAGACAGAGCAGCAGTCGTATGGCCAAAAAAATATCCGGCAGCAGAAAGGCTGCATGGAAACTTTACAGACATACAAATCCGAAAGAGACAAAACGGGACAAAAAGGGTGTTTTTATTCCTCTCTCTCTCTTTCGATATATATATATATATATATATATATCTCCTTGGTTGGGAGATGTTAAGTACAGGAAGTTTTAGGACACTCAAGCCAAGTCTCTTCTTAATACCTTTATTTGCTAGCCTGTAAAATCTACCAGTGGCAAGTGTTGAGCACATTTTACACTTTCTAAGTAGTCTGGGAAAAACCTTGAAACATTAATAGCCCGCATACTCTAAAACCTCTAGCACTTCCAGTTTTGCAGAAAGGAAGTTTTTGAAGAGCCGAGGTCAGGTGAAGTTCAGCTGAAGGATACTTCATGCAAATAGATTCATTATGCCTAAGTGCACAGTGCTTTAGTGTATGTGGGCACTGCAGAATAAACATGCATCTACTTCAGAAACAATACCAAGACCTGTGGCTCTCCTTTTGATAGCAGTCAGGTTATAACCCTTACAAATTCAAATACAGAGTATTAAGAATGATGGGCAAGCCTGGAAAACACTTAATATAATGTGAATGTATTTACGTTAACGTATATGTTACCATGGTATTTCCAAATGATCAGGGCCTAAAGTAAGAATAAAGGATTCATCTTTACCGATTAGTCTCGTTACGTGTGAAGCCAGAGGGACAGTCGAGCATACACTCTCCATCGTGGATGACAAAGTGAAAATCGCTGGCCAGATGCACTTGAGCGCACAGTTCCATGGTAATGCAGCGCCAGCCCTCAAACTTGTAGGTGCCCGGGGGACAGTTTGGGACACACCGACCCTCGTGGTAGTAGTGGAGACAGGCGGAGCAGGACATGTCATTGTTGGGTTCGGTGCAGCTACCGAGGCACTGGTTGTGGCAACACTCCCCCTTGTCCGTACAGGCAAGCCTACATTGTTTCGGGCAAACTGACAGAGACAGAGAAAGACACGGTAAGTAAGTGTCAGACATATAGAATGGCTTGAGAACACCCTAAACAAAGAAAGTATGCAAGGATAATGTTCCATATACACAGGTCTGCAGAAAGCATCATTCCATCCATATACATGGAAAGCCGGATGTAGGAAGAGAAATAGCAAGACACCCAATTGAAAAGCAAAAAAAAGTTAGACATCGCATTAAAAGGAGGAGATAAGGAGGAGATATTTGACTTCTTGGGCCTGCTGTGCTTGGTTTTAGGCAAGAACAATGCATTCTTTTACTTTCAAATATTCTGTCATGGTGGAAGAGAATCACACCCTTTCTATTACAGCGTCTAACAAAGAATCACTTCCCACAGAAAATGATTGTGCAGGGTGTTTCGAATTAAGCTCGAGCCCCATGAATAATAGTCACTGTTTTTTGGGCATCACTCAGAAACCAAGCAGCAAACAATATGTTATCAATAAAGCGCGGCATTTTCCCATTGCTTGGAAGGACAGACAGTTAGTCAGATTTATCTGACTGAGCTTGAAACGGGACGGTTAATATACGAGTCGTCATCACTAGAGAATAAGTGTTTCCAAGTCCAAACTTTGATGCAGGAAAGACTACAGTTATGAGAAAGTACTCATTCAGCTAAGAACACACTACAAAACCCCGATCTTTGCTTGTATGTAGTCTTCCTAAGTACTTGTGTTAATCCCATCTGTCTTACTCTAAATGAACAGTGACATATGAAAAACAGCAAAAGCAAAAGGAAACGTCTGTTTTTAATGTTCAAAAGCATTTATTTTTTTTGCTGTAGCCTATTCACAGAAAGTCTCCTCAGGAAAAACAGATGTAAAGAGAAGAAAGCAGACGTTTCCCACCGCTAGCTAATCATGAGACACAGGGGTGCCCTAGTTTTAGATAAGCCTACTTCCATAGACAAAACACCTGGACTGTGTGTGTCTGTGTCTGTGGGAATCTGTGTGGTTGTGAAAGGCCTGGTGACACTGTACTTTATACAAATAGCAGCTGAGGAGTCACTTGGGGGGAGGGGGGAAAGCTGCCCTCTGTAACAGATAATAAATCTATTGTTTTTTGTTAATTGTTATTTATCGCCGTTTCTTAAATCTGCCTAATTTACATAGAAACTATTTGGAAAGAGCAATGCTTTTTGCGGCCTCCACAGACGTTTGTTATTTAGATTTTGAGAACGTAAGGGTTTACCATTTATTGTTGTGCTTTTGACTGCAAGATAAATTTCTTTGCATAAAATGAAGTGAAAAAATGAGGCAGAGGAACTGTGATTTCTCCATGCAGTCAGAGCTTAAAGAAAACACGAGTACACACACGCCATCAATATGTTTTATGTGTTATTTTTATATTATTATTAAAATTCGCACAGCCATGACAATACACAAATTACTTCATTCATATTGTTTCAGCCTTCCTCGTAACACACGCCATTGTCTGAATGAAGAGTGCACATGTGTGTCCAACGTGTTAGCATGCATGTAGATATGTGAATATTTGTGTACGCTGCAGAAAAGGACTCTCTGCTCCGCTTGTTTATTTGATTTTAAATTAAAGGCAGGTTTGGGTGCATTGCGTTTCATTTGTGTTCAATTTGTTAATCAGTAAAGAAAATTAAACCCTTGTGTTGGGCTAATCTCTGGAAGGGTACTTCCCCTTGCTTCACAAAACATCTGTGCAGGTTGAAACGGTTCACGGTACAGATCAGCACTGCTGCGGAATAAATGCATACTCAGTCTGAGACTTTCATTTCTGCAAGGTTTCTCAAATACATCTTTCTTATATTATCAAAACAAAAATTATCAGCAATATTCTTTGAAGGAGGTAATGCACACAGTTGTATGAAATCTCCATCACTAAATTATAGCTTCTTTAATAAACCTTTAGGTCTTTACCTTTGTTAAACTGATTGGAAAGAGGTGTTCTGATCATCATTGCAATGTGCAAGTAAAAGTATGTATGCCTACACAGATATTCCATTTTAAATAAATAAATAAAAATAATCAATTTAGAATTCCCATTTTTTCATTTACAAAATCTCCCTTCACTTTAATATTTTTAAGTTAGTTACAAAAATTTAAGAAATGTGTTTTTTCTTTTTAAAAAAACAAGAACCTATTCTCAATAAGTGTTCTTATTATGGGCCACATATTGGTTGTTTCAGTAGTTAATGACAAAAAAAATTCAAGCATTTGAAGTACTGGAATCACTAAAATTTGAATGAGTTATATGACCAGAAAGCTACTGAACAGCGTATTTAAATCATTAGTTTAATTACATGCCACATTATAATTCGTAATCATAATTATAGTTCTATACTGCACCACCACAACAAGTATTTGCATGATGACATGAGTATAATACTCAGCGTGGGAAAGGCCATAATGCTATGTATATCCTCCTCTACGCACATTTTCTGTGACGACAGGAGTCGAGCGGCTCCTTCACAAACAGTATATTTTCACCAATAGTGTATCTAACTGTTTTGGATTGGGTCCAGTACAAATACCAAAGATCTTTTTTTTAAACTACAGCATCAAATGCCAACACACTCACATACTCGCATGTAGCAGCTATGATTTGATTAGAAACATGATGCTGACTCTAGTATGCCAGAGCAGGCCAACTGGTGCTGCACATTTAGTAAGAAAAAAAAACACAGCGTGGCTTCATTTTCTTGGAATCCTACCAAAAGGGGGCAGCCAAAGCAAACTCTAATGAGCCTTATTGGAGCTTCTTTCTGCATCATTTTAAACAACTCCTCAATGAAGAAAAAATCCCAAACATGCATACCTTCCTACAGAGGAAAGCAGACAGAGGCGAGGAGGGGGAGTAACTGTCTTAAATCCATATAAGTCGACCCGGTTTCACTGCGTGACCAAACAACCCGTGGTATCAAGGATACAATCCCCTATTTATAGATGGTCGTAATGCAGCCCTATTTCCACGCTGCTGCTCTCTACACATAGCTATGCTGGGTAATGTAGGTTTCCACTACTTCAAAGGAAAGGGACTACCTAACAAGGGTCTCCTCTTAAGATAAGTTGTCATCATCCTTGTAGTCCCCCGGGTAAATGTTTAATATGAACTAAAATGCATCAGGAGCATCAGCAGGTCTGGATTTGACCCTTTTTGAGAACACACTGCATTAAGTAACCTTTTCAAAACTTGCAAATCCCACCCCCACCTCCCTGCAGAAAAGTCAGATTGCTGATTGTTGGGTTAGGGGACCTTATAATGTTGTTCCTCTCTCACAGTACTTACACAACCCTCCTCTCTCCCTCCGCAAACACTGTCTGGTCAAACATCGGAGCCAACCAACAGCCTACCCCCGCTGTTCACCAGACCGCTGCGACACGAGGAGTGGCCAGGTTCGTTTCATTAGTAGTAAATGGCACAACAATCCGCACAGAGGAATCTACTTCTGAGGAGCTGGCGAGGCCCTGGCTATAGTCACCATTAAATACAGCAGCAGGGGGAGGAAGCATTGCTAATAGGGAGACAGGCTGACAAGTTTAGTTTTTGTTCTAAAGGTATTATCCAGCTGCCGGGCTATGAGAAGAATCTGCAGAATGTTCCAGGCTACGGAGAATTCAACAAGGAGAATGTTAATCCCTATTAACAACTTCCACAACTAGCTGCAAACACGATTACAGAGCAGTCAGAGGAGAGAAAATCTTACAGACATGGAAAATGCAAATACAATATGAGAAAAATGTAGGCATACAACAGATTTTATAGGAAGTGCATTTGTTTCCCACCACCCATAGCCCCCTACTGAACCCACAGCACTCACCTCAACACTGTATGAACCAAAAAGCAGCTTTAATCTTATAACAAGATGGTTCAATTTCAACACTGTTTGTTTTCAGGAGGGTGTGTGTGTGTGTCTGTCTGATGGGTGAGAAGGTTCAATGTTATTGGTTCAAACTGGTGCATTACTTGAGAGGAAGAGGATTGCAGTGCAGCAATTCTCCTCATCTGAATGCGAGTCATGTCTTGTTTGCCGGAGAGCACACTGTGCAAGTAGACTACTACACTGTTTACACTGGAAGGCTGGTGACATGTTTACAGCCAGCTGGCCACTGCCACCTCTGAAGATGAAGTACGCGTGAAAATATAAGTAATGCGGTAAAATGTTACACTAACCCTAAACCAACCAGGTGCAGTCATGCCGAAACGTTCAAATTATCCAACAAGCAATGTTTCATTCTTTAAGTCATTCTGCACATCAAAGTTCAGTGCGTCTTCCCGGAGTCATTTAGAATAAGTAGGAAGACCGACAGACAGCTAGGAAATCATTCATTATTCACAGTGGGGCTCAGGGGAGAAGGAGGGGGTGCCGAATATAGGTGGGTAGGGTTTACACTGTTAGCTGTCTGCTGGACCAATAGCAGCTGGGAGGGGAGGTTCTTTTCCAGATGACTGACATGTTATTGAGTCTGGAGCAGAGATGGTAAACAAGTCCTCTCTTGAGCAGGCACTGGGAGGGGGAGTCGTAACCATAGTGATTAAGCATGACCTTTCCACAGATTTAGAGAAACCATAAGTTAAGGAAAAACCTGAACAGACCCTTTAGTGGAACATTCGTAAATAACAAACCTGGCTGGGCTACGCGGAAGGTGGGACAACCTTTCAGGATGTAATAGGTAACATTTAAACTGGCAGTGATTTTAAAAACGCGTCAGTTTGAAACAAAACCATACAAATACATTATAATTAACACAAAATGTGCGCTTTGAAAATATTGCACATTCATAAAAAGAACACAACCACCACATACAGTGGGGCAAAAAAGTATTTAGTCAGCCACCGATTGTGCAAGTTCCCCCACCTAAAATGATGACAGAGGTCAGTAATTTGCACCAGAGGTACACTTCAACTGTGAGAGACAGAATGTGAAAAAAAAAATCCATGAATCCACATGGTAGGATTTGTAAAGAATTTATTCGTAAATCAGGGTGGAAAATAAGTATTTGGTCAATAACAAAAATACAACTCAATACTTTGTAACATAACCTTTGTTGGCAATAACAGAGGTCAAACGTTTACTATAGGTCTTTACCAGGTTTGCACACACAGTAGCTGGTATTTTGGCCCATTCCTCCATGCAGATCTTCTCGAGAGCAGTGATGTTTTGGGGCTGTCGCCGAGCAACACGAACTTTCAACTCCCGCCACAGATTTTCTATGGGGTTGAGGTCTGGAGATTGGCTAGGCCACTCCAGGACTTTCAAATGCTTCTTACGGTGCCACTCCTTTGTTGCCCGGGCGGTGTGTTTTGGATCATTGTCATGTTGGAAGACCCAGCCTCGTTTCATCTTCAAAGTTCTCACTGATGGAAGGAGGTTTTGGCTCAAAATCTCACGATACATGGCCCCATTCATTCTGTCCTTAACACGGATCAGTCGTCCTGTCCCCTTGGCAGAAAAACAGCCCCATAGCATGATGTTTCCACCCCCATGCTTCACAGTAGGTATGGTGTTCTTGGGATGCAACTCAGTATTCTTCATCCTCCAAACACGACGAGTTGAGTTTATACCAAAAAGTTCTACTTTGGTTTCATCTGACCACATGACATTCTCCCAATCCTCTGCTGTATCATCCATGTGCTCTCTGGCAAACTTCAGACGGGCCTGGACATGCACTGGCTTCAGCAGCGGAACACGTCTGGCACTGCGGGATTTGATTCCCTGCCGTTGTAGTGTGTTACTGATGGTGACCTTTGTTACTTTGGTCCCAGCTCTCTGCAGGTCATTCACCAGGTCCCCCCGTGTGGTTCTGGGATCTTTGCTCACCGTTCTCATGATCATTTTGACCCCACGGAATGAGATCTTGCGTGGAGCCCCAGATCGAGGGAGATTATCAGTGGTCTTGTATGTCTTCCATTTTCTGATGATTGCTCCCACAGTTGATTTTTTCACACCAAGCTGCTTGCCTATTGTAGATTCACTCTTCCCAGTCTGGTGCAGGTCTACAATACTTTTCCTGGTGTCCTTCGAAAGCTCTTTGGTCTTGGCCATGGCGGAGTTTGGAGTCTGACTGTTTGAGGCTGTGGACAGGTGTCTTTTATACAGATGATGAGTTCAAACAGGTGCCATTCATACAGGTAACGAGTGGGGGACAGAAAAGCGTCTTACAGAAGACGTTACAGGTCTGTGAGAGCCAGAGATTTTCCATGTTTGAGGTGACCAAATACTTATTTTCCACCCTAATTTACGAATAAATTCTTTACAAATCCTACCATGTGAATTCATGGATTTTTTTTTCACATTCTGTCTCTAACAGTTGAAGTGTACCTTTGGTGCAAATTACTGACCTCTGTCATCATTTTAAGTGGGGGAACTTGCACAATCGGTGGCTGACTAAATACTTTTTTGCCCCACTGTACTTTGCTGTGACTGCCTATGAAGACTGTTAGGATAGAAGCCGTGCACATCAGGCGTCAATCACACCGCCGGTGCTGCTTTACGTTATAAATGGGGTCGTAGCTTCATCAGGACGTAATTAAATGTATCTCTATATCACCTCCATTTATGAAAGCATTCACTCGACTGCACGCTACAGTGATCCACTGCACTGGGGGGATGCACAGCCTGTCTGTGCACAGTCAAGGCATTTGAGCTCAGGTTACCAGCTCTGAAAGCAGACTGCAAGGTAGCTCAACTGTACAGTAGCAAACAGCAGGGCCTATCAGGGCCTGTTTAAGTCCAGATCCCAGGCTGACCCTCCCATCTCCCTGAGCTCAATCAGGCCACATCCTCATCCGGCAACCCGATCCTCCCCGGGAGCCCCCAGTGGATCACTCCAGACACTTGTTTAAAGCACATCAGCCCGAGCGGCTGGAGAGAGGATGCTTCCTCTGCTCACAGCCAAAGGCAAACCGCATCAGAGATTCCAGTGCGGTCTCACTCCTACAGCGATAGAGTCTTAAGTGCTGGGACGATCTAATCTAAAGAGGTTTTGTTTTTTCTTTTTTAAATACTTTTTCAGGCAGATTGTGTCTGGCTGCGCACGTTCGGCAAGATCGACCGTTTCGCTGATCAGAGGGGGTTTTGTTTGGAAGAGGAACGCTGCACGGCATCATGATGCGATTTTCTCGTGCAGACAGCTGGCTCAGATGAGCTTGCCTAAATCTCTGATCGGGCCTGCGCACAAAGGTGTGTGTGAGCCCATTTCTCCCTGTCCCACTGATTCTGGGTCTTTTCCACTCCCATGCCCTCTAAAGAACAGCAATGTGTTTTTCACACAACTATGTGCTGGTCTGTGTGTTCAGGCATGCGTGGTATTTCCCCTCACTCGAGCTCAGTCACAACAACAACACACAGGCACGCACACATGCGCCCGTACACACACACACACCTTCTTTAGGCCCTCGGGCCTTGGCCCAATCTGCAGCTGTTGTTGTTGTTGTTGTTGTTGCTTTGTTGTTGATTGATTGCACCCACTAAAAAGACACAGGTATGCAGCACCATATGTAAGAACTTTGTTTTTATCACTGTAGAGACAGAGGACGGCCTGAAAGCTATTAAAGTGCTAAAACAATGGAAAAAGTGAGTAAGAATATCCTTAAAAAGTGACATTTTACCACACAGATTAATATATTCTATGCATTCGGATGTTACCAGGCAAAATCCTCATTCTAACTAATCATTGAACAGTAAAAAGCCCAAACATTTAGTTAATCGAGGTCTTTATATTAAAGTTAGAGATGCACCCATGTTAAATAATTCGGTGTTTGAACACCATAACCTTCTTCTATCTTGTAATTCTAGCTTGAAGCAGTTAATGCATGGTTGACAGGACAGGTCAGTTAGAGTGACAGAAAATTAATTGGCAACTGTTTCGATAACAAATAGTAGTTTTAGTAATTTCCCCAGTTTCATTAGAAAAGAATATTAGATGGAAGTCAAATAGTGGGGCCTTTCTCTGTATCAAAGCTGACCTTCTGAATCCCTGTGGGCCTGACTTCTAGTCGACTAATAGCCCCACAGTCCCAGCTCATCACCCCTGGAGTGTTTTTTGTAGCCATGAAGATGAGCCTCTCCAGCAGCTCTCCAAATTATCCTCAAGACTCACATCTAGTGGTTGTCATGACTCAGAGGGGGAGTTCAAATTAAAAGCACATTCAGCTGCACTGACAAATCTAAAGAAGGCATTATTGCAAAAACTGACTGTGTGACTCGTACCTAATGGTTGGCAAGTAAGTGCTTCGCCTGACATGTCTAAAGTTGATCTGGTCATGAAGACTTCACAGAGATTTACAGAAATGTTTCAGCTGCAGGCACTGAACTTAACAAGCTAAATAAGGTCCTTAGATAGACATTAAGGATGGAAAGAGAAACTTTGCAGAGAAGTTGGGCATTTTTTCAGAGGTTCTGAGGTGTTTCCTCTTACTAAAGGTGCCTTCTAAAAATACCTGCCTTCCCAGATCTCTTTCATTAAATACAGTGCGTTTCCTGGCACTCCTCTGTTGACTAACTGTTTTGCAAGCCGAGTGACTGGTCAGGGTTAGTAAGAGCCCGCATTGCACTCTAATCCCTCCTGTTAAGTGATTGTCTTCATAGCTGTTAGTTACATGTATACACTGTAAGATGAATCGTTACAGATTTATTTCGCAACACTGGAAAAAAAAACAACATAGCTGGTCATAAAATGAACAACTTGGTGCTTCCTTTGGCTCAAGCGCTGGATGTTTGCAGGCACAGTTTAAAACCTGGCTGTGTACCCACATGCCACCAGACAGAACTTCCAGCCATATGGACCAATCTTGATTCTCAACATATTCCAACCCACTCCAATCTAAACTTTAATAAACACCTTTAAAACACTCCTGAATTTTAGTGCTGCTTGTACAAGTTGCAATCAAGTTGAGCAGAATTCTTGAGTGTTCATGCACAGAAAAACAAAGGACAAGCACCAAAGTTAGGATGAATCTCTCTTTATCTAGAGAGCCTGCACTGAGACTTAAGGCTAGGTCTTTCAAGTGTAATGGCCTGATAAGATACCACAGTCCCAGATGATGTCACAGTAAAACAGTATTGTACTGATCCAGTAGAATACACACAAACCTCGTGCTTGTTTTGAACATTTCCTTTTGGCACAAGGAGTTAAAGGTTTGCAGTTTTCCTCATAAACAGTTGAACAACACAGAAGAATAGAGGCACTTACTACTGACATGCACGCTGATAAGGCCAAACAGGACCGGTGACGGGAAATGTTTGGCAGCATTCAGCAATTAGCTCATTCTCACTCGATCCTTTCACATCAAAAGGGTGTGACTGGATATCATAAATAAGGGCTACTTTACCTTAAACATCCCATTAAATCCATGTGTCTTAAAATGACAATAAGCCCAAAAGGGTGGCTTACCATGTCAACGTAAAGCCACGAACGACACTAAAGGACCACTACAGTGTCGTCAACAATGGACTTGTTAAGGTTTATCCTTATTAGTAATTGAGTAACAGCAACACCCAACATCATGCCAGTTGCACAAAGCCTTGCAGCGGGAATGAACTACTATTTACAAGTCTCTGAACAAACTGTGGGTTACGTCACTTTCAGCAAGTTTCTCTCACAGGCTCAACGCAGACGTAGCTCCTCATTTGTAACCTAAGTTTCGGTGTTAATCGGATTTTACCATGACGCAAGTCCCCCATTCACTTCTGGCCTCGAACACAAACAGTAGTCATGATAAAGAGCGTGTGGAAACAATACAAAATGACAAACTGCAGCTCTCCACCTAATCTGTACCATATTTGGTTTTGGGGCAGTGTTTCAATGGCAGTTCAGCTAGAGCATTAAGTGAGACCTCGCTTCAGGACCTTCATATGCCATACATAGAGCGTGGACTCAAAGGTCAGAAGCTAGAGACCGGTGACCAGACATGGGGCAGAGGATGGATAAAGCTGTGCCTGACCTCACACTGCCTATGTGGATGGAGCAGGACAGCTGACAGGCCTTAAACAGTCCCCAGCCCACACTTCCTATTGGCTGCCTGTGACATCATGCTTCTATCCCCATTTTTTCACCTCCTCTTTTCGGGGTGGGTGGAGAGTTCAGTTCTTCCTCCTCCTCCTTCTCCCCCGTCTCTCCTTCTCTTCCCCCCCATCCCACACACACAAATACACTCAACTTTCTTTGCCCCTTTTAGGGACCTCAGCAGCTTCAGGAGGGAAGAGAGAAGAGGAAGGAGGGAGCAAGAAAACGAAAGAAAGATGAAAGAACGATTAAAGCATGTAGTGTGGAAGCTTTGCTAATTTTATCTACATTTCTAGACA
Source organism: Maylandia zebra (assembly GCF_041146795.1). Lineage (NCBI taxonomy): Eukaryota > Metazoa > Chordata > Actinopteri > Cichliformes > Cichlidae > Maylandia > Maylandia zebra. Next base: position 11,944,991 of record NC_135173.1, on the reverse strand, counting down.
GAGGTGTGTGTGTGTGTGAGAGAGAGTTTCCTCCAACTTGTGTGGCAGGTACATGGCTTGTATGACTCTCAAACGTAGCACCACTGCCACATCACACTTGTTTATCGTTAAAGTGCTCCCCGATGGGTCAGCGTGTGGTCTGTAAGCATGAAGCAGAATCTGCATATAAGCCATAAAGTTTTCTTTTTCATCTCTTTCCTAGGCTCTCGGACTTGAGCAAGTCCTTCCTAATTAACACATGCCAAATGAGGAGTTTTGTCTGGCGTATCGTGCTTCATCGTGTTATTGTAAAACTCTGGGTTTGACATTTTCACTAGAGGACAGCTACAGCTGGGCTTTTTCTTTTTCCAGTAATGAAACCAAAAGATTATTAAAGCAAAAGAAAACTAAAAAAAGAGAGAGAGCCACAAAGGGAGACAATAAGAGGAGGCATATTGGGAAATAATTGCTTAATATAAAAATATGCGCTGTAAAAAGAAGAAGAATCAGACTGTTTTTTTAGTGTTTTAAACTAGACATGCAGCAGAGGGATGCGGCTTTTTAGGGAGATTTAAAACACAAAAATGATCAAGACATGCATTCTATGCGTGATGAGGGACAGTGACTAAGGGCTGAGATTCCCCTGCTCTGCGACAATCAAACCTAGTGTTTAGTGCCGGATCACATCCCTCGGCGATAGATTAGCTCTAAGTCGGATTAAGGAGGAGTCAGTGCATATAGGAGAGGTGAAGTGTCATCAAAGCGCTGGAAGAGGACTCAAAGACGCTGCAGTGGTTAGCAAGCATGAGGCAGGAGGGTTTATTTGGGACTTACGGGAAGATGGAGAAAGATCTGGGGGCGGGTTTTTTATGTTGGGCACAAAGCACAAAAACTACATTTGAACACACTTTCAGCTCGTATAGCTTGTCCTGCTATGACACCAAAAGCTGCAGCTTAATCAAAAAGAAAACCTCCACAGGTGTGAACACACTATAAACCCGGAGCATTCAGAAGTCGACACAGAGGGCAGAGAGAACAGATGCCAGTGCAGAGGCTGGGAAATGGACACAGGGAACAAGACTGCTTCCAGCTACAGGAAGCGTGCTAAGCCCCCACCATGTTAAACATAAGACTTCCAGAAATGATTGAAACAAAATGCCCATGCTTTCTCCCCACCAAACAAACAATAGTCTCCTTTGTGAAAGCCCGTGGCTACCAACAGTCAGGGGAGATATAAAGACACAGTTTAGAAAGAGCGGGCATGTTTCCCCCCTTCTTTTTTGAGGCTGCAGACAACTCTCTCCTTCAGTTTGGACAGACGGGGACATAAATGTGGGGCGCACTAGTGTGGCCCACTTAGGTGCCCCCTGCTTAGAAAAAAATGCTTTTGTTTTCCTGTTGTTACAGGCCTCAAACAACTCAAGGAACAAGGCTGCAACAGTAGCGGAGCACCAGCAGGGGGTCAACGCCATGGTAGAGAGGCACGCTAACACAGCAGACATGTTACACACATTCATTGAGATTGTAAACACAGGGCTGAGGAACCAGTTTTTTCCCCCCTTGTTGTGACCTAAAAATCTGTTGTATTCCATTAATGGTTCAGTGAGCGTCTTCTAAAGCAACACAGCATATCTACCACAATCTCTCACACCATCTGAACTCTGATATTTCAGACTTATTATCATTCCTTCAGCTCCATTTTAATCAGCCCCAGGGTTTCCCCGAGCAGATCACTTTACACAAGTTTTCTGTCATCCTTAAAAGATCCCTCTGCTCCTCTGACACACATGTGGTAACCTGCGTAAAGAGGACACTGCACCAACTGCAAGCACAGGATGAGCCGATTCTATATTTACCCGAGAACTGCTGTATCTCTGCTGTCCCCAGATGCAGTAATTCATTAGTTATTTCATAAATGCCTTGTTAACTCTTATTGGTCTGAATGCTGCTAAACTGAACATCATAAACTGTAATAAATGGGGGTCCCGAGGCTATATTTTTTCTCTTCAACAGAAGCACTGGATCAGCTCTGGAATTACTTGAGAGAGAAAAAAATCATATGCCTCATAACACATGACTGTAGTATTTAACTCCACCGAGGAACATGCAGATGATAACACAACGAGCCCTTTATCCTACTTGAATTGTGTGTTAAATATTAATCATCAATAATGCAACATATTCTTATTCTACGTAACATCAACTGGTGTTAAAATGCTGCCCACGCCCTGATTAAGACCATAACAAGACACCATGGGAGAGTAGAAATCGCACCTGCTAGATCAGTGATTTCCGCCGGAATGCACTTATTCAAACATGAATGTGCGCACAGATATACACACACACACACACACACACACACACACACACACACACACACACACACACACACACACACACACACACGCATACTTTTGAACAGCTGGTGCTGGGCTGGCTGGCTACATACAGCCAGGGGACAGATAGCTGGCTGAGAGAGGGAATGGGAGCACGTTGCTCAATCAATGAGCCATCAATCACACACTTACACACACACACGAACACAAATGCATACACACAGCAAGAAGGAGCAAAGACATGAAACAGGAGACCATATCCTTTAACTACCACTCAAAAGAAAGCCATCAAAGCGCTGGCTCTGGCTCCAGGCCTTTTTCCATGGCCAAATTTCCAGTCACTGCTTTGTCTTGTGGTGGTTTCATTAGAGCTACTACTAGACTCCTCTGTGTGTGTGTGTGTGTGTGTGTGTGTGTGTGTGTGTGTGTGTGTGTTGCACCACAGCAGTTATCTGCTATCTAACTAGCTCACTGCTGCGGGGTTTCTTTTCTGCACTCTGCTGAGCTCCCAGACAGCAAGAGGTTGTGAAAAGGCTGGCAAGGAGGCGGCAGCAATCATATAGTAAGTAGCACCTTTCTGTTGTCTGTTTGGTTCCTGTAAGGAAAAAAGGCGAGTGAGGAAGTAAACAAAGCACGTCAGAGAAGGGACTCAGCAAGTGATTACTGTTATTTATAGCTACTCTTTTCCTGCTTTGGCAACACCTGTACAAGCGGTACATGATAACTTATACCACTTAAAGGGGGGAAAAGAATACATGGCACAAATTGCAGTTAGTTACTCTGAATAGTTGGATTATTTTAGTCGAAACATTGATTTTTATTTGAAAATGAACAACCTAAACACACCAACACACACACATTCTCGTTTTGATATCTTAGTGAGGACATCTAATTGACATAATGCTTTCCCTAGCTGCTTACCCTAACCCTAACCATCAAAAACGAATGCCTAACCCTAACCCTCAGCCTAACCTAATTGCAACCCTGACACTAAAACCAAGCTTTGAGTCTCAAAAATGCCTTCAAACTTGTGAGGACAGGCACTTTTGTCCTCACAAGTGACTGTTGGTCCTGACAAGTATAGTAATTTTTGATTTTTGGTCCCCACACAGATGTCTAAACAGGTACACACACACACGCCTATAATTTTACCAACAGGAATAATAATAAAGTTTTCAATGATAAATGCGGATATCCATCCCTGTTCTTAAATCAATACTTACATCAATTCCTGAACACCCATGAAATCAGGTGGGCCTGTGTCCATTAATTGTTAATTGTTTATGTAAATGTACACAGCGGGAATACATCCACAAACAAAAAAGTAATGCGCTTGTAAATCAGAGTCTTCAAATGATTTTAATAACAGTCCAAACATGACTCATTTGGGATAATTCCAAAATATTAGTTCTTATATTTGAAAAGCTAGAACGGGTTAGCGGTGTTATTTTATCGGTGACTCAAATGGTTAACGGATTATCTCAGTTAAAGAGAAGCAGGAAAAGGCGAGCGGCATCGCCATCAGCAGCAGGATCAGCAGCGTTAATGTACACAGGGAGGAGTAAACAACACCGGAGGACGTCCTCGTGTCCCTGAGCCGCAGTGACAGCATGTCCTCCTGTCTGCACTGTCATTCTGTGTCAGCTCTCATTACCTACAGCACTGCACGAGCAGCATTGAGTGACTGACTGGCTAATGGCACCTGCTACCTACTGCTTTATGGATGACAGCAAGGGGCTGGGAATCGCCATGACAACGCAGAGATTGCACTATGCCTGACCTCGATCACGTGGAATAATCTGTTCGTTTAAACATTATTACTCATTTATGCAACACAAGAAACCGATTTCAGTTGATTTCTTATGTGTTAAATATCTATAATTTACACAGAAGACACAGCAACCACTCAACTGCTGCCTACATCGGACTAAGTTAGGTCCAGTTCACATAGTGGAGGTTCGGCTTCGCCTTGCCATCTAAACCTAAGTTGTGTTTATTCGCCTGCAGCCATATTTCTGTGACAGCAGATATAGGGGAATCACAAACGAGAGAATAAGCTCCGTCACTTGAAACAAGACTCCCCTTGGATCGTCATTTTTCCTCTAATGGATAACAGAACAATAGATGCCTCTAACTCACCACTAAAGGATCACTGTGCCGTCATTGTACAAGGGGTACAAGGGTCAATTTCCACAGCAAAGAAGAAGAGAAGATGCACTCTCTGTGATCCCCAAACTCTGCTTTGTTTTCTTGGGTAACATTTTTTTTGTTGAAGATTTTAAAGACTTTCTGCAAATGATATCTTGAAGACAGTAAAATGAATTAACTAAAGAAAAGAGATTTACTAAAAAATGATTCAGTATGCTTGTATACCGTCTCTTCCACCTGTCTAAAACTATTTCAGCTGGAAAAAGGGGAAAAAAGGTGCTTATATCTACTGGAAGATTTTAATTAAATAACAATGCAAATAGTAAAGTTGTGTGGTGAGCCCCTGGGAATCCACTTAAAAACAAAACCCAACAAGAAAAAAAAACACTGGGGCAGTTTCACTGTGAGACAACAGGAGAGCACAGAAATGATGTTTACATGCTTCCACAGCACATGGTTAAACAAGTGCAAAATCAAGATGTCTCTCCTAACTGTAACTGGCGCAGTTTACAAAATGTTGAGGTGTGCCTGTTACTCCTCGATCTGATAACTGATCTGCAGTGGCTGCTAAGCGAGCAGCTTCAGACGGAAGCACAACCCAAATTGGGCCTTTGTTCCAGACTGCACAGTGTCTCAGCAGAGGCATGAACAAAACACAACACAGACGCACACGAAGCCTGAACAGTCACTAACGCGCACACACACAAACACACATAACTAACTCTACCACAAGCGCCTCTGAGCCGCGTCTCACCCACCCACACACATATACTAAACACAACCTAACCCGCCTCCCCTCTCACTCTCTCTTGCTCCTTTTATTCCTCTCGGTCTCCCGCTCCCTCCCCCCTAACCCTCATTCATAAAATGGCTGCTTCACAACTCCAATTCCTGGCATGGAATTTATGGATAAGGGGTCAGGAGCAGCAACAGGCCAGGGGGGACTTGTTAGTTCTATTTTTCCCCTCCCATCTTTTTCTCCTCCTCCTTTTTTGGATAAAAAAAACCAACCTACACCAATGTGATTTGTCCACCTAATTCTCCTCCACACATATGCCAGCCTTCCTCATCTCTACCCCAACCCTCCCCTTTCCTCTTACCCACTCCCCTCCAAAACAAACCTGATACCCTTGTAGCCTAGCAGGGAAACTAAAGCTATGCGTCTGGCAGAGGAAGGCAGGCACGAAGTGGAGAAGGGGCAGGAGCAAGTGCTGGTGGCTTCTCCTAAGAGGCCAGCAAGAGGGGAACGGGGACAATCTCAGGTTCCATCCCTGGAACACAACCTCCATGTTTTTGCAGTTTTACTACATCACACGGACACACATGCAAACTCCCAGGGCATGGGTTAAAAACAACAGGACATTGATTGCTATAGCATTTGCTCCGAAAACACCAATCTATGTTAAAGGAGCAACAAAATGGGGCAGCTTGAATGGCCGAGAAACTCATCCCAACCTGCCAACACATACCTGTGTTGGTATGAGACAAAAGTGTGTGTGTCAAGGTAAATTTGGGCCTATTGCATCAGTTTTCCTCACGACACCACTCTGCGATATCTGCTTCTGAAATCACACAAATTAAAACTCACTCAATAACAGCACACAAACCCTGAGGTGCATGTCAGGTTACACCGTAGGTAACAGCATAAAGTTTCAGATGGGGTTGCGGTTACAACGTAGCTACGGCGTAGATTTCCCGCTGAAGCATTAAACCCCAATAACAATCCCTCTCCTCCTCCCAGCGTCTCCCCTGCGCTGCCCCTGGAGCCCCCAGCAGAAGACGGTACGAGCAAGGAAAGGTCGAGGCCACGAGATGAACGGTCCCACCTCTTGCTGGAATGAGCCTTAATTTGATAGGGGTTGGGCTGAGCCAGGACTGTGGTAAGACATGCACATGTGCCACACAGAAAGAAGCATGTGTTAAGTCACTGGAATGTACACACATATCGGAGACACAATGAGGAAGGTCATTCTTAGGATGCAATTTGAAAAAAACAAAAAACAAAACAAAGAATCAGCCATATGCTTAAGTCGTTGCTGCACGTCTGCCGTTTCTGCATCTCACATCAAAATGAGGACACCGGACGTAAGACCTGCTGCAAAATGACACTGTGCCGTGGTTACATAATCTTTGCACTAGTAATGTAGCTGTTACTGTGCCCTGTATCTCATAAAAGCAGCAAATTTAGTTGTTCTGCTTTAACCAGAATACAGTGTTCCCCCTCCTAAGCCCACACGTTTCAGCCCACCCATCCTCTTCTTGCCTATCAGTCCTGGCCTTATTCCATTCAAACTTTTCACAGATGGGAACAGAATTGTGTTGATGTGCATTCCATATTCAGTGTACATGCATCAGTCACACCACAGACCAGGGCGTCAGAGGGTCAGAGGTGGAAATGACAGACCTGGGCTCTTTATACATGCAAGGATACGTGAATATAAGATCCCATATATGAGCTGGCAGTGCAAAACAGGGCAGCAGTAATCAAATGAACTAACATCCAGGCTGTGTTGCATGGTGTGGTTACGGTTGCCTGGCTATTTATATGTGTCCCTCCTTCAGAGAAGGAAGTCGCTCCTATTGGATCCAGATGTGAGCGGAAGGACAGACAACAGCTCGACTGAAAGGTAACAGCCTGGATCCAGTTGCTTAAACTACTGTGCTATCATTTAGGACACAGCAGCATTACTCCTAATGGCAAGGACAAAAACATTACTACACATGTACTACCACATAGACTACATTTGTCTTTGAAGTGTATCATAAATGAGAAGGTGGACGGATGTGAATTTTAAAAATGTGTCTAAATAAGTCAACATTCACACATTTAAGCGTTTCTGAGAGGTGAACGTCACCGCTCACCTGAGGCTTCAAGGGTTCAATTACGCTCTCGGCCAGCCAACTACCATAACTTAACACTGCTCTCCTCCTCCCTCTGTTTAGCCACAGTACTTGAATGTCAGCAAGTGCCTGTGAAGCAGGACTAAATGTGTTGTGACCGCTGGTGGTGATTTGCTGGTAGGCAGCACCCCAGTGGGCCATGAGCCAATTGATCTACTAGTAGATCCCATGACACATGATCAATTCTTAGGCCGGTCTCCTAAGAGCTAGGGTCTACAGGCATTTTCACATGCCCTCTGGACTGGGTCAGGAGAATCAGGACAATACTTGTGTCATGGTCTACGGTGGGTGGCTGGAGTTTCCATTAGGCTCCTGAACTGACCTGGGATCCGCCCCTGGGCAGGGCCAACTCCAGCTCCTGCACACCTGGAGCCTATTGTAGGCTATCAAGCCAGAGGGATTTAAACCACACATCGATGTTCACTCACTGCCAGTTCGTCATCAACCCATGTTGGTAACAGGTCTTGTGTTTCAAATTCTCGCTGTGATTCATCTTACTAACAAAGACTCTTTTGTGCTACAGTTGCTGTACCCACCCTGGCTCACTCCACCTCCGGACTTGGAATACCTAGTGATCATTTTGGAAATCCCTCTGTGCCTCACCTGCCTGCCCTCCTGCCATCACACTCCATCTGGAGCCCCGGATCTCAGGTCAGCCTTTCCACGCCACTCAGCCTCCCCTGGATCTTCATCATCCCCCTCTCAAACACTCCAGGTCCCTAACTGCAAGTAAGAATTGCTGCTCTTATACTGGCCACTTCTGAGCTGCCTTCACTACCTGCCTAACTTCTATATCCTCTCCCCTCAGTGTGACTGTTCCCCACTCAGCTCCGTTCCACTTCTCAGGCCTCGTTCCCTCGCCCTAGCCACGTTCCCCTGGGCACGCCACACCAAGGCTCCACGTCTCGTCATTTTCTGTCTTTGCCACGTTTCCCTTTTTTTTGTTCCCCTTGCACTTAACCGTAATAAACTATTAAATCATCTACTGTCTCCGCTCTGGGTTTCTGCACCTGAGTCCTATTCAGTACCGGCCATCCGTCGCCGTGACAACTTGTACATGTAGGAGGCAATCTGCTGCACATGCATTCTCACTATTACACAGAACATCTATAGAGTACAAATACTATGCTTGGTTTGGGTGAAGGTGCTGCCCGGGTTCAGGGTGCACACATAATGCCCACTGAACAAGTTCTCTATTCTCCAGACAGTTACTTTCGCTATTCTACATGGGTCCACACAGACTCTGTAGTAGGATGCTGTCAGTTTAGAGACTCTTTAATTGTATTCTTAGAACATCTCCACCAGAGATTTTAAAACACAGGTGTCGAACTCCAGGCCTCGAGGGCCGTTGTCCTGCAGGTTTTAGATGTGTCCTTGATCCAACACAGCTGATTCAAATGGCTAAATGACCTCCTCAACATGTCTTGAAGTTCTCCAGATGCCTGCTAATGAACAAATCATTTGACTCAGGTGTGTTGACCCAGGGTGAGATCTAAAACCTGCAGGACACCGGCCCTCGAGTTCGACACCCCTGGTTTAAAGGAAAGTTGAGCTGAGAGAAGAGAGGATATGATGTCCTGGATATGTTTTGTACAGAATGAGCTGAAATGATAGAATAACTTGTCCATCTGTTCAGTGTACAGTTTCATTCTTTTCTTGTTCTTCTGTCTTCTTACAGCCACCGGACATGATGTGGCAGACAATAGAGGCCGTGGACAGCTGTTAATCTAGTAACATCTGGCTCCGTCAACCCACATTTTTCTCTCCCATAGTGAATGGATACGGACTATTCTCAGAAATGACATGGTGATCCCTTGATCCGCTCTTGCATCAGATATGTCTGGCATGAGATAGCTGAAGCTAGCACAGACGTGTGCACACACACACACACACACACACACACATACAAGCATCATTTGCGGTTATGGGGCATGAGACATGAGGTCTCAACAGGAGCCATTGTAGACTGCACTACCAGGCAGCCACACTGGGGCCCAATCACCCCTCTGATATGGCTCGAGTCTGAACACCTACGTCAGCCCACAAGCAGCCCGCGTGACGTCAAGCACATGTGTGCTTTGACCAGAAGCCTGCACGAGTTGGTTTCACACAGAGAACGAAAAGGAGGACGGAAAGGGAAGAGAGCACAATCTTGATGTCTCAACTATTTGTAGCCCCTAAAACAGAAAGTGAGATCAGCTTTGATTAGAACACGCAAAATAAAACAGCAGTATTAGTATTTCGCAGCAAGCATCACTGTCAGTCTAATGGTATAATTATACGTCTGCTCTCATATAACTCTGAGGCATTCTTGGTGCCCACAGTAGGCCAATGTTCAAATAAAATAGCACTCTCTGGTTGACCAGCAGCTGCTGGCTTATATATAAAGAGAAGTGATACAGATGCCAAAGGAGACAGCAATAAAAGTAAATCATTTCACCAGTCAAGGGTACATCATGTCAGATCGAATGGGCGGGTTTCTTGGAATAAAAAAAAAAAAATCAGACCTTTGTAAGTCAATATTGCCCTTTGTTCTTTGTGCTTCTTGTGTAATACAATGTTGTATTCTGTTTTCTGCGTCAGCGCAGGGTAACGGAATACAACAGTCGTGTCTGGTGTTGTATTACATTAGCTAATAAATGACATCCTGATGCTGAGTTAACTTTGTTGTCTGTTTGGCTGGATAAAATGTGCCAGAAGGAATGTCTCAAAGGCAAGAAAACACACAGAAAAAAAAGTAGGTTTGGCCATGAAATTAAATCTTGATCTTTCTCTATCACTGACACAGCCACAAAAACACCCCTGCACCCTCCTGGTACCCATTCTGCTGGCTCCAACCGCCAAGGCCACCCGCCACGAGGGAAGCAGCAGAACGGTCCGGTTTCCACAAGCCTACGTGCTGCACAACACAACCACATAACTGCGTACATTGGGGTGGGGGGGTTGGGGGTGGGTGGAGGGGGGTGTCTACCCTCACAGTGCACCCCATCACCCTCAATCACGACACAAAGACGTAAAAACACTTTGGCACGGGGTACAGCATGCACGCATGCGTCGATAATGCTTTCTTAATGATTTTTGCCACTGTCTAGTCAAAAGAGGACATATCGTCACTGGTCCACAATATTCACCCATCAATACATTACAAAACAGTTTTGAACTTGAAGCCGTTGACCAATGAGGAGTAAAGACTAATGTGCTTAAGTCAGAGACCAGACTGCCCACTGCTCTCGTAAGCCTGTTTGACCAGCTGTCTATCTTCCTAAAGACAGACTGGAGAGCACTTTGCGTACACACACCCACCCACTTGAGGGAGGGAGCACCAAAGGCACTCCAACTTCCAGACATCCGTCCCATCTGCTCGACCAACCGCCAAAATCAAATCACAACAACAGGAGAGGACCTGCGCTTGGCTTCCCTCTTTTAACCTCAAGGAATTAACCCTTTGAGGTTATGCGTGACAACCTTGAGCATAGCCCTAATTCTAACTGTGGGCATTCGAAATATCCTATTTCTCTTTTTATTAAGTAGTTCTTCAAATTAGTGGCAATCAGGGAACAAAGGAAATAACCTTTCTAACTGAGAGAAAGGTCAGGAGTTAGGATTACCATCTAAGACGTCTTAGAACTCAGAAGGTTAAAACATGCACATTTCTCTTCATAACACATCTAATGTACAAGTTTCCAAGTGCTAAAAAGGCTCTGAGTCAACTATTAAATCTAATGTGTATGCTCACTCAGTGGTCACTTCATTAGATGCACCTGCTCAAGTGTTCAGTAACGTAAACTTCTAATCAGCCAGTCACGTAGCAGCAAACAACTGGATTTGGGCATGTAAATATGATCAAGTTCAAACCAAGCATCAGAATGGAATAGAAAGGTGATTTAAGTGACTTTGAGCATGGCATGGTTTTAATGGCATGAGTATTGCAGAATCTGCTGATGTGCTGAACTATTCTCACACAACAGTCTCTAAGGTTTACAGAGAATGGTCCAAGAAAGAGAAAATATCCAGCGAAAAAGGCAACGTTGATATCAGAGATCAGAAAGAAAGGCCAAACCCCTTCAGGTGGTGGGCAACAGTAACTACTAATCATTTTTTACAAGCATGGTGCAGAAGAGCACCTTGAAGCAGATGGGCTACAGCAGCAGAAGTGCACAATGGGTGCCACTCCTGTCAGCTAAGTCAGGCTCACAAAAATTAGACAACCTAAGACTGAAAAAAAAACTTTGCCGGGTCTCATGAGGCTCAGTTTTTGTCAATATTAACCAAAATCTCAGAGGACGTTTAGAGCACCTTGATTAGTCTATACCCTGGAGGCGAAAGGGGATCCAACCTGGCAACAGCAAAGTGTAACTAGTGAAGTGGCCAGTGAATATATAGTTCAACTTTAATAGAGAATTTGCAATATTAATCTTTATTATTTATATACATTTTTGTCTATCTCGATTGTAAAACATTGTGTTATCCCTGGTATTCAGCCCACACATACTCTCAACACTGTACATGCCTTCTCTAAATCTGAAGCCGTGATTCCATTTCATTGAACTTGCAATGTACATTACTACTCGAGAGCACGTTAGGTGTGAAGGCAGGAGCTATAAGTGAAGAGAGGTTGTGAGTGCACCTTGCAAAGAGTGTGTTTCAGCCTCAGGACTGCATTTTCCACAACACTCCTGCAATTCAGAGCTGCCGAAGAACATGCTCAACTCATTAGAGCAGAGTTCGTTAAACCTTTCTCATCAATGTACCTGCACTCTGCTCTCCATCCTCCCACGTTTACTCTGTTATTAACCAGACAGCGCTGTGAGATAAATGACTACATTAATCGTCTTTGATAGCTCAGGGATTTTCCTTGTTCGCGGGCGGGAACAGTATACGGTACACGGTGATGGTCAGGGCCATTTTGTAAAACTGCGTACGTGTCTCTCCCTGTGTGCAAATGTGTGCAGGGACTGAAAGCAGCGGAGTTTGGATCACTGCTTGATGGATAATTTGTCCCTGCGTGTTCAGTGTCTCTGCTGTAAATGAAACACATGGGACATGGCAGCAGGCTCTTAACCCCACTTTGTCCGATGGCTGTGTTTGCTCTTTGCGCTCTCCCTCTCTCGTCAGAGGTGAGCCTCTAGTTCTCAGATTGCCGCAGCTGTCAGGGAAGACCCGAAGGACTCTGGCTGTTTCCTCAGTTCACAGAGGAGTTAATGCTCTCTGGCTTTTTCACTTGCAGAACCATATTTTTCCTTTCCTCTGTATCCTCTTCCTTCCTTGGGGGTATGCTGTGAAGTTGTAAACCTGAGCCACAGGTGTCCAGCAGTGAAACGCGTTTTGCCCCCACCCCAAACGCATCTGGGAGATCTTATAGTTCTTTCACCCAAAGCATCAGTTTAGCATACAGTTTATGAGAGCAATGCAGGCAGGGCTTGTTGTGCAGTAATGTTGTATTATTATGGCACCTTTCTCCTGAGGGTACCTCTAATCCAGTTACAGATTTAAACAAGGGAAATGGTTCCAAGGCATCCATCCCACTTATCCTTGGATCACAGGGAGAACAGAAAAGCTTGTTGCCAATCCTGCAGGGACTTCAAAGGGTTCAACCGTCCAAACATTTGTAGAAATTTGTGGAATTCAGCATACTTGATTGCACCTGAACTACAATAATACCTAAATTCCAGCTCGTTAATTAAATCCTGTGATGAAACCAACAAAACACTGAAACCTGGTTTGTGGGAGGCATGTGGAGGCAGAGGACCACCTCTGTTAATTCTAATGTTTTTAACAAAACAGCAGGAAAAGTGCAAAACACAGATTTTTACTGTAATCAATTATTAACAATAGCATTAACAGTTATTAACAGTTGTAACAAGAACACTGACAACTGTTTTAAATACATTCCACATCATGCATGAATCCGTTTCCTAGATCTAAAAGGATAGCTGGCTGCAGATTAGCTTCTGATATTTTTTAATAACATTAAGGCAACAGCTTTTAAATTTAATACTTTCAGTTCATATTCTGTAGTGAAAATATGATGCAAAATGTCCAATTTTGCCCTATGTCTTAATAGAAAATGGCAAAAGTAACAATGTTAATCATTTGAAGTTGGGTTAAATTCTGTCTATATTAACAGGCAAAAATCAAATATATAAAAAAAACACAAAGAAAATCCCATAAACTCCTTGGCGGAGGTATGAGAAGAACAACATGATCTTCTTCCTGATTTTCAGGAAGAACACAATCCATTATTGCCGGATAATTGCCACACATAGAAACCATCAATAGTTCATACAGCTCTAAGCCGAGCCAACACACATACAGTGGGGCAAAAAAGTATTTAGTCAGCCACCGATTGTGCAAGTTCCCCCACCTAAAATGATGACAGAGGTCAGTAATTTGCACCAGAGGTACACTTCAACTGTGAGAGACAGAATGTGAAAAAAAAATCCATGAATCCACATGGTAGGATTTGTAAAGAATTTATTCGTAAATCAGGGTGGAAAATAAGTATTTGGTCAATAACAAAAATACAACTCAATACTTTGTAACATAACCTTTGTTGGCAATAACAGAGGTCAAACGTTTACTATAGGTCTTTACCAGGTTTGCACACACAGTAGCTGGTATTTTGGCCCATTCCTCCATGCAGATCTTCTCGAGAGCAGTGATGTTTTGGGGCTGTCGCCGAGCAACACGGACTTTCAACTCCCGCCACAGATTTTCTATGGGGTTGAGGTCTGGAGACTGGCTAGGCCACTCCAGGACTTTCAAATGCTTCTTACGGTGCCACTCCTTTGTTGCCCGGGCGGTGTGTTTTGGATCATTGTCATGTTGGAAGACCCAGCCTCGTTTCATCTTCAAAGTTCTCACTGATGGAAGGAGGTTTTAGCTCAAAATCTCACGATACATGGCCCCATTCATTCTGTCCTTAACACGGATCAGTCGTCCTGTCCCCTTGGCAGAAAAACAGCCCCATAGCATGATGTTTCCACCCCCATGCTTCACAGTAGGTATGGTGTTCTTGGGATGCAACTCAGTATTCTTCATCCTCCAAACACGACGAGTTGAGTTTATACCAAAAAGTTCTACTTTGGTTTCATCTGACCACATGACATTCTCCCAATCCTCTGCTGTATCATCCATGTGCTCTCTGGCAAACTTCAGACGGGCCTGGACATGCACTGGCTTCAGCAGCGGAACACGTCTGGCACTGCGGGATTTGATTCCCTGCCGTTGTAGTGTGTTACTGATGGTGACCTTTGTTACTTTGGTCCCAGCTCTCTGCAGGTCATTCACCAGGTCCCCCCGTGTGGTTCTGGGATCTTTGCTCACCGTTCTCATGATCATTTTGACCCCACGGGATGAGATCTTGCGTGGAGCCCCAGATCGAGGGAGATTATCAGTGGTCTTGTATGTCTTCCATTTTCTGATGATTGCTCCCACAGTTGATTTTTTTCACACCAAGCTGCTTGCCTATTGTAGATTCACTCTTCCCAGTCTGGTGCAGGTCTACAATACTTTTCCTGGTGTCCTTCGAAAGCTCTTTGGTCTTGGCCATGGCGGAGTTTGGAGTCTGACTGTTTGAGGCTGTGGACAGGTGTCTTTTATACAGATGATGAGTTCAAACAGGTGCCATTCATACAGGTAACGAGTGGGGGACAGAAAAGCGTCTTACAGAAGACGTTACAGGTCTGTGAGAGCCAGAGATTTTCCTTGTTTGAGGTGACCAAATACTTATTTTCCACCCTAATTTACGAATAAATTCTTTACAAATCCTACCATGTGAATTCATGGATTTTTTTTTCACATTCTGTCTCTAACAGTTGAAGTGTACCTCTGGTGCAAATTACTGACCTCTGTCATCATTTTAAGTGGGGGAACTTGCACAATCGGTGGCTGACTAAATACTTTTTTGCCCCACTGTAAATGCTTGATGTGCACAATTGTAACGACTCCAAACATATGATCACAGAGTCAAGAGAGAGAAAAGGACCTTTTCCTTTAGGGGAGAAGTGGCACCAACAAACGAGTGCGCCCGCACCGACTGCGCAGAGCCCACGTACCCTTCAAACATGGCATTTTCCAGTGCAGCTCATGAAAAAAAATAATAGATGTGTCGTCACCCCATAATCGCCATTAAGAGGAATAAGAAGTGGGATTTTCTAAAAATAAACTCATTTGTTGGGGTCTTAGAGGCTAAACACTGCATTCTAGAGAAGCTGAGCTGAGTGCAAGTGACGTGCCAGCGGATCACTTACCGTCATGCATTCTTAATTTAAGCTGTATCCCTCTTGAGGGGGCCTTAGGTAACCTTACAAATGCATGAGGAATATGGGTTAAAGTGTGAACACGTCTCCAAATAAGGATTACTGGATTATAGGAAAAAGCTTTTTTTTTTCACTTTAGACAATTGTTAGTTTGGTGTATGAAGCCTCAGAAAACACTAATGTCTACAAACAAAACTTAACCTGACAACCCCGAAGACGTCATCCATATTTTCCATGTGACTGACAGCAGAAGAAAGGATACATATTATCCCATTTTCATACATGTAGTGCACCCCTGAACCCCCCCAACATCACCCAACAGCAGTGCATGTGAGAAATACCCCACACAGTCAGTTTTTATATTAAGCTGTCATTAACCTTGTCAACTTCTCAGTACAAATTCTATATAATGTTGGAATGTACTGATGCACAAACAGCACAGGTGCATTCATTATTAGTGAGCTTGAGTCATGTGTGGTGCCTCCTGCATGCATACATGAAGGCAGCTCCTTTGCTTAAACCACACAGAGTATTTCCCTGAGTGCAAACGCATCTGAAACAGACCATTTTCTTCTGCGTGCTACATGTGAGAAAGGACAGCTGTGGAAAATATCCCGACCCGATCTTCTGAAATTGTCCAAAGTTCCTGTGTGAAAACAGCCACAGAAACCTAAGTAAATGATTCGCCACGGGCATGAACAAGACGAGAAGTAGTGAGAAATTAGGTTTCTGGAGGACAGGGGTTATGTCCTCTTTCAGTTTGTGACATTACGTGAAGACAGTACTGTTATCCTTTTGTAACAGTGGAAATCAACTGTACCGACAGCTAAGTCGCTAGTCTTATATAATCCCTGCCCAATCTAAGGCACTTTTTCTTTTTTACTGTGAGGTAAACGGGCCAACAGTACCCAGAGTGCAGAGAGGTGGTCTTCCAGGTTAGGAGCTGTCGGGGTGAGAATCAGCAGAAGGGTGAGGAATTAACAAGTGTAGCAGGAGAACAGTTGGTGATGGAGGGTCAACAGCTTTCAGCTATTGGTCAGAGTTTATCAGACAAAGCAAGCAATGAGGAAACAAAAGGTATTGTTTCAGATCTCCCTGTGAGAATCAGACCCCCCCCCCCCCCCCCCCCCCCCCCCCCCCAACATGTAGTGTCCTACAAAACACTGTCTGTGTTTAGAGCATTTCTTCACCAAGCCATATATCTGGGATTTAGTTTCATCAGCCACATATCACCCAGGGAATAATGCCAACACTGTGGCAATTAGACGATAAGTTGCAGTAAGCCTGAGTCAATACCAGTTGGCTCATTTAACAGAATCTGCCCATTGTCTGCTCTCTGTGACATCTCCCATTCCTCGCCACCATTGTATCTTCTCTCCTTATCTCTCTCATAGACAGAGGAATCTTCAGTATGCGACAAGAATGCCAACAGGGAAGCCAGCCACAAGACTGAACTTACGTAACCCTGGAACCAGGGGTAAAATGTTACAGAACAGACAAAATACAAATATGGCAAAAGCTCAAGGGAAATCTAGAATGTCATGAGGGAGAAATCCATGTTGATTTTTACATTCAGTTCAAAAAGTGTCAAAAGATGCCTTGGAGGTCACAGACCGCAGGGCATCAGAAAGCACTAGTGAACAATGAAGGATACATTTTCTAAGTGGAAATAAATTAGCCAAGCGAAATCAAAGAACAGCGTTTTCTTTTCAGTAGCTTCCTCATGTTTCTGTTTAGTCCATTTAAGACATTTTCTTCTGGGAGTTTAATGGAGCAACACACATTAGAAAACAAAGTTAGAAGATTTATGGTCATATGAATTGTAGCGACAGGCAAAAATCAAGAAAGGGACGAGAGAAGAGAAGGTAACGGAGAGAGCAATGAACACCTCGGTGTACAATAACAAGGGGGCCGTGCACCCATGATCTACAAGACATCAATTCAGAAACGATATCGGGAGCGACAACCGGATTAAACTCAGATTAAACAAAACACATTGGAGCCAATAAATGAGAACAGAAATCTAATTATTCTCACAATGTCATTTCAATTCCACCGACAATTAGCGGCAAGTCTGTAATAGCCTACACTGCCTAATAGTGCTTGTGATTTAACTTAAACAGAGTCCAAACTAAACTAACAGAACATTAATGGCTATTTGTAAAGAGGCCATTGGTGCACAAAAGGCTAATTCATTCCTGCTGAAGAGAGCAGTTTAGTTAGAACAATGACACTGGGCAATGAGGGTATGAGGCCACACTTGAACTGGCTTATGATCTTCACAGTTAATCAAAGCCAAGGGGGCATGGGGAGGTAGAGAGAGAGAGAGAGGAGAAAGTGAATAGCAGAGAAGTCCAATAGTTAATCCTAGCCACAGTCTTTACTCTCTGAAGATGCCCATGACAGACCTAAGATGGGGAAGGATGCCAAGCGACTAACTGGAAAACTCACTGCTTCAATAGTCACGGTCTGGAAACGTTTTAATAAGCTGGAAACAGTTTCCAAAATGGTTTACGGTTCCGATGCCGACCAGAGACAAAGGCCTGCATTGTGAAGCCAGAGCGTGTATTTTTTCTGATCAAATTTACTGCCAAGAAGCTGGGAACAGGCGACATACTCAAGAGCAGTCGCTCTTGTTTCTTTAGGCCTAACCTCCCCCTACCCCACACCCGCCTACTCCACCTCCTAAAACACTCACACACACACACAAACAAAGCCTTTTCCACCACAAAGGCAGACATGCGAGAGCTCCTCCATTGAGCTATGTCAGAAAAAATGCGACGCTGCAGACCATCCCCACAGTGGCCCGTGGTCAATATCTTGAATCAATCTTCAGCATGATAGCCCTAATTTGGGCCATTCAAAGGGTAAGTATTTACATGAGAAAGTCAAAGTTGGTAAAAACCACGGGAGATTCCTGGTATGGGTGTGTCTGTCAGTGACAGAAAAAAAAAACGAAAGCAGGGTAGGAGAAATAATGTCGCAGACAAACACACTTCCAAGCACAATGCTTCTGTATGTCGCCCTGACACCACAGCCGTTTTCCACAGTTCATCCAAACATAACACACACACACATACACTATACATATACAAACAAATAAATTCTCCAGGCAGCATTTTACCGCACTGAGGTTGCTTATTACATTTTATAGTTACATTTTCATTTCTTCACTGCCAAATATTTCAGCAGCCTAAGCTGATGGTGATTACTTAATGAGAAGCCTAACCGTTTGGCTTGGTCAGAGATTGGAGTTCTGGGGGTATTTCTGGGACCCGAGGAATCATAAACACGTGACTTGGTCTTGTACAGATGTCAGTCTGGATGTGTTCTGACTGCTGGATGGACATGGATGAGCATCCATCTCACTTGCTTCTTCTCAATTCTTTTCCACTCTTGACTTTTTTTCTCCTCCCCTCCTCTTCCTCAAGTAGCCGGCCTCTCTGTCAGGACACGACCCGCCCAGCTCATACTCCGTAAATCAAGAGCGACATCTCTGTTGTTGCACTTAAAAAGAGGCGACGGCACAGGCTCTCTTTGCTGTGCCCCGAGAGGCCGCTTCCTCCCACCGCACCGGAGCCAAGAGCTTAAACACAAGCTTGTGTGCAGCATTTTCTGACACCCGCAGGCACTAAGCGACGCGCCAAATGCAGATGTGTCTGTCTCCATGGCGGCACCGAAGAGCTCACTGGGCAGAGCACGTACTTACATGCTAGGAAATAACAACCCCCTCTGATATTTACATACACTCCAATGCAAAACAACACTGGGCTAGTGTCTGCTGCCATGTGGCGTGAATGGAAATACACACTTACTTAATTGTAATATACAATGTTAAAATTTGTTGGGAGCAGACACAGATTGAGTTTTAGGGATTAACTGTGATTTTTCTTTTTTGTGCATCTACGCACAATTAAGAAAAAATAACAAACATAAAGATAGCTAAAAAAAAAATGAGCCACACATTTGAATAAAAAAAATGTTGAATCCCAATTCCAAGAGCTTAAATTAATCCTGCAGTGGAGGCAGTCACTAGAAAAGGTCACATTCTCAGGGGGTATCGCTGCCGGTCTTAAATATTATATTTACTTAGGCAAACACCCCTGTACCTCAGCCACTTTGGGCTTTCACTTAATTAAAACTCAGTGGACAGAAAGGTGTAAAAACAAACCATTCCTTGATTTGAGATTCTACATGACAGCTTCTCAGCAGGCTGAGGTGTGCAGGACCTCTGCAGAGATACAGAATACTAATAATACCACAGAGTAGGCCAGGGTCCAGCATATCTGACTCTACATCTACGTGCCAGTAAAGCCACTGGTGCCAACACAGTGGCTCACAATGTGAGCCATTCACAGAGTCTGTGCACCCACTGTCCTTACACACAAAGAGGAGTCCTGCTTCATCACACGTATCAGACGGCCACATAATTTCAAAGACAATCCATAATGCTCTCATTGACCTCATCGTTCTCATCAGCGCACACCTAAGCAAAAAAAATGTAAAAAAGTAAATTCCTCTCCCACCTCACTCTCATGTTCCAAGCAGGAATAGTGCACTTTTATTCCTCTTGGTCATTACATTTTTTTTGCTTTTATCCGGGATGTGGAAAATAGTAGGAGACCCAAACTGACCAATCCGTGAAAAGTAAAAAGCGGAGGCGGCACAGTGCGTGATGTAAGATGCTGGGTCTGTCTGATTCCACGGCACTGGCATGCTATGTAAAGATACACTGGAAGAACAGCAAACACCAGTTTAAATAAGAAGAAAAATGATGAAGGAGAACAGGTACTTGTAGTACAGGTAGTTGTTATTCAAAACATTCAAAACATAACCAGTTAGCACACACATAACCATCATAACCAAAAACTCCACAAAGAGAAGCATCAAATGGGCATTTAAAGGTCAGCTTGAGTAAACCGTGCAGAATGCTATAAATTAAAAATGAAACAGCAACATTGAGGACAAAAACAGACATTTAGCAGGTTTTTGTTCTACTTCAATTTGAAACGGGTCAGCGTCGACTGAGTGACTGAAAGGCTAAAAAAAAAAAAAACCCTAATTAGTAAAATGTCGTAAAATAATTTATCTGAAAAGGAAAAATAGAAGACGAAGTAACATTCATTAGCTTTGAGTTCATTTTGTCTTGTGCAAAATCCCAAAGTTGTCTAGAGATGGAAAAGTTCTTTATTGCGTCATTTAGTGCCTGCGGGTGTCACAAGTATATTTATTATGTTTTTAAAAATGAATTATGTGAGCCATGAGTTCAGCACCTTGTGATGCACCTCGGGCAAGCCGAGACACTCACCAACCACAGAGCAAAATCTTACTGTGGGTGTTGTTCTCTCTTACAGCCTGAAAGCGCCGTCACTGGGTGGCCTTTCCCTAGCAGTCACCACGCTGGATCTTCACAGTGCTTCATGAAACTCCTGTTTAACGGCATCACTTTGGATTCAAACGCTGCTTTTCCAGGAAAGACCTACGCTTAACCTGCTCTGACCC